>NW_027507688.1:600000-767190 GCF_037356315.1 Lithobates pipiens
CTCGGCTTCTCCTCTGGAGAGTGCCTTCAGAGCGCGGAATTTCTTCCATTCATCCTCCGCCATTCTCTTAATTTCCGCCACCATGTCTTTAGCTCTGTTTAGAAACTCTCTCCTCTCGTTCACTTGTCTTTCGGTCATCCTTATAAAATCCCAATCCTCCTCCACTCTTCTCCATTCGTCTAATTCCGACATCATATTTTTAGTTTTGTAATACATCACTCAATCACTTTGAACCTATAAAAAGAAAAAAGAAAGGGTAAGTAGACGTTCAGATTGTAAAGCAAAACTTCACTCCAAAACATTTTCTTTTAGATTTGTATGGAGTTGGGGGCGGGGCTCAAACTTTTCTGAGGTTTTCCTTGTTTTCTGTGACCTGCCTGGGAAAGTTTCCCGCACTTCCTGTCCTCTCAGAAGGAAAAGAAGTGAGGGAAAGTCTACCAACCACATCACAGATGCCAGTAATTATCACCAACTGAGGTTCCATCCCCCCCCGAAATTATTATAAAGAGTTGCAGATTATTTCAATGAGGAACATTTTGAAGGTGCTAAATAACAGTGAGACTAATAGGGGGCGGGGCTACAATTTAAGCGCGGATGTGGGGTGCACATATTAGGGATGGGGCGCACACACCCCAATGACATTGATCGTTCTGGGGCCGCCATTCACAGATAACTCTAAACTGATGGAATGTAAAGGCTCTCAGAGTGCCCCCTATGGAGAATTGTGGGTGATGTCGTTGTCAAGGGAAACTGCCGGGTGAGAGTTCAGCTGGAAATGGGCTTATGTAACGGGGCGGACGTATAACCGGAAATAATGGGATCCTCTAAGTCAGTGCAGACGGGTACAAATCGGATGTACACATCCCCCGGGCAACTGAATCAGAGAGGCTTCATTCACAAAGCTCTAACACAAGGCTGAGGACCTTCATATTACACAGCTGGCTGCAGGCCCAGACTGGGACAAAAAATAGGCCCAGGCATTTTGGATTGAGCAGCCCATGACATGTTAACCGACCCCTTCCCCACTCTTCACCCTGACAGATCCCCTGTGAGAGGGGAACCCAGCAGAGGTGTGTGTGTGTGGGGGGGGGGGGTGAGGTGAGGTGAGACCAGGAAAGAGCATGGGGGGATGGAGAACACAGGGAAGAACCTTGAGAACATGGGGTGGGACGAGAGCATAGGGAGGAAGAGAAGAACACAAGAGGCAGCAGAGAGCATGGGGGGAGGTGGAGAGCACAGGGAGGGTGGTGGGGAGCATGGGGGGAGGTGGAGAGCACAGGGAGGGTGGTGGAGAGCATGGGGGGAGGTGGAGAGCACAGGGAGGGTGGTGGGGAGCATGGGGGGAGGTGGAGAGCACAGGGAGGGTGGTGGAGAGCATGGGGGAGGTGGAGAGCACAGGGAGGGTGGTGGAGAGCATGGGGGGAGGTGGAGAGCACAGGGAGGGTGGTGGGGAGCATGGGGGGGAGGTGGAGAGCACAGGGAGGGTGGTGGAGAGCATGGGGGAGGTGGAGAGCACAGGGGGGCTGGTGGAGAGCACAGGGAGGGCGGCGGAGAGCATGGGGGAAGTGGAGAGCACAGGGAGGGCGGCGGGGAGCATGGTGGATTTGAAGAACGTATGGGGGTAGCGAGCACAGGGAGGGCGTGGGAGAGCACAAAGGGAAGGTGGAGAGCATGGGGGGATGTGAAGAGCACCTGGGGAAGGTGGAGAGCACAGGGGAAAGCAAACAGCATGAGGGGGAAGCGGAGAGCATGGGGGGATATGAACAGCACAGGGGGGTGAGCGCAGAGCATGGAGGGTGGCGGAGAGCATGGGGGGGTGGCAGAGAGCATGCGGGGGTGGTGGAGAGCATGCTGGGGTGGCAGAGAGCACAGGGAGGGCAGCAGAGAGCATGGGGGGTTGTGGAGAGCATGGGGGGTGGCGGAGAGCATGGAGGGCAGCAGAGAGCACAGGGAGGGCGGCAGAGAGCACAGGGAGGGCGGCAGAGAGCACGGGGAGGGCGGCAGAGAGCACAGGGGGGGAGGAGAGAAGAAGGGGGTTGGCAGAGAGCACGGGAAGTGGCAAAGAGCACGGGGAGTGGCAAAGAGCACGGGGAGTGGAAAAGAGCATGGGGGGTGGAAAAGAGCATGGGGTGGGTGGCGGAGAGCATGGGGTGGGTGGCGGAAAGCACGGGGTGGGTGGCGGAGAGCACGGGGGTTGGCAAAGAGCACGTGGGGGGGCAAAGAGCATGGGGGGTGGCAGAGAGCAGGGGGGTGGCAGAGAGCAGGGGGGTGGCGGAGAGCACAGGGAGGGCGGCAGAGGGCAGGGGGGAGGTGGAAAGCACTGGGGGTGGCAGAGAGCATGAGGAGGCAAAGAGCATGGGTGGTGTGGGGAGCCGGGAGGGGCAGCAGAAATAACCAGGATAGGAGGAGCGGTGGGGGCGGCTGCATATAGAACAATCATTCTCTCCATCTTCCTCCTGCAGTCTCCTGCTTCTCCTCTCCCTCTCACAGGCATTCCAATACTGCAGGAGGAAGATGGAGAGAATGATTGTTCTATATGCAGCTGCCCCCCCACCGCTCCTCCTATCCTGGTTACAGGGGGGTGAGCGCAGAGAATGGGCGGAACTCACGTTTACTGTTATCTGGCTTCAAGTTTTCAGGACTCAACGACAGGCGTCTGCTCTGGCTCCTCCCCCTTTGCAGTCACGCCCCCTGGTACGGATGGCTGACCTATACAAGCAGCCGCGGAGAGGCTGAAGGCTTCTCATCTAGCTCCACCCCCCCTTTGTGTACGTCCCCCGCCACCGATGGGCTGAGCCGAGCTACCGCGGAGAGACTGCATGAGGGGCGCGGGCTCAAAGAGCCTTGTGCCCTCCATGGACTTGCAGCCCGGCGGCCCCGGCCCACCGGGCAATTGTCCGGTGTGCCCTATGGCCAATCCGGGCCTGGCTGGCTGCCATTTTCAAATATCATTGGGATCAGCTAAAAATAAACTGCCACTGACAGACCCCATTCAGGGGGGTTTGTAACTGAAATCACATGACTGATAACAAAGATCACCCCACCCCCCATTGTGTGGGAGCTTTGTGACCTGTGACTGTATATAATATATACATAATCAATCTATTACATCCATCTATGAAATATTAGATAGAACATTTTTTAATAAATATACATATGTATATATATAATATCTATCATGTTATGGAGACTTATCAATCTCTGTAATATCAATGAGCTCCAATAAAAATGATCAATAATCATAAGTCTGGAGGGATTTTATTTCCCATCAGTTATTTTTTTTAATTATTTTGATATATTTTTGTAAATGGATGAATAAATGAGAAGCAGGGAATTGTCGGAAATATATATATATATATATATATATTTTTTTTTTTTTATATATATATATATATATATATTTTTTTTTTATATATATATATATATATATATATATATATATAATTTTTATAAATATCAATCATGTTATGGAAACTCTGATCAATCTGATATTTAACATATAAAATCCTCTCTGTAATATCAATGAGCTCCAAAAACCATGATCAATAATGAGAGATCTGGAAGGATTTTTTTTCTTATCAAATTTATAAAAAAATATATATATATTATTTTGATATATTTTTGTAAATGTATGAATACATGAGAATCAGGGAATTGTGGGAAATATATATATATATATATATATATATATATATATATATATATATATATATATATATTAATATATATCAATCATGTTATGGAGACTCTGATCAATCTGATATTTAACATATAAAATCCTCTCTGTAATATCAACAAGCTCCAATAACGATGATCAATAATGAGATCTGGAGGGATTTTTTTTCTTATCAAATTTATAAAAAAAAAAAAAAAATATTTTGATATATTTTTGTAAATGGATGAATAAATGAGAAGCAGGGATATATATATATATATATATATATATATATATATATATATATATATATATATATAACTTTTATAAATATCAATCATGTTATGGTGACTCTGATCAATCTGATATTTAACATATAAAATCCTGTCTGTAATATCAATGAGCTCCAATACTCCAATAACGATGATCAATAATGAGATCTGGAGGGATTTTTTTTCTTATCAAATTTATAAAAAAAAAAAAAATTATTTTGATATATTTTTGTAAATGGATGAATAAATGAGAAGCAGGGATATATATATATATATTTTTTTTTTTATTATTTATATATATATATATATATATATATATATTTTTTTTTTTTTTTTATTATATATATATATATATATATATATATATAATATATAATTTTTATAAATATCAATCATGTTATGGAAACTCTGATCAATCTGATATTTAACATATAAAATCCTCTCTGTAATATCAATGAGCTCCAATAACGATGATCAATAATGAGATCGGGAGGGATTTTTTTTCTTATCAAATTTATAAAAAAAAAAAAAAATATTTTGATATATTTTGTAAATGGATGAATACATTGAATACATGAGAAGCGGGGGATTGTGGGAAATGTGTGATGTGGGGTCATTCTGGGTATGTTGGGTGGAAATCTGTCCCGGGTCTCAGGAGAGGAGAAAAGGTGAACTTACCTTCAGGATTGCTCCGGTACAAATGATGCCCAGCCCTCTGCTGCAGCCCTTTTATATGACCGTCAGCCGTTAGCCGTTAGTTGTATTCACCCTAATAGGCGGGACATGTTTACCAAGACAAGTGGTTTATATCTTGTGACATCACTTTGGGAGGTAAAACAAGGTCGGTATATTATGGTAAATACGGTAAAACTGTTAGCGGGGGGCTGTTATTATGCTAATAAGGTCAGTCTAAACTGTTAGCTCTCAGGATTTATTATAAAAAAAACTGTAATCTGCAGCAGCCAATGAGAGCTCTGCAGACACAGGGGGTGGGCGGGGACTGTTGCTATGGTCACCATCTGTGTACTGGGACTTTATTGATCATCTATTAGCTGTCATTAGGTGGAGGAGGGGAGAGGACGGCTGCGGATTATAACTCCTCCCAGTTATGGCGCCTACATCCAATCCGGATAGACTCTCCATAATGAGATGTGCAGAACTCCAGTCCGTGGGGGCCAGGCTCCGCCCACTCCCATAGGATTCCTCTAGGTGGAGGACGGCAGCCATGGAGGTACGGTGAGATCATTCTGCCCCCTCCAACACCTTGTCCATAGGCGGCCCTCGAGGGCCAGGCTCCGCCCACTCCCATAGGATTCCTCTAGGTGGAGGACGGCAGGCATGGAGGTACGGTGGGATCATTCTGTCCCCTCCAACACCTTGTCCATAGGCGGCCCTCGAGGGCCGGAGCTGTAGAGGGCTTTTAATGTAGAAATCTCGCCGGCTCCGCCCAGAATAGAAATTCCAGTTCTAGATCAGAGATTTCTAGATTCAGTTTTAGTGAAAAGTGTTTACAGAATGCAGCCATAGGAAATCCCAGTTTTTCACCACAGCTTACATTTGGTTTCCATGGTTACAGTGATCGCTCCAGCCTTATTATGGGCTAAGTCATGGGCGTCCGCACAACTTTTTCCAAGGGGGGGCATCATTTTAAGGCCGCTCATGCTCCGCCCCTTTTCAACAATCTCATGAAAATCTTTCCACTGGTAATACATTTGTGTTATATAAGAGATAATTCATCTTCACTTTGTATTGGGAGTGACTCTGGCGGCCGTGTTCCAGGCCCATATAGCCTAGAGAATCTACATCTCTTTACATTGCAATACATCTGTTGTGGTCATATATTCATCTCATACTGTCACTCTATTGGCTGTTTTCATCAAGGGGGAGGGGGCTGTGAGACTATATCCTTCCCTTTTACTCGGCTGCCAATGGCGCCGGTTTTAAAAATATATACGGTATTCAGAATCGCCGTTTTTGGCGATCTGAATACTTTGAAGTGTAAAGGAGGGGTCCCTCCATAAAGAGTACCTGTCACCACCTATTACTGTCACAAGGGATGTTTTTTGTATTAGATCCGCAGTCTCTGGTCATCTCCTGTATTAGATCCGCAGTCTCTGGTCATCTCCTGTATTAGATCTGCAGTCTCTGGTCATCTCCTGTATTAGATCTGCAGTCTCTGGTCATCTCCTGTATTAGATCCGCAGTCTCTGGTCATCTCCTGTATTAGATCTGCAGTCTCTGGTCATCTCCTGTATTAGATCCGCAGTCTCTGGTCATCTCCTGTATTAGATCCGCAGTCTCTGGTCATCTCCTGTATTAGATCCGCAGTCTCTGGTCATCTCCTGTATTAGATCCGCAGTCTCTGGTCATCTCCTGTATTAGATCCGCAGTCTCTGGTCATCTCCTGTATTAGATCCGCAGTCTCTGGTCATCTCCTGTATTAGATCCGCAGTCTCTGGTCATCTCCTGTATTAGATCCGCAGTCTCTGATCATCTCCTGTATTAGATCCGCAGTCTCTGGTCATCTCCTGTATTAGATCCGCAGTCTCTGGTCATCTCCTGTATTAGATCTGCAGTCTCTGGTCATCTCCTGTATTAGATCCGCAGTCTCTGGTCATCTCCTGTATTAGATCCGCAGTCTCTGGTCATCTCCTGTATTAGATCCGCAGTCTCTGGTCATCTCCTGTATTAGATCCGCAGTCTCTGGTCATCTCCTGTATTAGATCAGCAGTCTCTGGTCATCTCCTGTATTAGATCCGCAGTCTCTGGTCATCTCCTGTATTAGATCAGCAGTCTCTGGTCATCTCCTGTATTAGATCCGCAGTCTCTGGTCATCTCTTGCATTAGATCCGCAGTCTCTGGTCATCTCCTATATTGGATCCGCAGTCTCTGATCATCTCCTCTATTAGATCCACAGTCTCTGGTCATCTCCTGTATTAGATCCGCAGTCTCTGGTCATCTCCTGTATTAGATCGGCAGTCTCTGGTCATCTCCTGTATTAGATCCGCAGTCTCTGGTCATCTCCTGTATTAGATCCGCAGTCTCTGGTCATCTCCTGTATTAGATCGGCAGTCTCTGGTCATCTCCTGTATTAGATCGGCAGTCTCTGGTCATCTCCTGTATTAGATCGGCAGTCTCTGGTCATCTCCTGTATTAGATTGGCAGGCTCTGGTCATCTCCTGTATTAGATTGGCAGGCTCTGGTCATCTCCTGTATTAGATCGGCAGTCTCTGGTCATCTCCTGTATTAGATCCGCGGTCTCTGGTCATCTCCTGTATTAGATCCGCAGTCTCTGGTCATCTCCTGTCTTACGTTTCTCAGTGAGCAGTAATGATGTGCAGTAACCTCTAGCAATGAATGTGGAAGCAGAAATTATGTGTTGTAACCTCTAGCAACCAGTCAGTGATCGGTATTAATATGCTGTATCCTCTGGCAACCAATTGCAATTGCTGCCTGATCTGCTGCAGTAAACTGATTTGGGTCTTGCTGCTATTTGTTATATGTCTAATAGCAGTTGGGGGCCCCAAGAAAATGTTTGCCCAGGGCCCAATCAACATTAAAGACGGCCCTGGGTAGGTTTGTTGTTCTGCATGCTACCATCGCAAAGGTGCACTATGTCCTGGTGGGTATATACCTGCCTCCCCCTGCGGATACTGACCTTTTGTTTGTCATTATGAACTTAGTTATAAGGTATGGCGTAGAGAATGTTCTGTTGATAGGGGATTATAACATGGCCCCGTGCTCAGAGCTGGATAGGCTCCACCGGTCCTCCCGTGAGGCGCCGGGTCTGACACGTTGGGCCGATACTTTTGGGTTGATGGATGTCTGGCGCCACTTTCACCCCTCGGGCAGAGAGTTTACTTGCCATTCCTCCACGTTTCGCACCTTCTCCCGTATAGACCTGGGGTATGTTTCGCAGGCTATTGTCAGGGAGTGATTAGACCAGACTGTGTGGACTGCACAGAGGAAACCCAAACGCATGTGAATGCAATAACAAACGTGTTTATTATAAATAAAAAGGAAAATGAAAACAAACAGTGCACTACCAACCATAACAAGTAATATATATATATAATAAATGGGACTACCAGTGACGTCAACGAAAGCCAGGCCGAGGTCAAACACCGGGAAAACAGTAGAAGTGTAAGGACGGATGGATGGGCTGCAGAGCAGGGATCAAGGTAGCAGGATACAAGAGGGACGGGTCCAGGATGGGCTAAGAATCAGGAAGGGACAAGTCAGGAAAATACAAAGTACAGGTTCAGGTCCAAAGGTTCAGGTCCAAAGGTTCAGGTCCAAAGGTTCAGGTCCAAAGGTTCAGGTCCAAAGGTTCAGGTCCAAAGGTTCAGGTCCAAAGGTTCAGGTCCAAAGGTTCAGGTCCAAAGGTTCAGGTCCAAAGGTTCAGGTCCAAAGGTTCAGGTCCAAAGGTTCAGGTTACATGAAGAGAGTGTGATACTGAGACAAGCATGTTAGGGCTTGCTGGGTCTTTATAAGACTACTGATTTCCCTCACGTAACAGCTGATCGCTGCAGGTGCTGTCTGTTCCACACTGCCGGAGTACACCCGTTGGTGAGCGCTGGTACTACAGTCCAGGGATCCAATAGTGCCACCAGGAGGTATGTCCTCTTATTACAGGCCCTGGGTGTTAGAAGACACCCGCTGGTGGACACTGGTACTGCAACCCAAGAGATCAACAGCGCCACCAACGGGTGGACCATTTCATGACAGCTATGCTGCAGCGAGTGGCGAACGTGCGGATTCTGCCTAGGGGGGTGTCTAATCATGCTCCCCTCCTCCTTGGGGTGTCCCTTGGGCTCCCCTTGTGGAGGGGACTGTGGAGGCTGTCGGGGTATTGGATAGCGGACATTGGGGTTCAGGAGGATATGCCGGAGGCCCTGTGTCACTACTGGTTGGATAATGCGGACTCTACCGAACCCCTGGTGGTCTGGGATGCATTCAAGGGCTGGCTGAGGGGTGAATACATTTCCCGAATTCTCAGGTGTCGCAAACGGTCTGTGCAGTTGCTGGAGGAATTAGAGGGGTCGTTGAGAGAAAAGGAGAGTAGACACGTGGCGGACCCCACCCCCCCCTAGCTATCAGGAATGGCACTTAGGGCGGTCGAGCTGCACAGGATAGACTTCACTAAGAAGTCTATGCTGGGCACTGCTCAGAAAATCTTTGAGTATGGGGATAAAAATGGAAGGCTGCTCTCGTGGTTAGCCCGGGGACATTCTACCAGTGCCCATATTGGCAGGGTCAGAGACGAGGGGGGGACCGCTATCCCGGACCTGGAAGAGATCCTGTCTAGGTTTGTGCACTATTATAGCACCTTATATTTCACTAGGGTAGACTACAATGACTCGGCTCTGCTGGCCTTCCTGGACGGGGTGGAACTTCCTAACCTGTCCCGGGGGGCAGTGGACCACCTGGAGTGGAACATATCATTGGAGGAGGTTCAGGTGGCAATGGCCCAAATGCAGGCAGGGAAGTCCCCGGGGGGCGGATGGTATTCCCGTGGAATTTTATTCCACTTATCAGGAGACGGTCGTCCCTAAGCTAGTATCTTTGTTTGCCCAGTCTCTGGAGAGGGGGTTGCTCCCCTATTCCATGTCAGAGGCGATTATTGTGTTGGTGCCCAAGCCAGGTAAGGATCCCGAGGACTGTGCGTCCTACCGTCCAATAACCTTGATTAATGTCGATGCCAAATTGCTGGCAAAGGTGTTGGCGAATCGGCTGGCGCAGGTCCTGGAGGAGCTTGTCCATGTTGACCAGACGGGGTTTATGCCTGGTAAGGGCACCGACATTAATGTACGGCATCTGTTTCTTAATTTGTCTATCCCCCATGATAATGCTGGGACCAGGGTCATTGCCTCACTGGATGCCGAAAAGGCATTTGACTCAGTGGAATGGGGATACCTATGGCGGTATTGCACAGATATGGGTATGGTTCCCATTACCTGAGTTGGCTGCAGCTGCTTTATAGGCGACCCAGAGCTCGGTTGCGGATTAATGGTAGGCTATCGGAGGGGTTTCAGTTGGAGAGGGGTCCCCGTCAGGGCTGCCCCCTTTCTCCCTCGTTATTTGCGCTGGCGCTGGAGCCTCTGGCGGTAGCCCTGTGAGCGTCCTCAAGGGTGGAGGGGTTGAGAATTGGCTCCCTTGAGGAGAAGGTGTCGCTCTACGCCGATGATGCCCTGCTCTACTTGAAGGACGCGGACTCCTCATTACGAGCGGCTCTGGAAATTTTTAACGAGTTTGGTAGTTTTTCTGGGGTCAGAATAAACTGGACCAAATCTGTCCTGTTTCCTCTGGACCTGGGGTCGAGAGCGGCTGCAGCGGATACCCAACTCCAGTGGGTCAATGAATTTAAGTATCTCGGAGTGGTGGTGGGCAGTGACCCGTCGACCTATTACGACCTTAACTTGAAGCCTGCCCTCCTTCAGCTGAAGGCTAGATGTGCCTCCTGGGGGAAGCTTCCCCTGAATTTGTTGGGTCGCATCAACCTGTTGAAAATGATGTTCCTCCCCAAATTCATCTATCTATTCAGGAACTCCCCCGTTTTGATCCCGGGTGTATTTTTTGCTAATCTAGATAGTTGTGTTGGGTCATTTATTTAGGGGGGCTCCACCCCTAGACTTGCACGATCCACTCTGTGTCTACCCGTGCGTGGTGGAGGGCTGGCCCTACCCAACTTTAGGGTCTATTACTGGGCAGCGATCCTCGTGTCGGTCCGTTGGTGGTTTGCCCGTTCTAGGACAAACGCTGCGGTCTGCATTGAGGCAGCTGGAGTGGGTTCTTTGGACAACCTTGGCGATTTAGTGTACAGAGGGCCTGGCGCACACCCTGGGCTTCCACTGCCGACTAGGACGACACTTAGGGTGTGGGGGTTGGCTAGGAGACGGTTTATTAGGCCAGGGGTCTGGTCTCCCCGGTAGCCCCTGTGGGAGAACCCTGTGTTCCCGTATTTTCGGACTGTACCTGACCCGATGGTGTGGGTGCGCTACAGGGTGAAGACGGTAGGAGACATTATCATAGATGGAAGATTGGGGTCGTATGGGGAACTCGCCACCAAATTTAAATTGCCCGGGTGGATGTACTTCCGCTACCACCAACTGCGACATGCAGCCAGGGCGCATCTGCCAGAAGTCACGTGCCTCTCTATGGACCCCATGGAGGAGCTATTGACCCAGGACCAGCACTCCAAGCCTCTCTCGTCCTTATACATCTCGCTAATTTGTGTGGAGACTCTCCTAAGATGGAGAAATTGTGGGAGGCCTGGAAGAGGGATATTCCTACCCTGGCGAGAGAGGATTGGAATGACTGCTTTGAGGATAGCCTAGGCCTGGTGATTTCATCTAGGGATAAAGTAATTCAGACCAAGTTTCTACATAGAGTTTATTATACCCCACAGCGGCTGCACAGACTGTACCAGCAAAGAGACCCTGCCTGTACCAGGTGCAAAACGGATATGGGAACGTTCTTTCATATGTTCTGGAGCTGCCCGGCTGTGGCCGGCTTCTGGACTGACGTGTTTGACACCATTGATGAGCGTCTTGGCTTGTCCTTACCCCGGTCCCCGGAGCTGGCTCTTCTTGGCATTCAGGAGGAGGACCAGCATAGCGTTTTTGCTTTATTATGCCAAGAAGGCCATTCTCCTTCGCTGGACTTCTGCTTCCCCCCGTCGGTGGCTTTATGACATCGGATGACATCATTAATAAGGCCCTACAGTTATACATAATGACATATATAAGCAGGAAGTGTCCTAAGAAATTTGATATGGTTGCCCTGGAAGGGAGGAGATAGAGAGGGTATATAGAAATCAGAACTGCTACTGCTGGGTCCGTAGGGGATGGTCTCCCTCCCTTCCCCCCTTCCTTCCCCCTTCTCCCTTTTCTTCCCCTTGTCATGCTCCTACTCTTGTTCCCCTTCTCCCTTTGCCTTCCCCTTTCCTACCCGCCCCCCCTCCCTTCTCCACCCCTTTCCCCCCTTGCAGGGTCTGATGGGGGGTACAGTGGCTACCTTTTTACATTGACTGTTCTGCGGTATCTGGGTGTCCACTGGCCTCACCTGGTTAATGTCAGAGAAGTTTGTACAAAAAATCTTGTATTGCACGTGGAATATACTATATTCCTATTCCTTTTCTTGCTGTATGTTTTAACTCTGTTTTTTCTGGATTGTAACCTGTGTGTCAAGTATCAATAAAGCGAACTTTATTCACCGTGAAAAAAAAAATATATATATAAGGAGGAAACCCTTTATATCAGTGTCCCTTACATTATCGTATTCACTCCCCCCTTACATGCAGCCTCACTGTGCCCATCAATGCAGTCTCACTGTGCCCATCAATGCAGCCCCACTGTGCCCATCAATGCAGCCTCACTGTGCCCAACAATGCAGCCTCACTGTGCCCAACAATGCAGCCTCACTGTGCCCAACAATGCCGCCTCACTGTGCCCAACAATGCCGCCTCACTGTGTCCATCAAATGCAGCTTTACTGTGCCGTGAATACAGTCTCAACTGTGCCCATCATTGCAGACCCTCCTGTGCCCCATGTCCCAGTCTGCAGTCCCTGTCTGTGGGAAGGGGTGTTGTTGATGCTCGGTACGGTACCTTGCATGCCATCAGGATATCCATGATGGACAGCAGCAGGCAGGGTCTGTTCTCGTTTTGGATGGGGACGGTGCTCCTTCCAGAGGATCTGTTTGCTGTGAGATGGAGTGGTCCCTGGCCACCTGCACCTTTAGCCGTCCTCATTTTCCGGCCCCAGTCAGCCTGCGCTCTGGTTCTGGGGAAGTGGAGAGCACTGGGTGGGAGTCGGAGAGAAGGGGGGGCAGAGAGTACTGGCAGGGTTGGAGAACACATGGGTGGGGGCAAAGAGCGAGGGGGAGTGGAGATCACAGGGGTGGGGAGCAGAGAGCGCTGGGGGGGCCAATAAGAACAGGGGTAGAGAGCACGGTAGGCTGAGAGCACTGGGGGGGGGGCTAAGAGTGTGGGGCGGTGAAGAGCACTGGGGGGGTAGAAAAACCGAGGTGGAGAGCATGGGGGCTGGAGAGTACTGGGGGGGTAGAAAGAGCAGGGGGGAGTGGAGAGCACCAGTGGGGGCCAGAAAAAACAGGGGTGGAAAGCACGGGGGACTGGAGAGCACTATGGGGGGTGGAGAGCACTGGTAGGGTTGGAGAGCACATGGGTGGGGGCAAAATGCAGGGGGAGTGGAGAGTACAGGGGTGGGGAGTGGAGAGTGCTGGGGGGAGCCAAAAAGAACAGGGGTGGAGAGCACGGAGGGTAGAGAGCACTGGGGGGGTGGAGAGCACCAGGGGGGGCAGAAAGAACAGGGGTGGGGAGAATGGGGGGCTGGAGAGCACTGGGGTGGGGGCTGGAGAGTGATGGGGAGAGCTGAAGAGCACTGGTGGCGGGCAAGAACAGGAGGGAGAGCACGGGGGGAGCACTGGGGGAGTGGAGAGCACTGGGGGGGAGTGGAGAGCACGGGGGGGAGAAAGAAAAGGGGGAGAAAAAACAGGGGGGAGTGGAGGGCACTGGTGGGGGCAGGGGGAGAGCATTGGGGGAGAGCACTGGGGGGGGGGAGAACAGGGGGAGAGCACGGGGGGGGGAAGAACAGGGGGAGAGCACGGGGGGGAAAAACAGGGGGGAGAGCACTGGGGAGGAGAATGGGGGAAGAGCACGGAGGAGATAGGACTGGGGGGGAACATGGGGGGAGAGCACTGGGATGGTGGCTAGAGAAGGATGGGGAGAGCTGGAGAGCAGGGCGGGCAGCAAGAACAGGGGAGGAGAGAACTGTGGGGGGGGCAGGAGAGTGTGGTGGTGGAGAAGAGCACTGGGGGGGGGGGCAGGGAGCACAAGGTGAACTGGAGACAGTAAAATAAGTTGGATAGGAGAATCGCCCCCCCCCCACCCCTTCGATCCTCCTATCCAGGCACTGTGGCACACAAGGCGGGCTGTACCTGCAGTATCTCCTCCTATGGATCACAGCACTGGCTGGCTCTGTGTTCGGCGGCCGCTCTGTAACATGGCCCCGCCCCCTCAGACCGGCTCATGTGATAGGTGGAACGTTGATTCTCTCTACTATCACACGAGCTGGTCTTGGGGGGGGCCATGTTACAGCGCGGCCGCCGAACACAGAGCCAGCCAGCCAGCGCTGTGATCCATAGGAGAGGGCGGAGGATGCAGCCGCCAGTGGACTCAGTGAAAAAAAGGCAGCATGGCGGCGGCGGCGGCAGACGCTGCTGGCTGCTGCAACACCTTGGGGATTCCAGGGGGGGGCACTTGACTCCCCTTGCCCCCTGCTGCGGACGCCCATGGGCTAAGCTTACCGATTACATTAAAGTGGCCCCTGAAGTGTCACATAGAGGGCGCCATTTGTAGAAATATTCTTTATTACAAATGTCAGATCTGTCAGCCTTTCCTGTCCCCCTGAAGCCTGGCTGGATAACTCCCATAGGGTGAGTACATGGATTGAAAGCTGGCTACAAGGGTGAGTTCAGAGGGTGGTGATAAATGGGGTGTACTAGGAATGGTCGGGGGTGGGTAGTGGGGTCCCCCAGGGTTCTGTGCTGGGACCAATCCTATTTAATTTGTATATAAATGACCTGGAGGATGGGTATGGGGGAAACAGTTCAATCTCTCTATTTGCGGACAATACTAAGCTAAGCAGGGCAATAACTTCTCCGCAGGAAGTGGAAACCTTGCAAGAAGATCTGAACAAATGAATGGGGGGAGGGGCAACTACATGGCAAATGAGGTTCAATGTAGAAAAATATAAAATAATGCATTTGGGCGGCAAAAATCTGAATGCAATCTATAGACTGGGGGAGGGGAACCACTGGGGGGATGTAGGATGGAGGAGGACCTGGGGGTCCTAGTAGATGATGGGCTCAGCAATGCCAAGCTGCTGCTAACAAAGCAAACAGAATATTGGCATTAAAAAGGGATCAACTCCAGAGATAAAACGATAATTCTCCCCTCTACAAGACTCTTCCGGCTCCGCCAATCCCTACTGCTGCTCAGACCTTGAAAAGCCTCAATCCAGCCAAGAGCTGAGCAGTTCTGGATTCAAGCCATGGAACCCGTCATTGAGGTCATGGGGTGAATGGAGCCCCACGATTGTCCAATGAAAATTCTTACTTTGATCTGAGGACACATCTCCAGCTGACTACCCCGGCAAAGACCATTACATCAAGCCTCTGTAATAAAGGGTCCAGGCCCTCTGGTAAGAGGCTATGCTGCTTGTGGGGGAGGTATCTGCACGAGGTGGGGCTCTTCTGGATTCATCTGCAATTTCACGGATTTGTGTCTTTTGAGTTTTTTCACAATTGGACTTTTTCTAACACTTTATGAGCAAAATGTATGTTTAGCGCAAGACTTGTTTTTTGTATATGCGATGTAATGTGATTATATCTCACTTTAGTATCTCACAGTAATGATTTTATTTCATATGTATGATTTTTTTTTTTTTTTTTTTTGCACACTGCTTTGTATTACTTCTGTATGAATTATACGTCTTTATACTGATTTGCTAATGGTAAAAAAAAAAAAATATATATCTTAATTTACTTACCATATTCTTCATTTTACAAGTAAGCAATTAATAGCCAACGCACACACAATAGTGGTGTCACAGAGCATTTATAAAGAACAACCAGAAGCTGTTTGCCTTCAGACTCTCTCTCTCTAATTGAAACTCCCTAAACCTCTATGAAGAGAGCGGGCAGGGAGGGAAGGAGAAGGGGGGAGATCAGTCATTCCTCTGACTCATCTGATTAACTCAGCCTTTTTATAATTAGTTCAAATTGTTTGGAATTATGTCGGCCAGCATTTTGGTGGCGTGTTGGGACTGTCCAGAGGCGTACTCCTCCAGGCTCCTCCAGGCTCCGCCCCATCACTCGGTGTAAGTTATTGGTAAGTTTGGTGATGACGTCCTTGAAGTTACCGTTTCGGCCGGGCAGCACTCCGTTCCCGGTTATATTACTCAGGAAGAACCACAAAACGGGCAAAACGTGGCGCTCCACGGCCTGCGGTTTCCGGGGGTAGACAGAGGATACAAGACCTGGGGGGGCAATGGAGAAATGTTGAGGGGTTCATTATAGAAATAATAATAATTAGACATGTGCAGACTAGAATATTTCGTTTCGTTTTTTCGTTTTCGTCTGTAAATTTTATTTATTTAGTTACTCCCGAAATTCGTTTTTATTTATTTCGTTTTTCGTGCAAAAATTGCATTCGTCCGAAAATCCACATGAATTACGGTCGAATCTGTCTTGGAAGGCTTATGGTATCTGTCGAATGGATAAAGAAGATTCGATGGAGCTGCTAAACTATATAGCCTATAGGCGGAGCATTCGATTGCCGAAATGTACGATTGCAGTGTCGTATAGTTGCGACGATCCCGTCGAATATTATTATAAACGTGCAACGATCCCGTCGAATATTATTATAAACGTGCAACGATCCCGTCGAATATTATCATTATTTTTTTTTAATTTACTTCCCCCACCCAATTCCAGTATCGCTTCTCTCTGTCGATTCTGTTCTCTCTATGTCGAATATTTACTCTCTGTCGAAGCTTTTCTATATAATAGGACTAATAGAGGTAAACGAAAATTAGGCACATTCGACCACAGGTTCAATAGACATATGGAGTCACGTCGAATCTCCTATTCTATATCGAACGGCCACTTCGAATCTCCTATTCTATATCGAACTGTTGTAACAACGAAAACGAAAAAAAGCATTTATTTATGTCGGATCTTTCGTTTTTCGGAATCTGCACTTTCGTTATCGTTTGTCAAAACGAAAACGAAAATACCTGAAATTCGGACGAAAATGCATTCGGACGAAAACGAATGCACATGTCTAATAATAATAATGCGGTGAGAACCCGCCACATAATACAGTTTTTACCTTCAGGGGCTTCTTGCAAATGCCATCAGACGTGGCCTAAAATTTTTGTTAGAGCAACAGCACTATGTGCCTCACCTTGTAGACCATGAAAGTACCAGTGTTAGTCTTCAAATCAGTCCCATCCCCCGCTGAACCCCCTGAATTCTAGATGAAGAATTCTGCCCAGGAAGAGATTAAGCTCCACCCAGTGGCATAACCAACAGCCAGAGTGGCCCATGTGGCACCTGGGGTAAAAGGGGGCCCCGTAATTTGTAGTTATGCCCCTAGTCACTCTCCTGCTGATGCTAAGCAGTGCCCTCAGAGCCCTGGACCAGGAGTAGAAGGGGCCTCATAATTCATAGTTACACCGCAGGCCCCACCCCTGCTGATGTTAAGCTGTGTCTCAAAGATCCCTGAAGTAGAAGGGGCCTTCATAATTTCTAGTTAAACCCCTGCTGATGCTGAGCAGTCCTACCAGAGCCCGGGATTAGGCGAGGCGCCATACTTCATAGTTATATACCCTTGGCTCCACCCCCGCTGATGTTAAGCAGTGCCCCTAGATCCTTGGAGTAGGAGAGAGTCCCATTATTTGTAATTACATCCCCTGGCCCCACCCCTGCTGATGCTAAGCAGTCCCCCCCAGAGCCATGGAGTAGAAGGAGGCTCCATAATTTGTGGTTACACCCCTGCTGATGCTAAGCAGTGCCCCCAAAGCTCTGGAGTAGAAGGAGGCTCCATAATTTGTGGTTACACCCCTGCTGATGCTAAGCAGTCCCCCCCAGAGCCATGGAGTAGAAGGGGGCTCCATTGTATTGTATGATGGTGTTGTGTGTTTGTATTGTATTATGGTGTTGTGTGTTTGTATTGTATGATGGTGTTGTGTGTTTGTATTGTATGATGGTGTTGTATGTTTGTATTGTATGATGGTGTTGTATGTTTGTTAGGCATTAAAATGAAAACATGCGATCCATAAATGACTGTGTGAGAATTCTTTGGAATACTGCGCGGTACTGGAGAAGATCTGGATAGAGTGGAGAAAAGTCGGAACCTCTGGCAGGTTTTTATTGTTGGCTGTGTCTCCATTGCAGAGGTTTCCCTTCACTTCCTGTCCTGATTAGAGGCGTCACAGGAAGTGAGGAGAAATCAAAAGACATGTGCAGAATGAAAAAAATTGTTTTGTTTTGTTAAATAATTGAATCTAGTTAAATTTGATAAATTTGCTTCACTCATTTTTGGAATTTGTTTAGTTTATTCACTTTTCGATTTAAATTTTCCGAATTCTGTTGAATTGAATTCAATTTGATCGAATTTGGAAAATTTGAATCGGCATTCGAATTTATTCTATTCTAAATTTGAAAGACTGTATTATCTTTCTTTCTATTTTATTCTATTATATTCTTTTCTATTCAAAATTCAAATTTCGGAAGGTGATTATAGCCTATCTATTTTTTTTTTTTTATTCTATTATTCTGATGCTATTCTATTGTTTTTTCTATTCTATTCTTTTCTAATCTGTTCTATTCTTTTTTTTTTTCTCTATTTTATTCTTTCTTGTTTTCAAATAAAAATTTTAATTAATTTTCTATTTGAATTTCGGCTGAATTTTGTTTCATTATTTCGGATCAGTTTAAATTTGTTTCTATTGTAATTTGGAAATTCGGGTTCATCAAATAATGAAAAACGTGTCCGATTCGGAACGCAGCGATCTTCACGTCTCTGGAAGTCGCCCTGACAGAGACGGACAACCAAAACTCTGACAAAGGTTCTTACTTTTCCCTTTCTTGCTATAAAATGAAGGAACATGGAACTCTAAAGCCACGGCATCTCCCATGTCTCCATCCTCATTGGTTCCCCTTTAAGCCTTCCAGTCAATCTACTTCCTGCGTTGAGGTGAGTTACCTGACAATCGTTCGGTCACGTCACTCATGGCGCGGCCGCTGAGGAAGCGGATGCGGCTGGCGAATGGTTGCAGAAGCCACAGATTGTCTGTAATGTAAAAATGATGGTCAATAAAGATTTCCTGTTTGTAGGGAAAGCTGAGAGTTCACGCTTTTCTCAGTCATGTGACCGACATTCCAAAAAATGCGTCTCTCCCCGCCCCCGACTACATCACGCTGTCTGACAGCAGAAGAAGAGTTCAAGTCAAACGCAACCTTCTCCATTCTAACGCAGCGCTGCACAAATGCATGCGTCCCAATGCAGGCCGCAGTGGTCGGCAAGGAAAGGCTTTGTGTGAGTTGCTTTGCCTGCAATCCAAATTCCCCTCAATTGGAGCCACTGCATGCGAAGAAATGCAACGCAAAATCCAAACGCAGCCTCTGAACTGTCATCTAAATGCAGCCCCCCCCCGCCCTGAGCAGGAACATCGATTTAGAATTAGAGTTACTAGGCTGTAGTCAGCCAGAGCTAGATTGATAGTTCGTCGTTCTTGGAACTCTCTGGTATTCGTTTGCTTCTGCCTGCTGCTGGGTAGTGCCCCCGAGAATGGTGTGGGGGGCGGCACTAATCATGGAGTGTGGGGGGCTGCACTAATCATGGAGGGTGGGAGGATGTAGATGGCTGGACCTCTTAGGCCCGCTGCCTGGGTAGAGTGACCATTTGTTTGGATAGAGGCCAAGGATTGGGACTTGGTGAGGTAAGTGAGGGGTAAAAGCACCATGGAAGAACTCAACTTCAATCCGGGTATCTGAGAAACTGGACAGACGCTTTGCCCCTGACTGCAGTGTGGTGGTCTCTCCCCTAGGAGGCGGTCACTGAACTATTTAGTATCTAATTTCACAGAATGTTGGGTTGACTTAAAGGTTCTCAATCTGTGAAGGCTGTAAGTACTTTTTGCCACTCTCCTGGTGACAGTTAAGTCCATGGGTGTCCTATGCCCCAGCCCTCTCCTTCGGCAGTATTGGGTGAAATCCAATAAACTCCTTATTTGGTCTAAAAACTGACCATCTGTTCACACCGCTTCACTCCTACTGAGGACTAGATCTTGGCGTGAATGCTAACCTGCCCCGCACCTGAGGTTCCTAATATAACTTTGGGGGTCATGAGGTAGCAACATACACTACTCCATTAAGGACTAGTCCTGGGGGTGAAAAGCTGGTCTGATGTTCTTCACTTATCTTTGGAGGTCATGGAATTGCTGCATACACTACTCCATTGAGAACTAGATCTGTGGGTGAAATACTGGCCTGACCTGCATTTGAGGTTCCTCATATGTCTTTGGGGTCATGGGGTGGCAACACACACACTACTCCATTGAGGACTAGTCGTGGGGGTAAAAAGCTGGTCTGATGTTCTTCACTTATCTTTGGAGGTCATGGAATTGCTACATACACTACTTCATTGAGGACTAGGCCTGGGGGTGAAATACTGGCCTGACCTGCATTTGAGGTTCCTCATATGTCTTTGGGGGTTATGGTGCTGCAACATACACTACTCCACTGAAGACTAAACCTAGGAGGTGAAATGCTAGCCTGAGGTTCCTTATATGTCTTTGGGGGTCATGGGGTTGCAACATATAATACTATATTGAGAACTAAATGTAGAGGTGAAATGCCAAGTCCATGGGTGTCCTATGCCCCAGCCCTCTCCTTCGGGAGTATTGGGTGAAACGTAATGAACTCTTTATTTGGTCTAAAAACTGACCGTCTGTTCACACTGCTTCACTCCTGCTGAGGACTAGACCTTGGCGTGAATGCTAACCTGCCCCGCACCTGAGGTTCCTAATATACCTTTGGGGGTCATGGGGTAGCAACATACACTACTCCATTAAGGACTAGTCCTGGGGGTGAAAAGCTGGTCTGATGTTCTTCACTTATCTTTGGAGGTCATGGAATTGCTACATACACTACTCCATTGAGAACTAGTCATGGGGGTGAAATGCTGGTCTGAGGTTCTTCATATGTCTTTGGAGTTCATGGGGTAGCAACATACACTACTCCATTGAGTACTAGACCTAGGGTTGAAATGCTGGCCTGACCAGCATTTGAGGTTCCTCATATGTATTTGGGGGTCATGGGGTGGCAACACACACACACTACTCCATTGAGGACTAGACCTGGGGGTAAAAAGCTGGTCTGAGGTTCTTCACATATCTTTGGGGGTCATGGAATTGCTACATACACTACTTCATTGAGGACTAGGCCTGGGGGTGAAATACTGGCCTGCCCCGCATTTGAGGTTCCTCATATGTCTTTGGGGGTTATGGTGCTGCAACATACACTACTCCACTGAAGACTAAACCTAGGAGGTGAAATGCTAGCCTGAGGTTCCTCATATGTCTTTGGGGGTCATGGCGTTACAACATATACTACTCCATTGAGAACTAAATGCAGAGGTGAAATGTTGGCCTGAGGTTCCTCATATGCCCTTGGAGGTCAATGAGAATTTATTCATCCCAAAAAATGTGAGAAGAGTGTTTGCAAGAAAAGGAAAAAACCCCAATAAAGGTTACCGGCTATAACGCCAGGAATGATGAATATAGGATGGAGGTGGAAGGTCCTCCTAATGTGGAAGGAAGAGTACCGGATACAGTCAGCAATGATTTACCTATATGTTTCATGAGTGTGTCCAGGACGGTCACTGCGGCCGTGTAGATACCGGTGTGTTTGGAGTTCAGGTTGTCCGTGACGACAGTCACCATAGGGACTAACACATGGTGCAGACTGTCCTTCAGAATCGGGATCATGACCACCGCAGACTCCAGAGCGTACTGATTGACCTTCTTGTTGGCGTCCTGCATCCTCGGGTTAAAGGCATCAAATATCTGTGAATATAATAAAAATAAGATGTAATAAAATGACGGTTGTTGGCGAGGATCCTGTATAATATGAATTGGTTTCATGAAGTTATGTGAATTTGGAACAAAGTTCATTTACTAAACATTTCCACAGCCACCTATAATCTCCCAGCGATCAGCTTGTGACGTTCCTCCTACACACCTTCTATAGGAGTCTTCCATTATAGCGTCCCCATTACCCTTGGAAATTCACCTTCCCCATACTAGGGGTCTATTTGTCAAGGTTGTCTCTTAAAATTCCCAAGACTTTCACATAAGATTCACTCGTTTCTAATGGAATCCTATGTGGAAAATATTTGAACCTTGGGTGAAAGTTGTGAGAATCTTGGGTGAAAACATTAACCCTTTCAGCCTCCACACCCATATACCTCTTTTGGGTCAGAGCGGTTTTTAGCAGCTTCGTATAAATGGTAAAGGTACCTGTGTTGGTCTTCAAATCGGTCCCTGAAGAATCCCTTGGATCCTAGACCAGGACTTCTGCCCAAGAAGAGAATAAGCCCCACCCCCTGCTGAGGATAAGTACTTGCCCCAGAGGCTCTACTGCCCACTAAAGTGCTGGCATTTGACAAGGGGCAGGATTTGGCCTTCATGAGGGAAGGGCTTATGCCTCGTACACACGGTTGGATTTTCCGATGGGAAATGTTGGATGTGAGCTTGTTGGCTGAAAGTCGGACCGTGTGTACGCTCCATCGGACATTTGTTGTCGGACTTTTTCTGCCAACAAATGTTGGCTAGCAGGTTCTCAAATTTTCCACCAACAAAACTTTGTTGTGGGAATTTCCGATCGTGTGCGCACAAGTCTGACGCACAAAAGTTCACGCACGCCCGGAATCAAGTATGAGCCGGAAGCGCCAGGTCTTGTAAAACTAGCGTCCGTAATGGAGAGATCACATGACTATAGAACTTCTTTTTTATCAGCTCGTCGTACGTCTTGTACGCCACTACGTTCGGAGTTGTTGGCCAACATTTGTGTGCCGTGTGCAGGGGCGGACTGACCATTCGGGCACTCGGGCTCTGCCCGAGGGCCCCATGCCACTAAGGGGCCCCATCAGGGTTGCCAGCCTCAATAAAACCAGCGACAGTATGTAAAAATCTGTGTTTTTTTTTAAAAAAATCCCAAGATTATAGCTGCCCCGCCTCTCCAATACCTTTTCAGGGTGTGTGTGTGTATTCTGTGTGTGTATATTGTGTGTCTGTGTGTATACTGTATGTGTGTGTATACTGTGTGGCCCCATAATCTATTGCCCGGAGGCCCCATAATCTTCTCCTATTGCCTGGGGGCCCCATGAGTTGTCAGTCCACCCCTGGCCGTGTGTATACAAGACAAGTTGGAGCCAACAGCCTTCCAACAATAATCCGCGGTTTTGTTGTGGGGAAGTGCGATGGTGTGGACGTTGCATTCGAGTATAACTCCAGCCAAATCTATTCTTTTTTATTTGGATAGATTAGGGAAAGGTTGGATTCCTCTGCCAAGTTTTCATTGCTGAGATTCTTAAATGGAGCGGCTTGGAGAAGATACGAAATGTCTTGAAGATTACAGAAGAAGAGCCAGATTGGAATGTGATTGGCCACTAGAGACAGGGACGTAACTATAGGGGGTGCAGCAGTTGCGACCGCAACTGGGCCATGTGATGCAGGGGGCCCATGCAACCCCCTCTACATATGGCCGGCAGCAGCATAGGCAGCTAGGGGTACCAGTGCACCATGCACACGGGTGGCTGGAGGTGGAGGGTGACTAGCAGAGCTCCATGCTTGACTATCGCACTGGCTGCTCTTTAGTTGTGAATTCCCCACATGACCTGTGTCCTCGGCCGGCTCCTCAGAGTACCCCTCTCCTGCTCCATGCATTGCCTCTCAGTCCGATGTCTGTTCTCCCCAGGCCAACATGGATGAGTGCGCAGCCTACAGCTTGGTCATGGTGAGTGAGAGGACCCCATCCCCCACACACCATTACTTACCCCCTCCATCTCCCCCAGGGGACAGAGGCCCCTTCTCACGTGGGGACAGGGACCCCCATCTCCCCTGGGGACAGGGACCCCTTCTCACCTGTGGGCAGTAACTTCATCTGCCCTGGAGAAAAGGACCTCATCTCTTCTGGGGTGGGGACCCAATCCTGCCTAGGGACAGTCCCCCAATAGGGCACCTAAAGGGGGGGCCCTTCATGGTTTCTTGCATCGGGGCCCTGAAGGTTCTAGTTACGCCACTGACTACAGACCTCATTGGTGGTCATGCTACAACAGATTCTTCAGCAAAGTGAATAGGAATGAGTAATTACACAACTATAGTCACAGGAAACAATTTTTCTTTTTTATAAAATAAAGGCTTATTGAGTAGGTAGGTTACAGAGCAGGGTGCTACACAATAGCAGAGGTTACGGAGGTAAGTGTATACAGGATAACAAATGATCTACAATGTATAACAAGATGCCAATAATGTTTCTCCTGCAGAACTAAACTGATCAGAAGCCTCTTATCTCATTGATCGTTATTTCTAAATCGTTCTTTTTTTTCTGCTTCTCCACTTACTGGAGTGATGTTGGAGGTGACAAACCTCACGTTGTTCTTGCAGCGCTCCAGGAGAAGCGTCACTCCCTCCATTTTGCTTTGATATTCCTTAGCGGAGAGAAGTTTGCTGAGCTCCTTCAGTTGCTCCGTCACTTCCGCTGCCCGGACCGGCGGCCTTCCAGGGACCGGGGATTCCTGCGCTTCTGCTTCCACATCTGCAGGTCTGGTAATGCTACAGAAAAAAAAAATATGTTTTATTTATTCCAAACTGATCCTCAGGATCCAGAGAGAGGACAAGTTCTCATACGTCATAGCTGTCCATAGCTGTCTATGGCTGTCCATAGCTGTCCATGGCTGCCCATGGCTGTCCATAGCTGTCCATGGCTGTCCATGGCTGTCCATAGCTGTCCATGGCTGTCCATGGCTGTCCATGGCTGTCCATAGCTGTCCATGGCTGCCCATGGCTGTCCATGGCTGTCCATGGCTGTCCATGGCTGTCCATAGCTGTCCATGGCTGTCCATGGCTGTCCATGGCTGTCCATGGCGTTCCCTCCGGGGACAATGCAGGCTGCACACCAAGGACCCCATTATAAAGATGGAGCAACTTTGCAGTGTCCAAGGGAATCTCCTCCCTGCTATACAGTGCCTTGCGAAAGTATTCGGCCCCCTTGAACTTTTCAACCTTTTGCCACATTTCAGGCTTCAAAACATAAAGATATAAAATTTTAATTTTTTGTGAAGAATCACCAACAAGTGGGACACAATTGTGAAGTGGAACGAAATCTTTTGGATTTTTGAAACTTTTTTAACTAATAAAAAAATGAAAAGTGGGGCGTGCAAAATGATTTTGCTGCGATTACAGCTGCAAGTCGCTTGGGGGATGTCTCTATCAGTTTTGCACATCGAGAGACTGAAATTCTTGCCCATTCTTCCTTGCAAAACAGCTGGAGCTCAGTGAGGTTGGATGGAGAGCGTTTGTGAACAGCAGTTTTCAGCTCTTTCCACAGATTCTCGATTGGATTCAGGTCTGGACTTTGACTTGGCCATTCTAACACCTGGATACGTTTATTTGTGAACCATTCCTTTGTAGATTTTGCTGTATGTTTGGGATCATTGTCTTGTTGGAAGATAAGTCTCCGTCCCAGTTTCAGGTCTTTTGCAGACTCCAACAGGTTTTCATCCAGAATGGTCCTGTATTTGGCTGCATCCATCTTCCCCTCAATTTTAACCATCTTCCCTGTCCCTGCTGAAGAAAAGCAGGCCCAAACCATGATGCTGCCACCACCATGTGTGACAGTGGGGATGGTGTGTTGAGGGTGATGAGCTGTGTTGCTTTTACGCCAAACATATCGTTTTGCATTGTGGGCAAAAAGTTGGATTTTGGTTTCATGTGACCAGAGCACCTTCTTCCACATGTTTGGTGTGTCTCCCAGGTGGCTTGTGGCAAACTTTAGACAAGACTTTTTATGGATATCTTTTGGAAATGTCTTTCTTCTTGCCACTCTTCCATAAAGGGCAGATTTGTGCAGTGTACGACTGATTGTTGTCCTATGGACAGACTCTCCCACCTCAGCTGTAGTCCTCTGCAGTTCATCCAGAGTGATCATGGGCCTTTTGGCTGCATCTCTGATCAGTCTTCTCCTTGTCTGAGCTGAAAGTTTAGAGGGACGGCCAGGTCTTGGTAGATTTGCAGTGGTCTGATACTCCTTCCATTTCAAAATGATCGCTTGCACAGTGCTCCTTGGGATGTTTAAAGCTTGGGAAATCTTTTTGTATCCAAATCCAGCTTTAAACTTCTCCACAACAGTATTACGGACCTGCCTGGTGTGTTCCTTGGTCTTCATGATGCTCTCTGCGCTTTCAACAGAACCCTGAGACTATCACAGAGCAGGGGCATTTATACAGAGACTTGATTACACACAGGTGGATTCTATTTATCACCATCAGTCATTTAGGACAACATTAGATCATTCAGAGATCCTCGCTGAACTTCTGGAGTGAGTTTGCTGCACTGAAAGTAAAGGGGCCGAATAATTTTGCACGCACCACTTTTCAGTTTTTTATTTGCTAAAAAAGTTTAAAATATCCAATAGATTTCATTCCACTTCACAATTGTGTCCCACTTGTTGGTGATTCTTCACAAAAAATTAAAATGTTATATCTTTATGTTTGAAGCCTGAAATGTGGCAAAAGGTTGAAAAGTTCAAGGGGGCCGAATACTTTCGCAAGGCACTGTATATATATATATATATATATATACACACAGACACACACACACTTTACCTTTCCTCTGGTTGCTGGACATCCTGGGTCATCACGGTGGCGCTATTCTTCTGAGGAGGACGCTGGCTTCTAGCGGACGGGATCTCGGAGACGCTGTCACTCAGCTCCTGGAATAATCATCATATCATGTATTATAAAGTTTGTGTAAAACAAGGATCTCCAAACTGCGGCCCGTGGGCCGGATGTGGGCACTATCCCTCCCAATGATACCAGAGATGGGAAACAAATTCTCTCACTGACACCAATGATTATTTTACTCCCGCTGACCACCAAGCCTGTGCCATTGATTACTCCCTCCGATGCCGGGGCATTTTCTATACCCATTGGCCACAGTCCGGCCCCCTTCACATTTGAAGGGCAGTAAGCTGGCACTTTGTTTTTAGAACATTTGGAGACCCCTGGTGTAAAACCTGAAATATGAGGCATATGAGGCACATCACACAGCTCACATACTTTCTGCTTCACAGTGGCGATGAGGTCGCGGAGCTCATGTGACAGGATCAAACGTTCCATCTGCACCTCAAACTTGGGATGAGCCATGACCAGGCTGAACATCCGACGTCCGTAAAACCTGCAATACGGGTGATCATTATTACAATGTGTGGAATACACTCAGGACTGTAGGTGGGGGAGGTGGTCACTTAAATCCTCCCTCCGCCCCCCCCCCTTCAGTCTTGCACAGTTGTAGCGGCTCTTCTCATGGACTGGAATGTCTTACTCTGATGTCACTGCACACTGTCAGCTTCTCACAATGGGCATTAGAAGCTGCAGAAAGTCAGATAAACCCTGCCTCATTTCCTAAGAGGAGGACATCCAGTGTCCCTGGCCCCGCACCCTTTGAATTTTCTTTGGATTCGGGGGGGCGGTCTGCAGGGGGAGGAGGGGAGGTACATGGGGGAATCAGATGTGGTCAGCACAGGGAGGGGGGTCAGTATGGTGGGATGGTGGGAGGACAATTACAGAACGATGCACTGTGTCTGTGTCTCTCCCTCCAGCAGCTAAAAGCTGGCAGGAGGGAGAGGAGAGAAAACAGCTTTCTGCTGCTGGAGGGAGAGACACAGACACAGTGCATCGTTCTGTACTTGTCCTTCTAGCCCTCCGTGCCAATTCTCTGGGCCCTCCTGTGTTCCTGGGCCCCCTACAGGAGGCCTGGTGGTACCCCTTATCGGCGGCCCTGATGGCATGTGTGAGTTGCCCTGGGCAGAGGAAAAGGGGCCCCTCCAAGGAAGGGAGCTATAAAATAATCCCATAATAAGTCAAAGTCCATCAAATGGCATGGCTGGGAGGGTGACCTCTGTATGAAAGTACCTGGTGTCCTGCTGTCCATCCTGAACCAGTCTGACGAGGGTGCGGAGGAAGGTGTCTGTACTTTCTCTGGTTCCACACAGAAGTTTCTGGGCCCCCAGGAGCTCCATCACCCTGAGCAGATGTTTGGCCGTACATTTCCTCACTGCGCTGTTTCGGTGACTGTGGAGGAGAACGGCACAAATTACAACCTCAGGAGACCACAATGGGCATCAACGTCTCCTTATACCTCTATGGTGCCCCAAGAGATGGCAACATTTAATGGGCACAGCTTTGCCAGTGTGCCCGGGCTCCTCATGTAAATGGCTCTTTTGGAACGCCAATCCCCCCCCAGGCTCTCAGCATCCTTATACTGCAATGCTAGAGTTACACCTCCAAGTGGACCTATTTTGTTCACATTAAAAGATACCGACAGGGACAACATGTGCAAAAAAAAGGCTTGTTTTACCACTTATTGGCTTCTCAAGAAACAAGCTGCCAGAAAGGTAAGTATATGTAGGCAAGGCCACTTAGAAATCATGGGGCCCCATATATCCTTCCTGATGAGGCCCCCCAACCTCGCCTACAAAGGGGTGTAGCAGAACAGCAGCACTGACTTTATCCACCTACGCCCCAGAAATGAAAAAAAAAAAAGTCCCTCTTCTGCTTCCACCTCCTGGGCCCCTCTATTGATGGTAATTGAAGCCCTGGTAAGGGAGCAGAAGCGGGGATGTGATCTAGTAAAATCTATTTGTTCACTTAGGAACAATAAATGTGTCGATCGATATTCCTTCTTTGTTCTCCTTTCAGCAGCCTCTTATCATACGGATCAGCTTGTAATGCCGCATTTTCAGGGTCCAGTGTTTTGCGGGAGCGTGCGCTGGTCAGCGCCTCATAGAGCAGCTGGGGGGGTTAGCGGGTGAGCCAGGCTCCTCCCACCTGCCCCCGCCCCCCTCGCCATCTCCCGGGTGTGCCGCAGTGTGGATTTCTATCAGCAAAAAAATAAAAAAATAAAAGAGAAAAATTCTATATATTGAAATGCAGTTTGTTTAATGGAAGTGATGTAGAATCTCTCAGTAGTCGTGTAATAAAATAATTATCTCTCGTGTCACCGTTTCTAGATGTGTGTTTTATTTTCATGTGCGGGGACACCGTGTCCTGTAAGTGGCCAGAAACAGATCCTCGTCCGATCGACACCGACGGGCTCTGATTATGGACACTCCATAATTCAGAAAAATTAGGGGTGCTGAAACCGAAAATGCAGGATGCACTTAGTGGAAAACCGAAAACCTTTATTTTTATATACAATTGTATTATATTTGACTTATTAAATTGAGGATATTAATTAATATGAGGTTATTGTTGCCCATTATTGGCACCTTTTTACTGCAAGAAAAGCTCAGGAAAAATGCAGTCTGCAGTCTCTGACCGTCTCTTGTATCGTGTCCTCTCTGACCGTCTCTTGTATCGTGTCCTCTCTGACCGTCTCTTGTATCGTGTCCTCAGTCTATTGACCGTCTCTTGCATCGTGTCCTCAGTCTATTGACCGTCTCTTGTATCGTGTCCTCTCTGACCGTCTCTTGTATCGTGTCCTCTCTGACCGTCTCTTGCATCGTGTTCTCAGTCTATTGACCGTCTCTTGCATCGTGTCCTCAGTCTATTGACCGTCTCTTGCATCGTGTCCTCAGTCTATTGACCGTCTCTTACATCGTGTCCTCAGTCTATTGACCGTCTCTTGCATCGTGTCCTCAGTCTATTGACCGTCTCTTGCATTGTGTCCTCAGTCTATTGACCGTCTCTTGCATCGTGTCCTCAGTCTATTGACCATCTCTTGCATCGTGTCCTCAGTCTATTGATCGTCTCTTGCATCGTGTCCTCTCTGACCGTCTCTTGCATCGTGTCCTCAGTCTCTGTCTCTTGCATCGTGTCCTCAGTCTCTGACCGTCTCTTGCATCGTGTCCTCAGTCTCTGTCTCTTGCATCGTGTCCTCAGTCTCTGACCGTCTCTTGCATTGTGTCCTCAGTCTCTGTCTCTTGCATCGTGTCCTCAGTCTCTGTCTCTTGCATCGTGTCCTCAGTCTCTGACCGTCTCTTGCATCGTGTCCTCAGTCTCTGTCTCTTGCATCGTGTCCTCAGTCTCTGACCGTCTCTTGCATCGTGTCCTCAGTCTCTGACCGTCTCTTGCATTGTGTCCTCAGTCTCTGTCTCTTGCATCGTGTCCTCAGTCTCTGTCTCTTGCATCGTGTCCTCAGTCTCTGACCGTCTCTTGCATCGTGTCCTCAGTCTCTGTCTCTTGCATCGTGTCCTCAGTCTCTGTCTCTTGCATCGTGTCCTCAGTCTCTGACCGTCTCTTGCATCGTGTCCTCAGTCTCTGTCTCTTGCATCGTGTCCTCAGTCTCTGACCGTCTCTTGCATCGTGTCCTCAGTCTATTGACTTTCTCTTGCATCGTGTCTGCAGCCTTACTTAAATATCAGCGCCCATCAGAGGCAGCTTACCAGTGTCTGGGTCGTTTAGAGCGGCGATTTCCCGCTGTGTCATGGAGCTGGATTTGAATTTCTCGGGCCGGGAGGCCGCAGTAACGAAGTCCCACCTCCTGTGATGGACGTCACACTGTTTACATTTCCCGCCACTGGATGTGTGTGCCGTCTATTGACACTTTGGGCCCAATCTGGAGATTTTCACTTAGGGGTGTACTGACTTTTGTTGCCAGCAGTTTAGACATGAATGGCTGTGTGTTGAGTTATTTTGAGGGGACAGGAAATTTACACTGTTATACAAGCTGTACACTCACTACTTTACATTGTAGACAAGTGTCATTTCTTCAGTGTTGTCACATGAAAAGAGAGAAGAAATGTCACTGAGGGGGTGTACTTACTTTTGTCACATACTGCATATACTGTACACTCACCGGCCACTTTATTATTTCCTCCTTGCTAGTAGCAGGTCGGACCCCCTTTATTAGATTCCCTATTGGTAGCAATTTTCACCCGTGACCTCAATGTTGGGGGTTATAAGTCCACAGATGGATGTCTGTATTGCTAGGACCCCCCACTCAGGTCACCAACCAATACCCCCCCCCCACAGAAATCCGGAGCACGGAACCCCACACATCATGGGGGGACTGACACCAATTATTCCCATCACCATGACGATGATAAACAATCACTGATCAAATTCTATGATGAAATATTGGAAATCAATCTACCTTGTTATTTACTTAACCACTTGCTTACTGGGCACTTAAACCCCTCCTCCTGCCCAGACCAATTTTCAGCGCTGATGCACTTTGAATGACAATTACGCGGTCATACAACACTGTACCCAAATGAAATTTTTATCATTTTTTTCCCACAAATAGATATTTCTTTTGGTGGTATTTAATTACAGCTGGGAGATTTATTTTTTGCTAAACAAACAAAAAAAGATGCAAAAAAAAAAAAAAAATCATGTTTAATAGTTTGTTATAAAATTTTGCAAACAGGTAATTTTTCTCATTCATTGAAGTGCGCTGAAGAGGCATAGTTAAGGCGGCACCGATGGGCACAGATAAGGCGGCACCGATGGGCACAGATAAGGCGGCACCGATGGGCACAGATAAGATGGCACGGATGGGTGGCACTAAGGGGCACTGATAGGTACCACTGATAGATGAGACTGATGGGCACTGATAGGTGGCACTGATGGGCAGCCCTGCTGAGCACTGATGGGCACTGGTAGATGACACTGATGGGCACGGATATGTGGCCCTGGGGTGCAGCACCTTTGTTGAGGCAGGTTGTGGGCACTGCTGGGTGGCACTGTGGGCACTGCTGGGTGGCACTGTGGGCACTGCAGGGTGGCACTGAGGGGGGCACTTATTTTTTTATTATGTTCAGTGATGAGGGGGCAGGTGGGCACTGGCAGGGCAGGCCGTGATCGGGACTAATGTCCCGATCACGGCCGCCGGTGATCGGCTCTTTTTTTTTCTCCTCGCGCTGTCAGCGCGAGGAGGAATAATAGCCGATTACCGTCTCCGTTATATCACATGATCAGCTGTCATTGGCTGACAGCTGATCACGTGATAAGGGGTCGGGATCGACCCCTTGCTCGGATCAGTGATCAGGCGAGTCTCATAGACTCGCCGATCATAGAGCGTGCCGCGCGCGCCCCTCGTGCACGGGACGACGTCAATAGACGTAGACCCGGCAATGGAGATCCGCGCTGTAGCCGTCATTCGGCTATAGCACGGGTCTTAAGTGGTTAAAAATACCCCCCCCCCCCAACATTGAGGTTACTGGTAGAAATTATAACCCCCAACATTGAGGTTACAACCCCCAACATTGAGGTTACTGGTAGAAATTATAACCCCCAACATTGGGGTCACTGGCAGCAATTACAACCCTCAACATTGGGGTCACAAAGTAATTCTAACCACCAATTTTGGGGTCACTGGTAGCAATTATAACCCCCAACATTCGGGTCACTGGCACCAATAATTACCAACAACATTGGGGTCACTGGTAGCAATTATAACCCCCAACATTGGGGTCACTGGCAGCAATTATAACCCCCAAAATTGGGTTCACTGGCAGCAATTACAACCCCCAACATTGGGGTCACTGTCAGCAATAATAACCCCCAACATTGGGGTCACTGTCAGCAATAATAACCCCCAACATTGGGGTCACTGACAGCAATTGTAACCTCCAACATTGGGGTCGCTGACAGATATTATAACACCCCACATTGGGGTCACTGGCAGCAATTTTAACCCCCAACATTGGGGTCACTAGTGGCAATTATAACCCCCAACATTGGGATCACTGGCAGCAATTATAACCCCCAACATTGGGGTCTCTGGAAGAAATTATAATCCCCAACAGTGGGGTCAGTGGTAGCAATTTTATCTCACAACATTGAGGCCACTGGCAGCAATTATAACCCCCAACATTTGGGTCCCTGGTAGTAATTATAACCCCCAACATTGGGGTCCCTGGTAGTAATTATAACCCCCAACATTCGGGTCACTGGCACCAATAATTACCAACAACATTGGGGTCACTGGCAGCAATTATAACCCCCAACATTGGGGTCACTGGCAGCAATTAAAACTCCAACATTGGGGGCACTGGTAACAATTATAACCCCCAACATTGGGGTCACTCTCAGCAATTATAACTCCAAAATTGGGGTCACTGGAACCAAAGGGTCTGGTATGGATATTTAGGGGGACCCCCACGTCAATTTTTTTTTTTAATTTGACACGGGGTTCATCCATGTCAGACCTGAAGGGCCTGGTAATTGAATTTAGGGGAACCCCTGCGCTTTTTTTTTTTTTATCAATGAATGAATGAATTGTCGGCTAATACAGAGAACACTCATTGAATGTTCTCTGTATTACGGGGAGCCGACAATATAGCCGCAAGTGATTTTAAAAGACTTTTTTTCCTGCACAAATGACACTTTGTGCAGGGACAGTTCTAAGCACGGGAAACATGCGCCCCTTCACAGGCATACTATAGACACCCCCCAGGCACGAAATTTAAAGGAATATTACACTTTTATTGTTTCACTTTAATCATTATTAAAATCACTGCTCCTGAAAAAACAGCCGTTTTTAAAACTTTTTTTTGCATTGATCCATGTCCCCTGGGGCAGGACCCGGGTCCCCAAACACTTTTTATGACAGTAATTTGCATATAAGCTTTTAAAATTAGCACTTTAGATTGTGAACGTTCGAGTCCCATAGACTTTAATAGGGTTCTAAAGTTCACACGAAGTTTAGGTCTGTTCGCAGGTTCTGGTGCGAACCGAACAGGGGGGTGTTCGGCTCATCCCTATTCACAAGCTCCCCCCTGTGTAGTTCTGGGCGGATCCCTCACTTTTTCTCATGACCATCCTCACCCCATGAAGGTGAAATCTTCCATGGAGCTCCAGATTGAGGGCGATTGATGGTTATTTTGTATTTCTTCCATTCGTGAATAATCGATCCAACAGTTGTCTTCTTCATCTCACCAAGCTTCTTGCTGATGGTCTTGTAGCCCATTCCAGCCTTGTGCAGGTCCCCAATCTTCTCCCCGACGTCCTCTGACAGCTCTTTGGTCTTCCCCATGATGGTGAGGATTGGAGGGAAGGGATTCTGTGGACAGGCGTCTTCTATACACATAACGAGTTGTCGTTAGGAGAACCTTCTTACATTGACAGGACTAATCTGTGTACCACATGAGCACCTAGTGGAGCCAGTCTGTGGGGGGAGGGTTATTGTTGGTTGGTAGGTGTTTTTTCCCCCACTGTATATAGTACATAGCCGGCCTTTCTTCAGCAAAGTTGTGAAGAAGAGCCTAGAAAATACCTGAAAGGTAGCCGAGTGCTCCACCTACTGGCTGACACTGAGAATACACAACAATCACACCTACCTGCAAGAAATCTATTCTAAGGTGTGTAATAAAATCCATACAAACCCACGACATTCACTTCATTCCTTTACATTTTATCCCATCGCTAATCTGCACTCCACATATAATTCCAGTCTCTGGGGAGAATCTTGGCCATTATGTTGGCCGGGAATCGAACCCGGGTCGTCTGCTTGGAAAGCAGCTGTGCTCACCACTGCACCACCAACACAAAAAGTTGCATGTTTTTGTTGTGTGGGGGGAAACCGGAGTACCCGGGGAAAACCCACGCAAGCACAGGGAGAACATGCAAACTCTATGCAGATGGTGTCCTGGTCAGGTCTTGAACCGAGGACCCCAGTGCTGCAAGGCTCACCGCTAAGCCTCTGTGCTGCCCCATCTTAATGTGGAACTTCACCTAAAAAGGGAAGTTCCCCTCCTCCTCCTCCCTCGCTCCTCCTCCGCATCTTCAACCTGAACCCTGAAGGGGCGGGGACAGGACACCTCACCTGGGAATGGAAGGCTTGCTCCTAATAGATGGTGGAGACAGTCCACTGACAATACTGCTTTATATTTGTTGTGTCTTCCCGTTCACACAGCACAACTTCAACAACATTCGAAAAATTTCTACTCACCTGTAAAGGGGGAACTCCATGCAAACAAAATGACCTCCAAAATCTATACCAGACCCCCATCCGTGCACCCAGCCTGGCAGGCCAGGAAAGAGGGGGTGAGCATGCACCTCCCCCAACAGGGGCGGGCTGGGCCAGCGGACTTATCTAACACCCTCCCCCCCACCAGCGAACTTATCTAACACCCTCCCCCCACCAGCGGACTTATCTAACTCCCTCCCCCCCACCAGCCTACTTATCTAACACCCTACTCCCCAGTGGACTTATCTAACACCCTCCCCCCCACCAGCGGACTTATCTAACACCCTCCCCCCCACCAGCCTACTTATGTAACACCCCCCCACCAGCGAACTTATCTAACTCCCTCCCCCCCTCCAGCGGGCTTATCTAACACCCTCCCCCCCACCAGCGGACTTATCTAACACCCTCCCCCCCACCAGCGGACTTATCTAACTCCCTCCCCCCCACCAGCCTACTTATCTAACACCCCCCCCACCAGCGAAGTTATCTAACTCCCTCCCCCCCTCCAGCGGGCTTATCTAACACCCTCCCCCCCACCAGCGGACTTATCTAACACCCTCCCCCCCACCAGCGGACTTATCTAACACCATCCCCCCACCAGCCTACTTATCTAACACCCTCCCCCCCACCAGCGGACTTATCTAACACCCTCCCCCCCACCAGCGGACTGATCTAACACCCTCCTCCCCACCAGCGGACTTATCTAACACCTTCCCCCCCACCAGCGGACTTATCTAACACCCTCCCCCCCACCAGCGGACTGATCTAACACCCTCCCCCCCACCAGCGGACTTATCTAACACCCTCCCCCCCACCAGCAGACTTATCTAACACCCTCCCCCCCACCAGTGCACTTTCCCAACCAATCACCCCCTCCGGCATGCACGGCCAGCAGCACAGACACACAGCCACCTCCTAGACCCCCCGGTCAGTGGTGCGGACTGATCTGGGAGGACACCCGCCTGCTGCATGCCTGCCACTTACCCCATCTTAGTGGTGGGTCAGGCAGCAGGTGAATTGCAGCACGATACATATAGGGGGTGGAGAGGAGAGAGGGGGCGGGGCCCTGGTGCCCCTAATGGGCCTGCATTGCATTTTGGTTCTTCTGCTTTGAATGGAGCCCTCAGTGAGCTGATTCGGTGGTTCAATGGGCCACTTGACTGGACTAGCTCTGTGGAAAGAGAAAAAGAAGAGATATTACAGAATGTTACACACGACTATGGCCTTCCATCTACATTAAAGACGTCCCTCAGTTTTCTAGTACTGATCAGTTTATGCCAATTCCCCAAATGTCCATTTATATAAGGTGGTCTTCTCCACAGAAGCAGCTGGCCAGATACTTGGCGGAGGTTTTGGTGTTGGGTAGAGGAACCCTCTCTATATGTTTAGCTAGTGCCATGAGCCAAGTCATCTTAGGTACTGGAGGAGAACAAATGCCATAGAGGAGAACATTACTTTACTGGGATCCCTGAGGGAAGTTAGAGGAACACTTAATGGGATGTCCCAACTGGGCTGACCAACCACTGCCAAGCAAGCCGGAAAACCTTTCCTAATCACTATTCTTCCCCCTGAACAAAGCACCCCCCTCCCCCACCTTCCTCATAACACTAGGAAAGGAACATTCATCAAAGATCTGCAACTTTGGAAAATTCCATATGAACTGAGATTTGGTCCCCTCTAAAATGTCCTCCAGATACCAAAGGGTTTTGTTCTCCCTCCTCTAATCCACAACTGCCCCCGTGTATGGGAGATCGTACTTCATAGACAGGGGACTTTATCCTAGATAACTATGTAACTACAGGAAAGGATACTTACTATTATGGTCCGGCCATATTCCCGATAATCGGGATGGATCTCAGAAAGTTTATGAATAGTCCAGCATTGTGAGTCTGTTGTGTGGTTGTGTCAGGCCGGGATGAAGTTGGGTATGCATCCTCAGTGACCATAGCTTCTTCACTCCTGTAAGAGAAATTGGAAGGTAAATCATTTGCTACTAAAGTTATGAGATGTTGTAAAATGTCATTAGAAGGACTGGGAGAGATCATTTGTGAGCTTGGACTGATGTGCCGGGCCAAGAAGGAAGCAAGCATGGCCGCTGCCTTGGTGCTGTATTGGAGTCTTGCCTCCCCCTTTCCTCTGCCACCTTCTGGCCAGAAAATAAGGAACCCTCCATGGACATGGCTGAATATTGCCCATGCGGGGGTCTAGTCTGTGTTTCCAGGGAAAAAGAGATAGCTCCTCATACGGCTAGAAGGAACATGACAATGTAGCCATTTTATCCTTAAACTAGGCTTCTTGGCCGTATACAACTTAACTAAAAAACATGTACAATGAATCCCCAGGACATAATAACACTGTTTGTACTCGGCACTCCTAACCCCACACCCAAATATACACCTAGGGGAATACATTAGTATCTGGATCTTCAGCATAATCTGCAATGCCATTAATGGCTGGATGGAAGGACATTATATGGTCCTACTGCATAGGTGGCAGACCTGGCTCTCTTGTTATTTCTTCATAAAGTGAGCTGCTGGTAGTTACATATTTCACCACTAATCATCATCATCTAACCAAGAGGCTCTTCTCACTTTTCCCCACCAGACGTTTTCTCTTCCAGTGACTGGAATTCGTATCATGGGCTCATGGGACTTGTCATCTCCAGTCATTAGTGATTGGCCTCGTCCAATAATCCAGAACATCAAATGATCATCTGGATCCCAAATCAGTTTCGAGAAATCGGGAAACCAACTGAATGATAATTGCAGTTTGGTTACCATGGACACCAACACTTTACATAATTCATTTACCATTAGGGGAATCTTAGATGAGCTTTGTGCAAAGAATACAATATAACCTTTCCATTAAGAGTAGCAAAAATCCCTCCCATGACCCTGTTTTTCCAATTTTACTATCACTACAGATTATCCTCCAGATCTAAAGATCAGTGCCCCATCATTGGTGATGTCACATTGTACAAAGGAAATTCCAATGAAGAAACTTACGTGTTGATTGGAGATCTGCTGCTTGTATGGAATTCCCCATCATCGAGGTGTATCATTATGTCGATGGGTTCTGATGGTGGGACAGCGGGGATCTCACTCTCAATCCAAAACTAAAGAGAAAAAAAAGTCATATTCGTTATCATAGAAGCTCCAGGATGACATAAAACAGATCTATCATATAACATCCTTCAGTTCAAAGCAGGTGAAGCAATAGATGATTTCTGATTGGTTGGTAGAAGTTTCTGCATTTCTCCCATTGCTTGACTGATTAAGCTGAAGAGGAAATAGTTTGATCCAGGGAATTGCGACAACTGCCTGTGTGAGGTCACCGAGGAATCCGTCTGTCTTTATGAGACAAAACTGCCCCCCGATCCCTGACCGCAGTTTTTTTTTTGCCTTCCTCTGGAACAAACTGTTACTGTTTTTGGTCCACTTGCCAACCAGCCGCCGTCATTATACTGCGGCAGGTCGGCACGATCCCGCGAGCCGTCGTCACTGTACGTCGGCTCCTTTAAACGGGATAGCAGGCATGCGCGTGCCCGCTGCATTGCAGGGGGGTGCCAATGCTCAAAACCGGCAGACGCGATGACAGCATGCGATCATGGGCACGAGAGGCAGAACAGGGATGTGTGTCTGTAAAGGGAAGATATTTGCCAGCACACCAGGGAACGACATAAATAGCATCCAAACGGGTAAAACACACAAATCCCTGTTCTGTGAGGAGAGGAGAGGAGAGGCAGATCGTGAGTCCTAATAGCTAGGAACCACGATCTGTCATCTACTATAGTCTGTCCCCTCCCCCCACAGTTAGAACACACACTAGGGAACACAGTTAACCCCTTGATTGCCCCCTAGTGTTAACCCCTTCCCTGCCAGTGACATTTACATAGTAATCAGTGCGTTTTTATAGCACTGATCGCTGTATAATTGTCAATGGTTTCAAAAATGTGTCAAAAGTGTCCGATGTGTCGTAATGTCGCAGTCCCGATAAAAATGGCAGATCGCCGCCATAACCGGTAAAAAAAAAAAGAGCAATAATAAAAATGCTATAAATCTATCCCCTATTTTACAGACGTGATAACTTTCCTATATTTCACTCGGATATATTGTCTTTAGGTACGGAGCCTCCCTGCCGCTCATTCCTCCACTATCCAACAATGAAGGAAGGATCACCTTCTATATAGTCCATTCATTGCCTTCCTGTATGGTTATATCTGCTCTAGATCTAATCTATCTGATCATTGGAGGAGCTCTGCCTACTGATCACTTCTATGGATTTCCATATGAGGGACATGAGAAGGTCCCCCAACAATCTCTGTTGCCTATATCTGGGCGTGTCTATAACATACGGATATTTTATACCCAACCAGCATAATATCCTCCTACTGATGTGTAATCCTCCATGAAGGCAATGTCCCCCCTTCACTTTATATATTCTATATGCAAGAACATGTACTTACCTGTCTGTCTCTGCCTTCATCAGGGCCGACTTCCCATTGATCCCCGTATCTTTGATTGTCCATCGCGGCTTTTCTTGCCCGCACTTTCTCTAGGAGTTCTCTTTTCCTTCCTGTTGTCAGCTGCTTTCCTTCTTTCTCCCAGTATGCCTTCAGTGCATGGGCTTTCTGGAAAAGTCTTCTCTCCTCTTTCTTCAGCTGCAGGTCTGTCTGCTCCTCCACCTTACCCTCCTCCATCTGGGCTTTTCTTGCCCGAACTTTCTGCAGAAGCTCTCGTTTTCTTTCTGTTGTCAGCTGCTTTCCTTCCTTCTCCCAGTATGCCTTCAGTGTATAGGCTTTCTGGAAAAGTCTTCTCTCCTCTTTCTTCAGCTGCAGGCCTGTCTGCTCCTCCACCTTACTCTCCTCCATCTGGGCTTTTCTTGCCCGAACTTTCTGCAGAAGCTCTCGTTTTCTTTCTGTTGTCAGCTGCTTTCCTTCTTTCTCCCAGTATGCCTTCAGTGTATAGGCTTTCTGGAAAAGTCTTCTCTCCTCTTTCTTCAGCTGCAGGTCTGTCTGCTCCTCCACCTTACTCTCCTCCATCTGGGCTTTTCTTGCCCGAACTTTCTGCAGAAGCTCTCGTTTTCTTTCTGTTGTCAGCTGCTTTCCTTCTTTCTCCCAGTATGCCTTCAGTGTATAGGCTTTCTGGAAAAGTCTTCTCTCCTCTTTCTTCAGCTGCAGGTCTGTCTGCTCCTCCACCTTACTCTCCTCTATCTGGGCTTTTCTTGCCCGAACTTTCTGCAGAAGCTCTCTTTTTCTTTCTGCTGTAAGCATCTTTCTTTCCTTCTCCCAGTATGCCTTCAGTGTATAGGCTTTCTGGAAAAGTCTTCTCTCCTCTGCTTTCTTCAGCTCCCCGCCTGTCTGCTCCTCCACCTTACCCTCCTCATATTTCTTCTCCTCCATCTCGGCTTCTCCTCTGGAGAGTGCCTTCAGAGCGCGGAATTTCTTCCATTCATCCTCCGCCATTCTCTTAATTTCCGCCACCATGTCTTTAGCTCTGTTTAGAAACTCTCTCCTCTCGTTCACTTGTCTTTCGGTCACCCTTATAAAATCCCAATCCTCCTCCACTCTTCTCCATTCGTCTAATTCCGACATCATATTTTTAGTTTTGTAATACATCACTCAATCACTTTGAACCTATAAAAAGAAAAAAGAAAGGGTAAGTAGACGTTCAGATTGTAAAGCAAAACTTCACTCCAAAACATTTTCTTTTAGATTTGTATGGAGTTGGGGGCGGGGCTCAAACTTTTCTGAGGTTTTCCTTGTTTTCTGTGACCTGCCTGGGAAAGTTTCCCGCACTTCCTGTCCTCTCAGAAGGAAAAGAAGTGAGGGAAAGTCTACCAACCACATCACAGATGCCAGTAATTATCACCAACTGAGGTTCCATCCCCCCCCCCCCCGAAATTCTTATAAAGAGTTGCAGATTATTTCAATGAGGAACATTTTGAAGGTGCTAAATAACAGTGAGACTAATAGGGGGCGGGGCTACAATTTAAGCGCGGGTGTGGGGTGCACATATTAGGGATGGGGCGCACACACCCCAATGACATTGATCGTTCTGGGGCCGCCATTCACAGATAACTCTAAACCGATGGAATGTAAAGGCTCTCAGAGTGCCCCCTATGGAGAATTGTGGGTGATGTCGTTGTCAAGGGAAACTGCCGGGTGAGAGTTCAGCTGGAAATGGGCTTATGTAACGGGGCGGACGTATAACCGGAAATAATGGGATCTTCTAAGTCAGTGCAGACGGGTACAAATCGGATGTACACATCCCCCGGGCAATTGAATCAGAGAGGCTTCATTCACAAAGCTCTAACACAAGGCTGAGGACCTTCATATTACACAGCTGGCTGCAGGCCCAGACTGGGACAAAAAATAGGCCCAGGCATTTTGGATTGAGCAGCCCATGACATGTTAACCGACCCCTTCCCCACTCTTCACCCTGACAGATCCCCTGTGAGAGGGGAACCCAGCAGAGGTGTGTGTGTGTGTGGGGGGGGGGGGCGAGGTGAGGTGAGACCAGGAAAGAGCATGGGGGGATGGAGAACACAGGGAAGAACCTTGAGAACATGGGGTGGGACGAGAGCATAGGGAGGAAGAGAAGAACACAAGAGGCAGCAGAGAGCATGGGGGGAGGTGGAGAGCACAGGGAGGGTGGTGGGGAGCATGGGGGGAGGTGGAGAGCACAGGGAGGGTGGTGGAGAGCATGGGGGGAGGTGGAGAGCACAGGGAGGGTGGTGGGGAGCATGGGGGGAGGTGGAGAGCACAGGGAGGGTGGTGGAGAGCATGGGGGGAGGTGGAGAGCACAGGGAGGGTGGTGGGGAGCATGGGGGGAGGTGGAGAGCACAGGGAGGGTGGTGGAGAGCATGGGGGAGGTGGAGAGCACAGGGAGGGTGGTGGAGAGCATGGGGGGAGGTGGAGAGCACAGGGAGGGTGGTGGGGAGCATGGGGGGGAGGTGGAGAGCACAGGGAGGGTGGGGGAGAGCATGGGGGAGGTGGAGAGCACAGGGGGGCTGGTGGAGAGCACAGGGAGGGCGGCGGAGAGCATGGGGGAAGTGGAGAGCACAGGGATGGCGGCGGGGAGCATGGTGGATTTGAAGAACGTATGGGGGTAGCGAGCACAGGGAGGGCGTGGGAGAGCACAAAGGGAAGGTGGAGAGCATGGGGGGATGTGAAGAGCACCTGGGGAAGGTGGAGAGCACAGGGGAAAGCAAACAGCATGAGGGGGAAGCGGAGAGCATGGGGGGATATGAACAGCACAGGGGGGTGAGCGCAGAGCATGGAGGGTGGCGGAGAGCATGGGGGGGTGGCAGAGAGCATGCGGGGGTGGTGGAGAGCATGCTGGGATGGCAGAGAGCACAGGGAGGGCGGCAGAGAGCATGGGGGGTTGTGGAGAGCATGGGGGTGGCGGAGAGCATGGAGGGCAGCAGAGAGCACAGGGAGGGCGGCAGAGAGCACGGGGAGGGCGGCAGAGAGCACAGGGGGGGGGGGGGGGGCGGAGAGAAGAAGGGGTTGGCAGAGAGCACGGGAAGTGGCAAAGAGCACGGGGAGTGGCAAAGAGCACGGGGAGTGGAAAAGAGCATGGGGGGTGGAAAAGAGCATGGGGTGGGTGGCGGAGAGCATGGGGTGGGTGGCGGAAAGCACGGGGTGGGTGGCGGAGAGCACAGGGGTTGGCAAAGAGCACGTGGGGGGGCAAAGAGCATGGGGGGTGGCAGAGAGCAGGGGGGTGGCGGAGAGCACAGGGAGGGCGGCAGAGAGCAGGGGGGAGGTGGAAAGCACTGGGGGTGGCAGAGAGCATGAGGAGGCAAAGAGCATGGGTGGTGTGGGGAGCCGGGAGGGGCAGCAGAAATAACCAGGATAGGAGGAGCGGTGGGGGCGGCTGCATATAGAACAATCATTCTCTCCATCTTCCTCCTGCAGTCTCCTGCTTCTCTCTCTCCCTCTCACAGGCATTCCAATACTGCAGGAGGAAGATGGAGAGAATGATTGTTCTATATGCAGCCGCCCCCCACCGCTCCTCCTATCCTGGTTACAGGGGGGTGAGCGCAGAGCACGGGCGGAACTCACGTTTACTGTTATCTGGCTTCAAGTTTGCAGTCACGCCCCCTGGTACGGATGGCTGACCTATACAAGCAGCCGCGGAGAGGCCGAAGGCTTCTCATCTAGCTCCACCCCCCCTTTGTGTACGTCCCCCGCCACCGATGGGCTGAGCCGAGCTACCGCGGAGAGACTGCATGAGGGGCGCGGGCTCAAAGAGCCTTGTGCCCTCCATGGACTTGCAGCCCAGCGGCCCCGGCCCACCGGGCAATTGTCCGGTATGCCCTATGGCCAATCCGGGCCTGGCTGGCTGCCATTTTCAAATATCATTGGGATCAGCTAAAAATAAACTGCCACTGACAGACCCCATTCAGGGGGGTTTGTAACTGAAATCACATGACTGATAACAAAGATCACCCCACCCCCCCATTGTGTGGGAGCTTTGTGACCTGTGACTGTATATAATATATACATAATCAATCTATTACATCTATGTATGAAATATTAGATAGAACATTTTTTAATAAATATACATATGTATATATATAATATCTATCATGTTATGGAGACTTATCAATCTCTGTAATATCAATGATCTCCAATAAAAATGATCAATAATCATAAGTCTGGAGGGATTTTATTTCCCATCAGTTATTTTTTTTTAATTATTTTGATATATTTTTGTAAATGGATGAATAAATGAGAAGCAGGGAATTGTGGGAAATATATATATATATATATATATATATATATATATATATATATATTTTTTTTTTTTTTTTTAATATATATATATATATATATATATATATATATAATTTTTATAAATATCAATCATGTTATGGAGACTCTGATCAATCTGATATTTAACATATAAAATCCTGTCTGTAATATCAATGAGCTCCAATAACGATGATCAATAATGAGATCTGGAGGGATTTTTTTTCTTATCAAATTTATAAAAAAAAAAAAAAAAAATTTTTGATATATTTTGTAAATGGATGAATACATTGAATACATGAGAAGCGGGGGATTGTGGGAAATTTGTGATGTGGGGTCATTCTGGGTATGTTGGGTGGAAATCTGTCCCGGGTCTCAGGAGAGGAGAAAAGGTGAACTTACCTTCAGGATTGCTCAGGAACAAATGATGCCCAGCCCTCTGCTGCAGCCCTTTTATATGACCGTCAGCCGTTAGCCGTTAGTTGTATTCACCCTAATAGGCGGGACATGTTTACCAAGACAAGTGGTTTATATCTTGTGACATCACTTTGGGAGGTAAAACAAGGTCGGTATATTATGGTAAATACGGTAAAACTGTTAGCGGGGGGCTGTTATTATGCTAATAAGGTCAGTCTAAACTGTTAGCTCTCAGGATTTATTATAAAAAAAACTGTAATCTGCAGCAGCCAATGAGAGCTCTGCAGACACAGGGGGTGGGCGGGGACTGTTGCTATGGTCACCATCTGTGTACTGGGACTTTATTGATCATCTATTAGCTGTCATTAGGTGGAGGAGGGGAGAGGACGGCTGCGGATTATAACTCCTCCCAGTTATGGCGCCTACATCCAATCCGGATGGACTCTCCATAATGAGATGTGCAGAACTCCAGTCCGTGGGGGCCAAGCTCCGCCCACTCCCATAGGATTCCTCTAGGTGGAGGACGGCAGCCATGGAGGTACGGTGAGATCATTCTGCCCCCTCCAACACCTTGTCCACAGGCGGCCCTCGAGGGCCAGGCTCCGCCCACTCCCATAGGATTCCTCTAGGTGGAGGACGGCAGGCATGGAGGTACGGTGGGATCATTCTGTCCCCTCCAACACCTTGTCCATAGGCGGCCCTCGAGGGCCGGAGCTGTAGAGGGCTTTTAATGCAGAAATCTCGCCGGCTCCGCCCAGAATAGAAATTCCAGTTCTAGATCAGAGATTTCTAGATTCAGTTTTAGTGAAAAGTGTTTACAGAATGCAGCCATAGGAAATCCCAGTTTTTCACCACAGCTTACATTTGGTTTCCATGGTTACAGTGACCGCTCCAGCCTTATTATGGGCTAAGTCATGGGCGTCCGCAGAACTTTTTCCAAGGGGGGGGCATCATTTTAAGGCCGCTCATGCTCCGCCCCTTTTCAGCAATCTCATGAAAATCTTTCCACTGGTAATACATTTGTGTTATATAAGAGATAATTCATCTTCACTTTGTATTGGGAGTGACTCTGGCGGCCGTGTTCCAGGCCCATATAGCCTAGAGAATCTACATCTCTTTACATTGCAATACATCTGTTGTGGTCATATATTCATCTCATACTGTCACTCTATTGGCTGTTTTCATCAAGGGGGAGGGGGCTGTGAGACTATATCCTTCCCTTTTACTCGGCTGCCAATGGCGCCGGTTTTAAAAATATATACGGTATTCAGAATCGCCGTTTTTGGCGATCTGAATACTTTGAAGTGTAAAGGAGGGGTCCCTCCATAAAGAGTACCTGTCACCACCTATTACTGTCACAAGGGATGTTTTTTGTATTAGATCCGCAGTCTCTGGTCATCTCCTGTATTAGATCTGCAGTCTCTGGTCATCTCCTGTATTAGATCCGCAGTCTCTGGTCATCTCCTGTATTAGATCTGCAGTCTCTGGTCATCTCCTGTATTAGATCCGCAGTCTCTGGTCATCTCCTGTATTAGATCCGCAGTCTCTGGTCATCTCCTGTATTAGATCCGCAGTCTCTGGTCATCTCCTGTATTAGATCCGCAGTCTCTGGTCATCTCTTGTATTAGATCCGCAGTCTCTGGTCATCTCCTGTAATAGATCCGCAGTCTCTGGTCATCTCCTGTATTAGATCTGCAGTCTCTGGTCATCTCCTGTATTAGATCTGCAGTCTCTGGTCATCTCCTGTATTAGATCCGCAGTCTCTGGTCATCTCCTGTATTAGATCTGCAGTCTCTGGTCATCTCCTGTATTAGATCCGCAGTCTCTGGTCATCTCCTGTATTAGATCCGCAGTCTCTGGTCATCTCCTGTATTAGATCCGCAGTCTCTGGTCATCTCCTGTATTAGATCCGCAGTCTCTGATCATCTCCTGTATTAGATCCGCAGTCTCTGATCATCTCCTGTATTAGATCCGCAGTCTCTGGTCATCTCTTGCATTAGATCCGCAGTCTCTGGTCATCTCCTATATTAGATCCGCAGTCTCTGATCATCTCCTCTATTAGATCCGCAGTCTCTGGTCATCTCCTCTATTAGATCCGCAGTCTCTGGTCATCTCCTGTATTAGATCCGCAGTCTCTGGTCATCTCCTGTATTAGATCCGCAGTCTCTGGTCATCTCCTGTATTAGATTCACAGTCTCTGGTCATCTCCTGTATTAGATCCGCAGTCTCTGGTCATCTCCTGTATTAGATCCGCAGTCTCTGGTCATCTCCTGTATTAGATCGGCAGTCTCTGGTCATCTCCTGTATTAGATCGGCAGTCTCTGGTCATCTCCTGTATTAGATTCACAGTCTCTGGTCATCTCCTGTATTAGATCCGCAGTCTCTGGTCATCTCCTGTATTAGATCCGCAGTCTCTGGTCATCTCCTGAATTAGATCCGCAGTCTCTGGTCATCTCCTGTATTAGATCCGCAGTCTCTGGTCATCTCCTGTATTAGATCCGCAGTCTCTGATCATCTCCTGTATTAGATCGGCAGTCTCTGGTCATCTCCTGTATTAGATCCGCAGTCTCTGATCATCTCCTGTATTAGATCCGCAGTCTCTGGTCATCTCCTGTATTAGATCCGCAGTCTCTGGTCATCTCTTGTATTAGATCCGCAGTCTCTGGTCATCTCCTGTATTAGATCCGCAGTCTCTGATCATCTCCTGTATTAGATCCGCAGTCTCTGATCATCTCCTGTATTAGATCCGCAGTCTCTGGTCATCTCTTGCATTAGATCCGCAGTCTCTGGTCATCTCCTATATTAGATCCGCAGTCTCTGATCATCTCCTCTATTAGATCCGCAGTCTCTGGTCATCTCTTGCATTAGATCCGCAGTCTCTGGTCATCTCCTGTATTAGATCCGCAGTCTCTGGTCATCTCCTGTATTAGATCCGCAGTCTCTGGTCATCTCCTGTATTAGATCCGCAGTCTCTGGTCATCTCCTCTATTAGATCCGCAGTCTCTGGTCATCTCCTGTATTAGATCCGCAGTCTCTGGTCATCTCCTGTATTAGATCCGCAGTCTCTGGTCATCTCCTGTATTAGATTCGCAGTCTCTGGTCATCTCCTGTATTAGATCCGCAGTCTCTGGTCATCTCCTGTATTAGATCCGCAGTCTCTGGTCATCTCCTGTATTAGATCCGCAGTCTCTGATCATCTCCTGTATTAGATCCGCAGTCTCTGGTCATCTCCTGTATTAGATCCGCAGTCTCTGGTCATCTCCTGTATTAGATCCGCAGTCTCTGGTCATCTCCTGTATTAGATCTGCAGTGTCTGGTCATCTCCTGTATTAGATTTTCACTCTCTGGTCATCTCTTGTATTAGATCCGCAGTCTCTGGTCATCTCCTGTATTAGATCCGCAGTCTCTGGTCATCTCCTGTATTAGATCCGCAGTCTCTGGTCATCTCCTGTATTAGATCCGCAGTCTCTGGTCATCTCCTGTATTAGATCCGCAGTCTCTGGTCATCTCCTGTATTAGATCCGCAGTCTCTGGTCATCTCCTGTATTAGATCCGCAGTCTCTGGTCATCTCCTGTATTAGATCCGCAGTGTCTGGTCATCTCCTGTATTAGATCCGCAGTCTCTGGTCATCTCCTGTATTAGATCCGCAGTCTCTGGTCATCTCCTGTATTAGATCCGCAGTCTCTGGTCATCTCCTGTATTAGATCTGTAGTCTCTGGTCATCTCCTGTATTAGATCCGCAGTCTCTGGTCATCTCTTGTATTAGATCCGCAGTCTCTGGTCATCTCCTGTATTAGATCCGCAGTCTCTGGTCATCTCCTGTATTAGATCCGCAGTCTCTGGTCATCTCCTGTCTTACGTTTCTCAGTGAGCAGTAATGATGTGCAGTAACCTCTAGCAATGAATGTGGAAGCAGAAATTATGTGTTGTAACCTCTAGCAACCAGTCAGTGATCGGTATTAATATGCTGTATCCTCTGGCAACCAATTGCAATTGCTGCCTGATCTGCTGCAGTAAACTGATTTGGGTCTTGCTGCTATTTGTTATATGTCTAATAGCAGTTGGGGGCCCCAAGAAAATGTTTGCCCAGGGCCCAATCAACATTAAAGACGGCCCTGGGTAGGTTTGTTGTTCTGCATGCTACCATCGCAAATGTGGACTATGTCCTGGTGGGTATATACCTGCCTCCCCCTGCGGATACTGACCTTTTGTTTGTCATTATGAACTTAGTTATAAGGTATGGCGTAGAGAATGTTCTGTTGATAGGGGATTATAACATGGCCCCGTGCTCAGAGCTGGATAGGCTCCACCGGTCCTCCCGTGAGGCGCCGGGTCTGACACGTTGGGCTGATACTTTTGGGTTGATGGATGTCTGGCGCCACTTTCACCCCTCGGGCAGAGAGTTTACTTGCCATTCCTCCACGTTTCGCACCTTCTCCCGTATAGACCTGGGGTATGTTTCGCAGGCTATTCTGCAGCGAGTGGCGAACGTGCGGATTCTGCCTAGGGGGGTGTCTAATCACGCTCCCCTCCTCCTTGGGGTGTCCCTTGGGCTCCCCTTGTGGAGGGGACTGTGGAGGCTGTCGGGGTATTGGATAGCGGATATTGGGGTTCAGGAGGATATGCCGGAGGCCCTGTGTCACTACTGGTTGGATAATGCGGACTCTACCGAACCCCTGGTGGTCTGGGATGCGTTCAAGGGCTGGCTGAGGGGTGAATACATTTCCCGAATTGTCAGGTGTCGCAAACGGTCTGTGCAGTTGCTGGAGGAATTAGAGGGGTTGTTGAGAGAAAAGGAGAGTAGACACGTGGCGGACCCCACCCCCCCCCCCCCCCCCTAGCTATCAGGAATGGCAGATGGCACTTAGGGCGGTCGATCTGCACAGGATAGACATGACTAAGAATTCTATGCTGGGCACTGCTCAGAAAATCTTTGAGTATAGGGATAAAAATGGGAGGCTGCTCTCGTGGTTAGCCCGGGGACATTCTACCAGCGCCCATATTGGCAGGGTCAGAGACGAGGGGGGACCCCTATCCCGGACCTGGAAGAGATCCTGTCTAGGTTTGTGTGCTATTATAGCGCCTTATATTCCACTAGGGTAGACTACAATGACTCGGCGCTGCTGGCCTTCCTGGACGGGGTGGAACTTCCTACCCTGTCCCGGGGGGCAGTGGACCACCTGGAGCGGGACATATCATTGGAGGAGGTTCAGGTGGCAATGGCCCAAATGCAGGCAGGGAAGTCCCCGAGGGGCGGATGGTATTACCGTGGAATTTTATTCCATTTATCAGGAGATGGTCGCCCCTAAGCTAGTATCTTTGCCCAGTCTCTGGAGAGGGGGTTGCTCCCCTATTCCATGTCAGAGGCGATTATTGTGTTGGTGCCCAAGCCAGGTAAGGATCCCGAGGACTGTGCGTCCTACCGTCCAATAACCTTGATTAATGTCAACGCCAAATTGCTGGCAAAGGTGTTGGCGAATCGGCTGGCGCAGGTCCTGGAGGAGCTTGTCCATGTTGACCAGACGGGGTTTATGCCTGGTAAGGGCACCGACATTAATGTACGGCATCTGTTTCTTAATTTGTCTATCCCCATGATAATGCTGGGACCAGGGTCATTGCCTCACTGGATGCCGAAAAGGCATTTGACTCAGTGGAATGGGGATACCTATGGCGGTATTGCACACATATGGGTTTGGTTCCCATTACCTGAGTTGGCTGCAGCTGCTTTATAGGCGACCCAGAGCTCGGTTGCGGATTAATGGTAGGCTATCGGAGGGGTTTCAGTTGGAGAGGGGTCCCCGTCAGGGCTGCCCCCTTTCTCCCTCGTTATTTGCGCTGGCGCTGGAGCCTCTGGCGGTAGCCCTGTGAGCGTCCTCGAGGGTGGAGGGGTTGAGAATTGGCTCCCTTGAGGAGAAGGTGTCGCTCTACGCCGATGATGCCCTGCTCTACTTGAAGGACGCGGACTCCTCATTACGAGCGGCTCTGGAAATTTTTAACGAGTTTGGTCGTTTTTCTGGGGTCAGAATAAACTGGACCAAATCTGTCCTGTTTCCTCTGGACCTGGGGTCGAGAGCGGCTGCAGCGGATACCCAACTCCAGTGGGTCAATGAATTTAAGTATCTCGGAGTGGTGGTGGGCAGTGACCCGTCGACCTATTACGACCTTAACTTGAAGCCTGCCCTCCTTCAGCTGAAGGCTAGATGTGCCTCCTGGGGGAAGCTTCCCCTGAATTTGTTGGGTCGCATCAACCTGTTGAAAATGGTGTTCCTCCCCAAATTCATCTATCTATTCAGGAACTCCCCCGTTTTGATCCCGGGTGTATTTTTTGCTGATCTAGATAGTTGTGTTGGGTCATTTATTTGGGGGGGCTCCACCCTAGACTTGCACGATCCACTCTGTGTCTACCCGTGAGTGGTGGAGGGCTGGCCCTACCCAACTTTAGGGTCTATTACTGGGCAGCGATCCTCGTGTCGGTCCGTTGGTGGTTTGCCCGTTCTAGGACAAACGCCGCGGTCTGCATTGAGGCAGCTGGAGTGGGTTCTTTGGACAACCTTGGCAATTTAGTGTACAGAGGACCTGGCGCACACCCTGGGCTTCCACTGCCGACTAGGACGACACTTAGGGTGTAGGGGGTTGGCTAGGAGACGGTTTATTAGGCCAGGGGTCTGGTCTCCCCGGCAGCCCCTGTGGGAGAACCCTGTGTTCCCGCATTTTCGGACTGTACCTGACCCGATAGTGTGGGTGCGCTACGGGGTGAAGACGGTAGGAGACATTATCATAGATGGAAGATTGGGGTCGTATGGGGAACTCGCCACCAAATTTAAATTGCCCGGGTGGATGTACTTCCGCTACCACCAACTGCAACATGCAGCCAGGGCGCATCTGCCAGAAGTCACGTGCCTCTCTATGGACCCCATGGAGGAGCTATTGACCCAGGACCAGCACTCCAAGCCTCTCTCGTCCTTATACATCTCGCTAATTTGTGTGGACTCTCCTAAGATGGAGAAATTGTGGGAGGCCTGGAAGAGGGATATTCCTACCCTGGCGAGAGAGGATTGGAATGACTGCTTTGAGGATAGCCTAGGCCTGGTGATTTTATCTAGGGATAAAGTAATTCAGACCAAGTTTCTACATAGATTTTATTATACCCCACAGCGGCTGCACAGACTGTACCAGCAAAGAGACCCTGCCTGTACCAGGTGCAAAACAGATATGGGAACGTTCTTCCATATGTTCTGGAGCTGCCCGGCTGTGGCCGGCTTCTGGACTGACGTGTTTGACACCATTCATGAGCGTCTTGGCTTGTCCTTACCCCGGTCCCCAGAGCTGGCTCTTCTTGGCATTCAGGAGGAGGACCAGCGGTCTCGCTACTCCAGACTCCTGGTAGCGTTTTTGCTTTATTATGCCAAGAAGGCCATTCTCCTTCGCTGGACTTCTGCTTCCCCCCCGTCGGTGGCTTTGTGGGATGACATCATTAATAAGGCCCTACCGTTATACATAATGACATATATAAGCAGGAAGTGTCCTAAGAAATTTGATATGGTTGCCCTGGACGGGAGGAGATAGAGAGGGTATATAGAAATCAGAACTGCTACTGCTGGGTCCGTAGGGGATGGTCTCCCTCCCTTCCCCCCTTCCTTCCCCCTTCTCCCTTTTCTTTCCCTTGTCATGCTCCTACTCTTGTTCCCCTTCTCCCTTTGCCTTCCCCTTTCCTACCTGCCCCCCCTCCCTTCTCCCCCCCTTCCCCCCTTGCAGGGTCTGATGGGGGGTACAGTGGCTACCTTGTTACATTGACTGTTCTGCGGTATCTGGGTGTCCACTGGCCTCACCTGGTTAATGTCAGAGAAGTTTGTACAAAAAATCTTGTATTGCACGTGGAATATACTATATTCCTATTCCTTTTCCTGCTGTATGTTTTAACTCTGTTTTTTCTGGATTGTAACCTGTGTGTCAAGTATCAATAAAGCGAACTTTATTCACCGTGAAAAAAAAAAAATATATAAGGAGGAAACCCTTTATATCAGTGTCCCTTACATTATCGTATTCACTCCACCCTTACATGCAGCCTCACTGTGCCCATCAATGCAGTCTCACTGTGCCCATCAATGCAGCCTCACTGTGCCCATCAATGCAGCCTCACTGTGCCCATCAATGCAGCCTCACTGTGCCCAACAATGCCGCCTCACTGTGCCCAACAATGCCGCCTCACTGTGCCCAACAATGCCGCCTCACTGTGCCCATCAAATGCAGCTTTACTGTGCCGTGAATGCAGTCTCAACTGTGCCCATCATTGCAGACCCTCCTGTGCCCCATGTCCCAGTCTGCAGTCCCTGTCTGTGGGAAGGGGTGTTGTTGATGCTCGGTACGGTACCTTGCATGCCATCAGGATATCCATGATGGACAGCAGCAGGCAGGGTCTGTTCTCGTTTTGGATGGGGACGGTGCTCCTTCCAGAGGATCTGTTTGCTGTGAGATAGAGTGGTCCCTGGCCACCTGCACCTTCAGCCGTCCTCATTTTCCGGCCCCAGTCAGCCTGCGCTCTGGTTCTGGGGAAGTGGAGAGCACTGGGTGGGAGTCGGAGAGAAGGGGGGGCAGAGAGTACTGGCAGGGTTGGAGAACACATGGGTGGGGGCAAAGAGCGAGGGGGAGTGGAGATCACAGGGGTGGGGAGCAGAGAGCGCTGGGGGGGAACTTGAGAGCACTGGGGGGGCCAATAAGAACAGGGGTAGAGAGCACGGTAGGCTGAGAGCACTGGGGGGGCTAAGAGTGTGGGGCGGTGAAGAGCACTGGGGGGGGTAGAAAAACCGAGGTGGAGAGCATGGGGGCTGGAGAGTACTGGGGGGGTAGAAAGAGCAGGGGGGAGTGGAGAGCACCAGTGGGGGCCAGAAAAAACAGGGGTGGAAAGCACGGGGGACTGGAGAGCACTATGGGGGGTGGAGAGCACTGGTAGGGTTGGAGAGCACATGGGTGGGGGCAAAATGCAGGGGGAGTGGAGAGTACAGGGGTGGGGAGTGGAGAGTGCTGGGGGGAGCCAAAAAGAACAGGGGTGGAGAGCACGGAGGGTAGAGAGCACTGGGGGGGTGGAGAGCACCAGGGGGGGCAGAAAGAACAGGGGTGGGGAGAATGGGGGGCTGGAGAGCACTGGGGTGGGGGCTGGAGAGTGATGGGGAGAGCTGAAGAGCACTGGTGGCGGGGAAGAACAGGAGGGAGAGCACGGGGGGAGCACTGGGGGAGTGGAGAGCACTGGGGGGGGAGTGGAGAGCACGGGGGGAGAAAGAAAAGGGGGAGAAAGAACAGGGGGGAGTGGAGGGCACTGGTGGGGGTAGGGGGAGAGCATTGGGGGGGAGAGCACTGGAGGGAGTGGAGAGCACTGGGGGGGAGAACAGGGGGAGAGCACGGGGGGGGGAAGAACAGGGGGAGAGCACGGGGGGGAAAAACAGGGGGGAGAGCACTGGGGAGGAGAACGGGGGAAGAGCACGGAGGAGATAGGACTGGGGGGGAACATGGGGGGAGAGCACTGGGATGGTGGCTAGAGAAGGATGGGGAGAGCTGGAGAGCAGGGCGGGCAGCAAGAACAGGGGAGGAGAGAACTGTGGGGGGGGCAGGAGAGTGTGGTGGTGGAGAAGAGCACTGGGGGGGGGGGCAGGGAGCACAAGGTGAACTGGAGACAGTAAAATAAGTTGGATAGGAGAATCGCCCCCCCCCCCACCCCTTCGATCCTCCTATCCAGGCACTGTGGCACACAAGGCGGGCTGTACCTGCAGTATCTCCTCCTATGGATCACAGCACTGGCTGGCTCTGTGTTCGGCGGCCGCTCTGTAACATGGCCCCGCCCCCTCAGACCGGCTCATGTGATAGGTGGAACGTTGATTCTCTCTACTATCACACGAGCTGGTCTTGGGGGGGGGGCCATGTTACAGCGCGGCCGCCGAACACAGAGCCAGCCAGCCAGCGCTGTGATCCATAGGAGAGGGCGGAGGATGCAGCTGCCAGTGGACTCAGTGAAAAAAAGGCAGCATGGCGGCGGCGGCGGCAGACGCTGCTGGCTGCTGCAACACCTTGGGGATTCCAGGGGGGGGGCACTTGACTCCCCTTGCCCCCTGCTGCGGACGCCCATGGGCTAAGCTCACCGATTACATTAAAGTGGCCCCTGAAGTGTCACATAGAGGGCGCCATTTGTAGAAATATTCTTTATTACAAATGTCAGATCTGTCGGCCTTTCCTGTCCCCCTGAAGCCTGGCTGGATAACTCCCATAGGAGTGAGTACATGGATTGAAAACTGGCTACAAGGGCGAGTTCAGAGGGTGGTGATAAATGGGGTGTACTCGGAATGGTCAGGGGTGGGTAGTGGGATCCCCCAGGGTTCTGTGCTGGGACCAATCCTATTTAATTTGTATATAAATGACCTGGAGGATGGGTATGGGGGAAACAGTTCAATCTCTCTATTTGCGGACAATACTAAGCTAAGCAGGGCAATAACTTCTCCGCAGGAAGTGGAAACCTTCCAAGAAGATCTGAACAAATGAATGGGGGGAGGGGCAACTACATGGCAAATGAGGTTCAATGTAGAAAAATATAAAATAATGCATTTGGGCGGCAAAAATCTGAATGCAATCTATAGACTGGGGGGAGAACCTCTGGGGGGTCTAGGATGGAGGAGGACCTGGGGGGAGGGGAACCTCTGGGGGGATGTAGGATGGAGAAGGACCTGGGGGTCCTAGTAGATGATGGGCTCAGCAATGCCAAGTTGCTGCTAACAAAGCAAACAGAATATTGACATTAAAAAGGGATCAACTCCAGAGATAAAACGATAATTCTCCCCTCTACAAGACTCTTCCGGCTCCGCCAATCCCTACTGCTGCTCAGACCTTGAAAAGCCTCAATCCAGCCAAGAGCTGAGCAGTTCTGGATTCAAGCCATGGAACCCGTCATTGAGGTCATGGGGTGAATGGAGCCCCACGATTGTCCAATGAAAATTCTTACTTTGATCTGAGGACACATCTCCAGCTGACTACCCCGGCAAAGACCATTACATCAAGCCTCTGTAATAAAGGGTCCAGGCCCTCTGGTAAGAGGCTATGCTGCTTGTGGGGGAGGTATCTGCACGAGGTGGGGCTCTTCTGGATTCATCTGCAATTTCACAGATTTGTTTTTTTTTTGTTTTTTCACAATTGGACTTTTTCTAACACTTTATGAGCAAAATGTATGTTTAGCGCAACACTTGTTTTTTGTATATGCGATGTAATGTGATTATATCTCACTTTAGTATCTCACTGTAATGGTTTTATTTCATATGTATGATTTTTTTTTTTTTTTTTTTGCACACTGCTTTGTATTACTTCTGTATGAATTATACGTCTTTATACTGATTTGCTAATGGTAAAAAAAAAAATATATATATATCTTAATTTACTTACCATATTCTTCATTTTACAAGTAAGCAATTAATAGCCAACGCACACACAATAGTGGTGTCACAGAGCATTTATAAAGAACAACCAGAAGCTGTTTGCCTTCAGACTCTCTCTCTCTAATTGAAACTCCCTAAACCTCTATGAAGAGAGCGGGCAGGGAGGGAAGGAGAAGGGGGGAGAACAGTCATTCCTCTGACTCATCTCATTAACTCAACCTTTTTATAATTAGTTCAAATTGTTTGGAATTATAAAAAATAAAAAAAAGACAAGAACAACATATAAAAATACAATTTAATGCTAATTCCAATAATACAGTATATACATACATGAGCTCCATCAGGGTTTAATGGGGGTATTCCAGCATATTGTTCAGATATTGACTATAAATTAATATACAGAAAGCTCAGGAATAGGATTGTCTTCATTTCAGAACTTCACATGTTGTATTAATAACTACAGTATATAGTAAAATATAATATCCATATCAATATATATATATATATATATATATATATATATATATATATATATATATATATATATATATATTATATACCTACCATCAGGATGGGCTGCTATGTGGACAGACTCTACTATGGTGTCAGATCATTGAATAATATCTTAAATTGGCTCCTCCTCTTCTCGCTCCCTCCGGCTGCACTCCAGGGGGATTGGTTCTGTGCTGTATGGGGCCCCGTGATTTCTAACAGCAGTACCGTCACTAGGATAGTGAACTTTTGCATGACAGGTCCTCTTTAACAGGCTACCATTCAGTTATATATATCGGAGATGCATCACATCCCGTATTAATAAATTCCCAATCTATAGAAAGAATCAGTTCTTCTTCTTCTTCTATTATAATAGTTTTTAATCTTAAATACAGAATTTACACTAAATACAGAGAACGCAGGTTCCGCCCCCATTACATCACCGTGCTCCGCCTCCTCCGGCACCGTGGATCGGGGGTCGGTATTTATTTATTGGTCCCCAGAATGTCGGCCAGCATTTTGGTGGCGTGTTGGGACTGTCCAGAGGCGTACTCCTCCAGGCTCCGCCCCATCACTCGGTGTAAGTTATTGGTAAGTTTGGTGATGACTTCCTTGAAGTTACCGTTTCGGCCGGGCAGCACTCCGTTCCCGGTTATATTGCTCAGGAAGAACCACAAAACGGGCAAAACGTGGCGCTCCACGGCCTGCGGTTTCCGGGGGTAGACAGAGGATACAAGACCTGGGGGGGACAATGGAGAAATGTTGAGGGGTTCATTATAGAAATAATAATAATAATGCGGTGAGAACCCGCCACATAATACAGTATTCGCCTTCAGGGGCGTCTTGTAAATGCCATCAGACGTGGCCTAAAATTTTTGTTAGAGCAACAGCACTATGTGCCTCACCTTGTAGGCTATGAAAGTACCAGTGTTAGTCTTCAAATCAGTCCCAGCCCCCGCTGAACCCCCTGAATTCTAGATGAAGAATTCTGCCCAGGAAGAGATTAAGCTCCACCCAGTGGCATAACCAACAGCCAGAGTGGCCCATGTGGCACCTGGGGTAAAAGGGGGCCCCGTAATTTGTAGTTATGCCCCTAGTCGCCCTTCTGCCGATGCTAAGCAGTGCCCTCAGAGCCCTGGACCAGGAGTAGAAGGGGCCTCATAATTCATAGTTACACACCGCAGGCCCCACCCCTGCTGATGTTAAGCAGTGTCTCAAAGATCCCTGAAGTAGAAGGGGCCTTCATAATTTCTAGTTAAACCCCTGCTGATGCTGAGCAGTCCTACCAGAGCCCGGGATTAGGCGAGGCCCCATACTTCATAGTTATATACCCTTGGCTCCACCCCTGCTGATGTTAAGCAGTGCCCCTAGATCCTTGGAGTAGGAGAGAGTCCCATTATTTGTAATTACATCCCCTGGCCCCACCCCTGCTGATGCTAAGCAGTGCCCCCCCGAGCCATGGAGAAGAAGGTGGCTCCCTAATTTGTGGTTATACCCCTGCTGATGCTAAGCAGTGCCCCCCAGAGCCATGGAGTAGAAGGGGGCTCCCTAATTTGTGGTTACACCCCTGCTGATGCTAAGCAGTGCCCCCCAGAGCCATGGAGTAGAAGGAGGCTCCATAATTTGTGGTTACACCCCTGCTGATGCTAAGCAGTGCCCCCAAAGCCCTGGAGTAGAAGGAGGCTCCATAATTTGTGGTTACACCCCTGCTGATGCTAAGCAGTGCCCCCCAGAGCCATGGAGTAGAAGGGGGCTCCCTAATTTGTGGTTACACCCCTGCTGATGCTAAGCAGTGCCTCCCAGAGCCGTGAAGTAGAAGGGGGCTCCATAATTTGTGGTTACACCCCTGCTGATGCTAAGCAGTGCCCCCCAGAGCCATGGAGTAGAAGGGGGCTCCCTAATTTGTGGTTACACCCTTGCTGATGCTAAGAAGTGCCCCCGAAGCCGTGGAGTAGGAGGCTCCATAATTTGTGGTTACACCCCTGCTGATGCTAAGCAGTGCCCCTCAGATCCCTTTAGAAAAAGAAGCCCCAGAATTCATAGTTGCACCCCTGGCTCCACCAGTGCCCTCAGATCTTTGGATTATTTGTAATTACACCTCTGGCCCCATCCTTACTGATGTTAGGCAGTGCCCCCAGAGCCCTGGACTAGAAGGGGGCTCTATAATTTGTAGTTACACCCCTGCTGATGGTAAGCAGTGTCCCCTGAGCCCGGCATAGAAGGGGCCCCATTATTCCTTGGTTCACCCCTGCTGATGCTAGGCAGTGCCCCACAGAGCCCTGGAGTAGAAGGAGCCCCATAATTCATAGTTACACCCCTGGCCCCACCCCTGCTGATGTTAACCGTTGCCCCCCAGAGCCTCTACTGCCCATTGAAGTGCTGGTATATGACAGTTTAGTGATGGGCGGGGTTTAGCACTGCAGGGGGTGGGGCTTAAAGTGTATGTCTAACCAAAACTTAGAGAAGGAAATCCTGATCAGCTTTTTTCTGTGGCGTGTGCCCGCTGGGGAGATTCACGGCCTATTTGGAAGCCGTTGCTCTACCACCCTCTGAAAAGGGATCCACCATGGATTTTACTCTGAGTCTTCTTGGTGAGCTAAGACTGGCTGTGGATCTTGTTGAGTCAGCAAATTGCAACACTGTACACACAGACTGGGTCATAGGAGGTTTGTCTTCTACACAAAGCGACATTTGAGGCAGAACAGCCGAGGAGCCGTGTGCCGACCGACACAAAGACTTACAGGAACCAGATGGTTGTGTTCTTCCCCTATAAACATGTTGGGGAGGTCAGGCTCCCCATAAATAAAGTATACTATGTGCGTTTGTATCGTGTGATTGTGTCATATGATTGTATTGTTTGTTTGTATCATGTATTTGTATTTTGTGTTTGTATCATATGATTGTATTGTATGTTTGTATTGTATGATGGTGTTGTTTGTTTGTATTGTATGATGGTGTTGTGTGTTTGTATTGTATGATGGTGTTGTATGTTTGTATTGTATGATGGTGTTGAGTGTTTGTATTGTATGATGGTGTTGTATGTTTGTATTGTATGATGGTGTTGTGTGTTTGTATTGTATGATGGTGTTGTGTGTTTGTATTGTATGATGGTGTTGTGTGTTTGTATTGTATGATGGTGTTGTGTGTTTGTATTGTATGGTGGTGTTGTGTGTTTGTATTGTATGATGGTGTTGTGTGTTTGTATTGTATGATGGTGTTGTGTGTTTGTATTGTATGATGGTGTTGTGTGTTTGTATTGTATGGTGGTGTTGTGTGTTTGTATTGTATGATGGTGTTGAGTGTTTGTATTGTATGATGGTGTTGTATGTTTGTATTGTATGATGGTGTTGTGTGTTTGTATTGTATGATGGTGTTGTGTGTTTGTATTGTATGATGGTGTTGTGTGTTTGTATTGTATGATGGTGTTGTGTGTTTGTATTGTATGATGGTGTTGTGTGTTTGTATTGTATGATGGTGTTGTGTGTTTGTATTGTATGATGGTGTTGTGTGTTTGTATTGTATGATGGTGTTGTGTGTTTGTATTGTATGATGGTGTTGTGTGTTTGTATTGTATGATGGTGTTGTATGTTTGTATTGTATGATGGTGTTGTGTGTTTGTATTGTATGGTGGTGTTGTGTGTTTGTATTGTATGGTGGTGTTGTGTGTTTGTATTGTATGATGGTGTTGTGTGTTTGTATTGTATGATGGTGTTGTGTGTTTGTATTGTATGATGGTGTTGTATGTTTGTATTGTATGATGGTGTTGTATGTTTGTATTGTATGATGGTGTTGTATGTTTGTATTGTATGTTGGTGTTGTATGTTTGTATTGTATGATGGTGTTGTGTGTTTGTATTGTATGATGGTGTTGTATGTTTGTATTGTACGATGGTGTTGTGTGTTTGTATTGTACGATGGTGTTGTGTGTTTGTATTGTATGATGGTGTTGTATGTTTGTATTGTATGATGGTGTTGTGTGTTTGTATTGTATGATGGTGTTGTATGTTTGTATTGTATGATGGTGTTGTATGTTTGTATTGTATGATGGTGTTGTATGTTTGTATTGTATGATGGTGTTGTATGTTTGTATTGTATGATGGTGTTGTATGTTTGTATTGTATGATGGTGTTGTATGTTTGTATTGTATGATGGTGTTGTGTGTTTGTATTGTATAATGGTGTTGTGTGTTTGTTTTGCATTAAAATGAAAACTTGCGATCCATAAATGACTAAGTGTGATAATTCTTTGGAATACTGCGCGGTACTGGAGAAGATCTGGATAGAGTGGAGAAAAGTCGGAACCTCTGGCAGGTTTTTATTGTTGGCTGTGTCTCCATTGCAGAGGTTTCCCTTCACTTCCTGTCCTGATTAGAGGCGTCACAGGAAGTGAGGAGAAATCACTAGACATGTGCAGAATGAAAAAAATTGTTTTGTTAAATAATTGAATCTAGTTAAATTTGCTAAAATTCGCTTCACTCATTTTTGGAATTTGTTTAGTTTATTGACTTTTCGATTTAAATTTTCCGAATTCTGTTGAATTGAATTCAATTTGGTTGAATTTGGAAAATTTGAATCGGCATTCGAATTTATTCTATTCTAAATTTGAAAGACTGTATTATCTTTCTTTCTATTTTATTCTATTATATTCTTTTCTATTCAAAATTCAAATTTCGGAAGGTGATTATAGTCTATTTGTTTTTTTTTTATTATTCTATTATTCTGATGCTATTCTATTGTTTTTTCTATTCTATTCTTTTCTAATCTGTTCTATTCTTTTTTTTTTTCTCTATTTTATTCTTTCTTGTTTTCAAATAAAATTTTTTATTAATTTTCTATTTGAATTTCGGCTGAATTTTGTTTCATTATTTCGGATCAGTTTAAATTTGTTTCTCTTGTAATTTGGAAATTCGGGTTCATCAAATAATGAAAAACGTGTCCGATTCGGAACGCAGCGATCTTCACGTCTCTGGAAGTCGCCCTGACAGAGACGGACAACCAAAACTCTGACAAAGGTTCTTACTTTTCCCTTTCTTGCTATAAAATGAAGGAACATGGAACTCTAAAGCCACGGCATCTCCCATGTCTCCATCCTCATTGGTTCCCCTTTAATCCTTCCAGTCAATCTACTTCCTGCGTTGAGGCGAGTTACCTGACAATCGTTCGGTCACGTCACTCATGGCGCGGCCGCTGAGGAAGCGGATGCGGCTGGCGAATGGTTGCAGAAGCCACAGATTGTCTGTAATGTAAAAATGATGGTCAATAAAGATTTCCTGTTTGTAGGGAAAGCTGAGAGTTCACGCTTTTCTCTCCTTTCTTTGCCGCTAATCTGCAGTCATGTGACCGACATTCCAAAAATTGCGTCTCTCCCCGCCCCCGACTACATCACGCTGTCTGACAGCAGAAGAAGAGTTCAAGTCAAATGCACCCTTCTCCATTCTAACGCACAAATGCATGCGTCCCAATGCAGGCCGCAGTGGTCGGCAAGGAAAGGCTTTGTTGGACTTGCTTTGCCTGCAATCCAAATTCCCCTCAATTGGAGCCACTGCATGCGAAGAAATGCAACGCAAAATCCAAACGCAGCCTCTGAACTGTCATCTAAATGCAGCCCCCCCCCCCCCCCCCCGCCCTGAGCAGGAACATCGATTTAGAATTAGAGTTACTAGGCTGTAGTCAGCCAGAGCTAGATTGATAGTTCGTCGTTCTTGGAACTCTCTGGTATTCGTTTGCTTCTGCCTGCTGCTGGGTAGTGCCCCAGAGAATGGTGTGGGGGGCGGCACTAATCATGGAGTGTGGGAGGATGTAGATGGCTGACTGGACCTCTTAGGCCCGCTGCCTGGGTAGAGTGACCATTTGTTTGGATAGAGGCCAAGGATTGGGACTTGGTGAGGTAAGTGAGGGGTGAAAGCACCATGGAAGAACTCAACTTCAATCCGGGTATCTGAGAAACTGGACAGACGCTTTGCCCCTGACTGCAGTGTGGTGGTCTCTCCCCTAGGAGGCGGTCACTGAACTATTTAGTATCTAATTTCACAGAATGTTGGGTTGACTTAAAGGTTCTCAATCTGTGAAGGCTGTAAGTACTTTTTGCCACTCTCCTGGTGACAGTTAAGTCCATGGGTGTCCTATGCCCCAGCCCTCTCCTTCGGGAGTGTTGGGTGAAATCTAATAAACTCCTTATTTGGTCTAAAAACTGACCATCTGTTCACACCGCTTCACTCCTACTGAGGACTAGATCTTGGCGTGAATGCTAACCTGCCCCGCACCTGAGGTTCCTAATATAACTTTGGGGGTCATGGGGTAGCAACATACACTACTCCATTAAGGACTAGTCCTGGGGGTGAAAAGCTGGTCTGATGTTCTTCACTTATCTTTGGAGGTCATGGAATTGCTACATACACTACTCCATTGAGAACTAGGTCTGGGGGTGAAATACTGGCCTGACCTGCATTTGAGGTTCCTCATATGTCTTTGGGGTCATGGGGTGGCAACACACACACTACTCCATTGAGGACTAGACCTGGGGGTAAAAAGCTGGTCTGATGTTCTTCACTTATCTTTGGAGGTCATGGAATTGCTACATACACTACTTCATTGAGGACTAGGCCTGGGGGTGAAATACTGGCCTGACCTGCATTTGAGGTTCCTCGTATGTCTTTGGGGGTTATGGTGCTGCAACATACACTACTCCACTGAAGACTAAACCTAGGAGGTGAAATGCTAGCCTGAGGTTCCTTATATGTCTTTGGGGGTCATGGGGTTGCAACATATAATACTATATTGAGAACTAAATGTAGAGGTGAAATGCCAAGTCCATGGGTGTCCTATGCCCCAGCCCTCTCCTTCGGGAGTATTGGGTGAAACGTAATGAACTCTTTATTTGGTCTAAAAACTGACCGTCTGTTCACACTGCTTCACTCCTGCTGAGGACTAGACCTTGGCGTGAATGCTAACCTGCCCCGCACCTGAGGTTCCTAATATACCTTTGGGGGTCATGGGGTAGCAACATACACTACTCCATTAAGGACTAGTCCTGGGGGTGAAAAGCTGGTCTGATGTTCTTCACTTATCTTTGGAGGTCATGGAATTGCTACATACACTACTCCATTGAGAACTAGTCATGGGGGTGAAATGCTGGTCTGAGGTTCTTCATATGTCTTTGGAGTTCATGGGGTAGCAACATACACTACTCCATTGAGTACTAGACCTAGGGTTGAAATGCTGGCCTGACCAGCATTTGAGGTTCCTCATATGTATTTGGGGGTCATGGGGTGGCAACACACACACACTACTCCATTGAGGACTAGACCTGGGGGTAAAAAGCTGGTCTGAGGTTCTTCACATATCTTTGGGGGTCATGGAATTGCTACATACACTACTTCATTGAGGACTAGGCCTGGGGGTGAAATACTGGCCTGCCCCGCATTTGAGGTTCCTCATATGTCTTTGGGGGTTATGGTGCTGCAACATACACTACTCCACTGAAGACTAAACCTAGGAGGTGAAATGCTAGCCTGAGGTTCCTCATATGTCTTTGGGGGTCATGGCGTTACAACATATACTACTCCATTGAGAACTAAATGCAGAGGTGAAATGTTGGCCTGAGGTTCCTCATATGCCCTTGGAGGTCAATGAGAATTTATTCATCCCAAAAAATGTGAGAAGAGTGTTTGCAAGAAAAGGAAAAAACCCCAATAAAGGTTACCGGCTATAACGCCAGGAATGATGAATATAGGATGGAGGTGGAAGGTCCTCCTAATGTGGAAGGAAGAGTACCGGATACAGTCAGCAATGATTTACCTATATTTTTCATGAGTGTGTCCAGGACGGTCACTGCGGCCGTGTAGATACCGGTGTGCTTGGAGTTCAGGTTGTCCGTGACGACAGTCACCATAGGGACTAACACATGGTGCAGACTGTCCTTCAGAATCGGGATCATGACCACCGCAGACTCCAGAGCGTACTGATTGACCTTCTTGTTGGCGTCCTGCATCCTCGGGTTAAAGGCATCAAATATCTGTGAATATAATAAAAATAAGATGTAATAAAATGACGGTTGTTGGCGAGGATCCTGTATAATATGAATTGGTTTCATGAAGTTATGTGAATTTGGAACAAAGTTCATTTACTAAACATTTCCACAGCCACCTATAATCTCCCAGCGATCAGCTTGTGACGTTCCTCCTACACACCTTCTATAGGAGTCTTCCATTATAGCGTCCCCATTACCCTTGGAAATTCACCTTCCCCATACTAGGGGTCTATTTGTCAAGGTTGTCTCTTAAAATTCCCAAGACTTTCACATAAGATTCACTCGTTTCTAATGGAATCCTATGTGGAAAATATTTGAACCTTGGGTGAAAGTTGTGAGAATCTTGGGTGAAAACATTAACCCTTTCAGCCTCCACACCCATATACCGCTTTTGGGTCAGAGCGGTTTTTAGCAGCTTCGTATAAATGGTAAAGGTACCTGTGTTGGTCTTCAAATCGGTCCCTGAAGAATCCCTTGGATCCTAGACCAGGACTTCTGCCCAAGAAGAGAATAAGCCCCACCCCCTGCTGAGGATAAGTACTTGCCCCAGAGGCTCTACTGCCCACTAAAGTACTGGCATTTGACAAGGGGCAGGATTTGGCCTTCATGAGGGAAGGGCTTATGCCTCGTACACACGGTTGGATTTTCCGATGGGAAATGTTGGATGTGAGCTTGTTGGCTGAAAGTCGGACCGTGTGTACGCTCCATCGGACATTTGTTGTCGGACTTTTTCTGCCAACAAATGTTGGCTAGCAGGTTCTCAAATTTTCCACCAACAAAACTTTGTTGTGGGAATTTCCGATCGTGTGCGCACAAGTCTGACGCACAAAAGTTCACGCACGCCCGGAATCAAGTATGAGCCGGAAGCGCCAGGTCTTGTAAAACTAGCGTCCGTAATGGAGAGATCACATGACTATAGAACTTCTTTTTTATCAGCTCGTCGTACGTCTTGTACGCCACTACGTTCGGAGTTGTTGGCCAACATTTGTGTGCCGTGTGCAGGGGCGGACTGACCATTCGGGCACTCGGGCTCTGCCCGAGGGCCCCATGCCACTAAGGGGCCCCATCAGGGTTGCCAGCCTCAATAAAACCAGCGACAGTATGTAAAAATCTGTGTTTTTTTTTAAAAAAATCCCAAGATTATAGCTGCCCCGCCTCTCCAATACCTTTTCAGGGTGTGTGTGTGTATTCTGTGTGTGTATATTGTGTGTCTGTGTGTATACTGTATGTGTGTGTATACTGTGTGGCCCCATAATCTATTGCCCGGAGGCCCCATAATCTTCTCCTATTGCCTGGGGGCCCCATGAGTTGTCAGTCCACCCCTGGCCGTGTGTATACAAGACAAGTTGGAGCCAACAGCCTTCCAACAATAATCCGCGGTTTTGTTGTGGGGAAGTGCGATGGTGTGGACGTTGCATTCGAGTATAACTCCAGCCAAATCTATTCTTTTTTATTTGGATAGATTAGGGAAAGGTTGGATTCCTCTGCCAAGTTTTCATTGCTGAGATTCTTAAATGGAGCGGTTTGGAGAAGATACGAAATGTCTTGAAGATTACAGAAGAAGAGCCAGATTGGAATGTGATTGGCCACTAGAGACAGGGACGTAACTATAGGGGGTGCAGCAGTTGCGACCGCAACTGGGCCATGTGATGCAGGGGGCCCATGCAACCCCCTCTACATATGGCCGGCAGCAGCATAGGCAGCTAGGGGTACCAGTGCACCATGCACACGGGTGGCTGGAGGTGGAGGGTGACTAGCAGAGCTCCATGCTTGACTATCGCACTGGCTGCTCTTTAGTTGTGAATTCCCCACATGACCTGTGTCCTCGGCCGGCTCCTCAGAGTACCCCTCTCCTGCTCCATGCATTGCCTCTCAGTCCGATGTCTGTTCTCCCCAGGCCAACATGGATGAGTGCGCAGCCTACAGCTTGGTCATGGTGAGTGAGAGGACCCCATCCCCCACACACCATTACTTACCCCCTCCATCTCCCCCAGGGGACAGAGGCCCCTTCTCACGTGGGGACAGGGACCCCCATCTCCCCTGGGGACAGGGACCCCTTCTCACCTGTGGGCAGTAACTTCATCTGCCCTGGAGAAAAGGACCTCATCTCTTCTGGGGTGGGGACCCAATCCTGCCTAGGGACAGTCCCCCAATAGGGCACCTAAAGGGGGGGCCCTTCATGGTTTCTTGCATCGGGGCCCTGAAGGTTCTAGTTACGCCACTGACTACAGACCTCATTGGTGGTCATGCTACAACAGATTCTTCAGCAAAGTGAATAGGAATGAGTAATTACACAACTATAGTCACAGGAAACAATTTTTCTTTTTTATAAAATAAAGGCTTATTGAGTAGGTAGGTTACAGAGCAGGGTGCTACACAATAGCAGAGGTTACGGAGGTAAGTGTATACAGGATAACAAATGATCTACAATGTATAACAAGATGCCAATAATGTTTCTCCTGCAGAACTAAACTGATCAGAAGCCTCTTATCTCATTGATCGTTATTTCTAAATCGTTCTTTTTTTTCTGCTTCTCCACTTACTGGAGTGATGTTGGAGGTGACAAACCTCACGTTGTTCTTGCAGCGCTCCAGGAGAAGCGTCACTCCCTCCATTTTGCTTTGATATTCCTTAGCGGAGAGAAGTTTGCTGAGCTCCTTCAGTTGCTCCGTCACTTCCGCTGCCCGGACCGGCGGCCTTCCAGGGACCGGGGATTCCTGCGCTTCTGCTTCCACATCTGCAGGTCTGGTAATGCTACAGAAAAAAAAAATATGTTTTATTTATTCCAAACTGATCCTCAGGATCCAGAGAGAGGACAAGTTCTCATACGTCATAGCTGTCCATAGCTGTCTATGGCTGTCCATAGCTGTCCATGGCTGCCCATGGCTGTCCATAGCTGTCCATGGCTGTCCATGGCTGTCCATAGCTGTCCATGGCTGTCCATGGCTGTCCATGGCTGTCCATAGCTGTCCATGGCTGCCCATGGCTGTCCATGGCTGTCCATGGCTGTCCATGGCTGTCCATAGCTGTCCATGGCTGTCCATGGCTGTCCATGGCTGTCCATGGCGTTCCCTCCGGGGACAATGCAGGCTGCACACCAAGGACCCCATTATAAAGATGGAGCAACTTTGCAGTGTCCAAGGGAATCTCCTCCCTGCTATACAGTGCCTTGCGAAAGTATTCGGCCCCCTTGAACTTTTCAACCTTTTGCCACATTTCAGGCTTCAAAACATAAAGATATAAAATTTTAATTTTTTGTGAAGAATCACCAACAAGTGGGACACAATTGTGAAGTGGAACGAAATCTTTTGGATTTTTGAAACTTTTTTAACTAATAAAAAAATGAAAAGTGGGGCGTGCAAAATGATTGGGCCCCCTTGCGTTAATACTTTGTAGAGCCGCCTTTTGCTGCGATTACAGCTGCAAGTCGCTTGGGGTGTCTCTATCAGTTTTGCACATCGAGAGACTGAAATTCTTGCCCATTCTTCCTTGCAAAACAGCTGGAGCTCAGTGAGGTTGGATGGAGAGCGTTTGTGAACAGCAGTTTTCAGCTCTTTCCACAGATTCTCGATTGGATTCAGGTCTGGACTTTGACTTGGCCATTCTAACACCTGGATACGTTTATTTGTGAACCATTCCTTTGTAGATTTTGCTGTATGTTTGGGATCATTGTCTTGTTGGAAGATAAGTCTCCGTCCCAGTTTCAGGTCTTTTGCAGACTCCAACAGGTTTTCATCCAGAATGGTCCTGTATTTGGCTGCATCCATCTTCCCCTCAATTGTAACCATCTTCCCTGTCCCTGCTGAAGAAAAGCAGGCCCAAACCATGATGCTGCCACCACCATGTGTGACAGTGGGGATGGTGTGTTGAGGGTGATGAGCTGTGTTGCTTTTACGCCAAACATATCGTTTTGCATTGTGGGCAAAAAGTTGGATTTCGGTTTCATGTGACCAGAGCACCTTCTTCCACATGTTTGGTGTGTCTCCCAGGTGGCTTGTGGCAAACTTTAGACAAGACTTTTTATGGATATCTTTTGGAAATGTCTTTCTTCTTGCCACTCTTCCATAAAGGGCAGATTTGTGCAGTGTACGACTGATTGTTGTCCTATGGACAGACTCTCCCACCTCAGCTGTAGTCCTCTGCAGTTCATCCAGAGTGATCATGGGCCTTTTGGCTGCATCTCTGATCAGTCTTCTCCTTGTCTGAGCTGAAAGTTTAGAGGGACGGCCAGGTCTTGGTAGATTTGCAGTGGTCTGATACTCCTTCCATTTCAAAATGATCGCTTGCACAGTGCTCCTTGGGATGTTTAAAGCTTGGGAAATCTTTTTGTATCCAAATCCAGCTTTAAACTTCTCCACAACAGTATTACGGACCTGCCTGGTGTGTTCCTTGGTCTTCATGATGCTCTCTGCGCTTTCAACAGAACCCTGAGACTATCACAGAGCAGGTGCATTTATACAGAGACTTGATTACACACAGGTGGATTCTATTTATCACCATCAGTCATTTAGGACAACATTGGATCATTCAGAGATCCTCGCTGAACTTCTGGAGTGAGTTTGCTGCACTGAAAGTAAAGGGGCCGAATAATTTTGCACGCACCACTTTTCAGTTTTTTATTTGCTAAAAAAGTTTAAAATATCCAATAGATTTCATTCCACTTCACAATTGTGTCCCACTTGTTGGTGATTCTTCACAAAAAATTAAAATGTTATATCTTTATGTTTGAAGCCTGAAATGTGGCAAAAGGTTGAAAAGTTCAAGGGGGCCGAATACTTTCGCAAGGCACTGTATATATATATATATATATATATACACACAGACACACACACACTTTACCTTTCCTCTGGTTGCTGGACATCCTGGGCCATCACGGCGGCGCTATTCTTCTGAGGAGGACGCTGGCTTCTAGCGGACGGGATCTCGGAGACGCTGTCACTCAGCTCCTGGAATAATCATCATATCATGTATTATAAAGTTTGTGTAAAACAAGGATCTCCAAACTGCGGCCCGTGGGCCGGATGTGGGCACTATCCCTCCCAATGATACCAGAGATGGGAAACAAATTCTCTCACTGACACCAATGATTATTTAACTCCCGCTGACCACCAAGCCTGTGCCATTGATTACTCCCTCCGATGCCGGGGCATTTTCTATACCCATTGGCCACAGTCCGGCCCCCTTCACATTTGAAGGGCAGTAAGCTGGCACTTTGTTTTTAGAACATTTGGAGACCCCTGGTGTAAAACCTGAAATATGAGGCATATGAGGCACATCACACAGCTCACATACTTTCTGCTTCACAGTGGCGATGAGGTCGCGGAGCTCATGTGACGGGATCAAACGTTCCATCTGCACCTCGAACTTGGGATGAGCCATGACCAGGCTGAACATCCGACGTCCGTAAAACCTGCAATACGGGTGATCATTATTACAATGTGTGGAATACACTCAGGACTGTAGGTGGGGGAGTTGGTCACTTAAATCCTCCCTCCGCCCCCCCCCCTTCAGTCTTGCACAGTTGTAGCGGCTCTTCTCATGGACTGGAATGTCTTACTCTGATGTCACTGCACACTGTCAGCTTCTCACAATGGGCATTAGAAGCTGCAGAAAGTCAGATAAACCCTGCCTCATTTCCTAAGAGGAGGACATCCAGTGTCCCTGGCCCCGCACCCTTTGAATTTTCTTTGGATTCGGGGGGGCGGTCTGCAGGGGGAGGAGGGGAGGTACATGGGGGAATCAGATGTGGTCAGCACAGGGAGGGGGGTCAGTATGGTGGGATGGTGGGAGGACAATTACAGAACGATGCACTGTGTCTGTGTCTCTCCCTCCAGCAGCTAAAAGCTGGCAGGAGGGAGAGGAGAGAAAACAGCTTTCTGCTGCTGGAGGGAGAGACACAGACACAGTGCATCGTTCTGTACTTGTCCTTCTAGCCCTCCGTGCCAATTCTCTGGGCCCTCCTGTGTTCCTGGGCCCCCTACAGGAGGCCTGGTGGTACCCCTTATCGGCGGCCCTGATGGCATGTGTGAGTTGCCCTGGGCAGAGGAAAAGGGGCCCCTCCAAGGAAGGGAGCTATAAAATAATCCCATAATAAGTCAAAGTCCATCAAATGGCATGGCTGGGAGGGTGACCTCTGTATGAAAGTACCTGGTGTCCTGCTGTCCATCCTGAACCAGTCTGACGAGGGTGCGGAGGAAGGTGTCTGTACTTTCTCTGGTTCCACACAGAAGTTTCTGGGCCCCCAGGAGCTCCATCACCCTGAGCAGATGTTTGGCTGTACATTTCCTCACTGCGCTGTTTCGGTGACTGTGGAGGAGAACGGCACAAATTACAACCTCAGGAGACCACAATGGGCATCAACGTCTCCTTATACCTCTATGGTGCCCCAAGAGATGGCAACATTTAATGGGCACAGCTTTGCCAGTGTGCCCGGGCTCCTCATGTAAATGGCTCTTTTGGAACGCCAATCCCCCCCCAGGCTCTCAGCATCCTTATACTGCAATGCTAGAGTTACACCTCCAAGTGGACCTATTTTGTTCACATTAAAAGATACCGACAGGGACAACATGTGCAAAAAAAAGGCTTGTTTTACCACTTATTGGCTTCTCAAGAAACAAGCTGCCAGAAAGGTAAGTATATGTAGGCAAGGCCACTTAGAAATCATGGGGCCCCATATATCCTTCCTGATGAGGCCCCCCAACCTCGCCTACAAAGGGGTGTAGCAGAACAGCAGCACTGACTTTATCCACCTACGCCCCAGAAATGAAAAAAAAAAAAGTCCCTCTTCTGCTTCCACCTCCTGGGCCCCTCTATTGATGGTAATTGAAGCCCTGGTAAGGGAGCAGAAGCGGGGATGTGATCTAGTAAAATCTATTTGTTCACTTAGGAACAATAAATGTGTCGATCGATATTCCTTCTTTGTTCTCCTTTCAGCAGCCTCTTATCATACGGATCAGCTTGTAATGCCGCATTTTCAGGGTCCAGTGTTTTGCGGGAGCGTGCGCTGGTCAGCGCCTCATAGAGCAGCTGGGGGGGTTAGCGGGTGAGCCAGGCTCCTCCCACCTGCCCCCGCCCCCCTCGCCATCTCCCGGGTGTGCCGCAGTGTGGATTTCTATCAGCAAAAAAATAAAAAAATAAAAGAGAAAAATTCTATATATTGAAATGCAGTTTGTTTAATGGAAGTGATGTAGAATCTCTCAGTAGTCGTGTAATAAAATAATTATCTCTCGTGTCACCGTTTCTAGATGTGTGTTTTATTTTCATGTGCGGGGACACCGTGTCCTGTAAGTGGCCAGAAACAGATCCTCGTCCGATCGACACCGACGGGCTCTGATTATGGACACTCCATAATTCAGAAAAATTAGGGGTGCTGAAACCGAAAATGCAGGATGCACTTAGTGGAAAACCGAAAACCTTTATTTTTATATACAATTGTATTATATTTGACTTATTAAATTGAGGATATTAATTAATATGAGGTTATTGTTGCCCATTATTGGCACCTTTTTACTGCAAGAAAAGCTCAGGAAAAATGCAGTCTGCAGTCTCTGACCGTCTCTTGTATCGTGTCCTCTCTGACCGTCTCTTGTATCGTGTCCTCTCTGACCGTCTCTTGTATCGTGTCCTCAGTCTATTGACCGTCTCTTGCATCGTGTCCTCAGTCTATTGACCGTCTCTTGTATCGTGTCCTCTCTGACCGTCTCTTGTATCGTGTCCTCTCTGACCGTCTCTTGCATCGTGTTCTCAGTCTATTGACCGTCTCTTGCATCGTGTCCTCAGTCTATTGACCGTCTCTTGCATCGTGTCCTCAGTCTATTGACCGTCTCTTACATCGTGTCCTCAGTCTATTGACCGTCTCTTGCATCGTGTCCTCAGTCTATTGACCGTCTCTTGCATTGTGTCCTCAGTCTATTGACCGTCTCTTGCATCGTGTCCTCAGTCTATTGACCATCTCTTGCATCGTGTCCTCAGTCTATTGATCGTCTCTTGCATCGTGTCCTCTCTGACCGTCTCTTGCATCGTGTCCTCAGTCTCTGTCTCTTGCATCGTGTCCTCAGTCTCTGACCGTCTCTTGCATCGTGTCCTCAGTCTCTGTCTCTTGCATCGTGTCCTCAGTCTCTGACCGTCTCTTGCATTGTGTCCTCAGTCTCTGTCTCTTGCATCGTGTCCTCAGTCTCTGTCTCTTGCATCGTGTCCTCAGTCTCTGACCGTCTCTTGCATCGTGTCCTCAGTCTCTGTCTCTTGCATCGTGTCCTCAGTCTCTGACCGTCTCTTGCATCGTGTCCTCAGTCTCTGACCGTCTCTTGCATTGTGTCCTCAGTCTCTGTCTCTTGCATCGTGTCCTCAGTCTCTGTCTCTTGCATCGTGTCCTCAGTCTCTGACCGTCTCTTGCATCGTGTCCTCAGTCTCTGTCTCTTGCATCGTGTCCTCAGTCTCTGTCTCTTGCATCGTGTCCTCAGTCTCTGACCGTCTCTTGCATCGTGTCCTCAGTCTCTGTCTCTTGCATCGTGTCCTCAGTCTCTGACCGTCTCTTGCATCGTGTCCTCAGTCTATTGACCTTCTCTTGCATCGTGTCTGCAGCCTTACTTAAATATCAGCGCCCATCAGAGGCAGCTTACCAGTGTCTGGGTCGTTTAGAGCGGCGATTTCCCGCTGTGTCATGGAGCTGGATTTGAATTTCTCGGGCCGGGAGGCCGCAGTAACGAAGTCCCACCTCCTGTGATGGACGTCACACTGTTTACATTTCCCGCCACTGGATGTGTGTGCCGTCTATTGACACTTTGGGCCCAATCTGGAGATTTTCACTTAGGGGTGTACTGACTTTTGTTGCCAGCAGTTTAGACATGAATGGCTGTGTGTTGAGTTATTTTGAGGGGACAGGAAATTTACACTGTTATACAAGCTGTACACTCACTACTTTACATTGTAGACAAGTGTCATTTCTTCAGTGTTGTCACATGAAAAGAGAGAAGAAATGTCACTGAGGGGTGTACTTACTTTTGTCACATACTGCATATACTGTACACTCACCGGCCACTTTATTATTTCCTCCTTGCTAGTAGCAGGTCGGACCCCCTTTATTAGATTCCCTATTGGTAGCAATTTTCACCCGTGACCTCAATGTTGGGGGTTATAAGTCCACAGATGGATGTCTGTATTGCTAGGACCCCCCACTCAGGTCACCAACCAATACCCCCCCCCCACAGAAATCCGGAGCACGGAACCCCACACATCATGGGGGGACTGACACCAATTATTCCCATCACCATGACGATGATAAACAATCACTGATCAAATTCTATGATGAAATATTGGAAATCAATCTACCTTGTTATTTACTTAACCACTTGCTTACTGGGCACTTAAACCCCCCTCCTGCCCAGACCAATTTTCAGCGCTGATGCACTTTGAATGACAATTACGCGGTCATACAACACTGTACCCAAATGAAATTTTTATCATTTTTTTCCCACAAATAGATATTTCTTTTGGTGGTATTTAATTACAGCTGGGAGATTTATTTTTTGCTAAACAAACAAAAAAAGATGCAAAAAAAAAAAAAAAATCATGTTTAATAGTTTGTTATAAAATTTTGCAAACAGGTAATTTTTCTCATTCATTGAAGTGCGCTGAAGAGGCGGCACTAGTGGGCACTGATAGGCATAGTTAAGGCGGCACCGATGGGCACAGATAAGGCGGCACCGATGGGCACAGATAAGGCGGCACCGATGGGCACAGATAAGGCGGCACCGATGGGCACAGATAAGATGGCACGGATGGGTGGCACTAAGGGGCACTGATAGGTACCACTGATAGATGAGACTGATGGGCACTGATAGGTGGCACTGATGGGCAGCCCTGCTGAGCACTGATGGGCACTGGTAGATGACACTGATGGGCACGGATATGTGGCCCTGGGGTGCAGCACCTTTGTTGAGGCAGGTTGTGGGCACTGCTGGGTGGCACTGTGGGCACTGCTGGGTGGCACTGTGGGCACTGCAGGGTGGCACTGAGGGGGGCACTTATTTTTTTATTATGTTCAGTGATGAGGGGGCAGGTGGGCACTGGCAGGGCAGGCCGTGATCGGGACTAATGTCCCGATCACGGCCGCCGGTGATCGGCTCTTTTTTTTTCTCCTCGCGCTGTCAGCGCGAGGAGGAATAATAGCCGATTACCGTCTCCGTTATATCACATGATCAGCTGTCATTGGCTGACAGCTGATCACGTGATAAGGGGTCGGGATCGACCCCTTGCTCGGATCAGTGATCAGGCGAGTCTCATAGACTCGCCGATCATAGAGCGTGCCGCGCGCGCCCCTCGTGCACGGGACGACGTCAATAGACGTAGACCCGGCAATGGAGATCCGCGCTGTAGCCGTCATTCGGCTATAGCACGGGTCTTAAGTGGTTAAAAATACCCCCCCCCCCCCAACATTGAGGTTACTGGTAGAAATTATAACCCCCAACATTGAGGTTACAACCCCCAACATTGAGGTTACTGGTAGAAATTATAACCCCCAACATTGGGGTCACTGGCAGCAATTACAACCCTCAACATTGGGGTCACAAAGTAATTCTAACCACCAATTTTGGGGTCACTGGTAGCAATTATAACCCCCAACATTCGGGTCACTGGCACCAATAATTACCAACAACATTGGGGTCACTGGTAGCAATTATAACCCCCAACATTGGGGTCACTGGCAGCAATTATAACCCCCAAAATTGGGTTCACTGGCAGCAATTACAACCCCCAACATTGGGGTCACTGTCAGCAATAATAACCCCCAACATTGGGGTCACTGTCAGCAATAATAACCCCCAACATTGGGGTCACTGACAGCAATTGTAACCTCCAACATTGGGGTCGCTGACAGATATTATAACACCCCACATTGGGGTCACTGGCAGCAATTTTAACCCCCAACATTGGGGTCACTAGTGGCAATTATAACCCCCAACATTGGGATCACTGGCAGCAATTATAACCCCCAACATTGGGGTCTCTGGAAGAAATTATAATCCCCAACAGTGGGGTCAGTGGTAGCAATTTTATCTCACAACATTGAGGCCACTGGCAGCAATTATAACCCCCAACATTTGGGTCCCTGGTAGTAATTATAACCCCCAACATTGGGGTCCCTGGTAGTAATTATAACCCCCAACATTCGGGTCACTGGCACCAATAATTACCAACAACATTGGGGTCACTGGCAGCAATTATAACCCCCAACATTGGGGTCACTGGCAGCAATTAAAACTCCAACATTGGGGGCACTGGTAACAATTATAACCCCCAACATTGGGGTCACTCTCAGCAATTATAACTCCAAAATTGGGGTCACTGGAACCAAAGGGTCTGGTATGGATATTTAGGGGGACCCCCACGTCAATTTTTTTTTTTAATTTGACACGGGGTTCATCCATGTCAGACCTGAAGGGCCTGGTAATTGAATTTAGGGGAACCCCTGCGCTTTTTTTTTTTTTATCAATGAATGAATGAATTGTCGGCTAATACAGAGAACACTCATTGAATGTTCTCTGTATTACGGGGAGCCGACAATATAGCCGCAAGTGATTTTAAAAGACTTTTTTTCCTGCACAAATGACACTTTGTGCAGGGACAGTTCTAAGCACGGGAAACATGCGCCCCTTCACAGGCATACTATAGACACCCCCCAGGCACGAAATTTAAAGGAATATTACACTTTTATTGTTTCACTTTAATCATTATTAAAATCACTGCTCCTGAAAAAACTGCCGTTTTTAAAACTTTTTTTTGCATTGATCCATGTCCCCTGGGGCAGGACCCGGGTCCCCAAACACTTTTTAGGACAGTAACTTGCATATAAGCTTTTAAAATTAGCACTTTAGATTGTGAACGTTCGAGTCCCATAGACTTTAATAGGGTTCTAAAGTTCACACGAAGTTTAGGTCTGTTCGCAGGTTCTGGTGCGAACCGAACAGGGGGGTGTTCGGCTCATCCCTATTCACAAGCTCCCCCCTGTGTAGTTCTGGGCGGATCCCTCACTTTTTCTCATGACCATCCTCACCCCATGAAGGTGAAATCTTCCATGGAGCTCCAGATTGAGGGCGATTGATGGTTATTTTGTATTTCTTCCATTCGTGAATAATCGATCCAACAGTTGTCTTCTTCATCTCACCAAGCTTCTTGCTGATGGTCTTGTAGCCCATTCCAGCCTTGTGCAGGTCCCCAATCTTCTCCCCGACGTCCTCTGACAGCTCTTTGGTCTTCCCCATGATGGTGAGGATTGGAGGGAAGGGATTCTGTGGACAGGCGTCTTCTATACACATAACGAGTTGTCGTTAGGAGAACCTTCTTACATTGACAGGACTAATCTGTGTACCACATGAGCACCTAGTGGAGCCAGTCTGTGGGGGGAGGGTTATTGTTGGTTGGTAGGTGTTTTTTCCCCCACTGTATATAGTACATAGCCGGCCTTTCTTCAGCAAAGTTGTGAAGAAGAGCCTAGAAAATACCTGAAAGGTAGCCGAGTGCTCCACCTACTGGCTGACACTGAGAATACACAACAATCACACCTACCTGCAAGAAATCTATTCTAAGGTGTGTAATAAAATCCATACAAACCCACGACATTCACTTCATTCCTTTACATTTTATCCCATCGCTAATCTGCACTCCACATATAATTCCAGTCTCTGGGGAGAATCTTGGCCATTATGTTGGCCGGGAATCGAACCCGGGTCGTCTGCTTGGAAAGCAGCTGTGCTCACCACTGCACCACCAACACAAAAAGTTGCATGTTTTTGTTGTGTGGGGGGAAACCGGAGTACCCGGGGAAAACCCACGCAAGCACAGGGAGAACATGCAAACTCCATGCAGATGGTGTCCTGGTCAGGTCTTGAACCGAGGACCCCAGTGCTGCAAGGCTCACCGCTAAGCCTCTGTGCTGCCCCATCTTAATGTGGAACTTCACCTAAAAAGGGAAGTTCCCCTCCTCCTCCTCCCTCGCTCCTCCTCCGCATCTTCAACCTGAACCCTGAAGGGGCGGGGACAGGACACCTCACCTGGGAATGGAAGGCTTGCTCCTAATAGATGGTGGAGACAGTCCACTGACAATACTGCTTTATATTTGTTGTGTCTTCCCCTTCACACAGCACAACTTCAACAACATTCGAAAAATTTCTACTCACCTGTAAAGGGGGAACTCCATGCAAACAAAATGACCTCCAAAATCTATACCAGACCCCCATCCGTGCACCCAGCCTGGCAGGCCAGGAAAGAGGGGGTGAGCATGCACCTCCCCCAACAGGGGCGGGCTGGGCCAGCGGACTTATCTAACACCCTCCCCCCCACCAGCGAACTTATCTAACACCCTCCCCCCACCAGCGGACTTATCTAACTCCCTCCCCCCCACCAGCCTACTTATCTAACACCCTACTCCCCAGTGGACTTATCTAACACCCTCCCCCCCACCAGCGGACTTATCTAACACCCTCCCCCCCACCAGCCTACTTATGTAACACCCCCCCACCAGCGAACTTATCTAACTCCCTCCCCCCCTCCAGCGGGCTTATCTAACACCCTCCCCCCCACCAGCGGACTTATCTAACACCCTCCCCCCCACCAGCGGACTTATCTAACTCCCTCCCCCCCACCAGCCTACTTATCTAACACCCCCCCCACCAGCGAAGTTATCTAACTCCCTCCCCCCCTCCAGCGGGCTTATCTAACACCCTCCCCCCCACCAGCGGACTTATCTAACACCCTCCCCCCCACCAGCGGACTTATCTAACACCATCCCCCCACCAGCCTACTTATCTAACACCCTCCCCCCCACCAGCGGACTTATCTAACACCCTCCCCCCCACCAGCGGACTGATCTAACACCCTCCTCCCCACCAGCGGACTTATCTAACACCTTCCCCCCCACCAGCGGACTTATCTAACACCCTCCCCCCCACCAGCGGACTGATCTAACACCCTCCCCCCCACCAGCGGACTTATCTAACACCCTCCCCCCCACCAGCAGACTTATCTAACACCCTCCCCCCCACCAGTGCACTTTCCCAACCAATCACCCCCTCCGGCATGCACGGCCAGCAGCACAGACACACAGCCACCTCCTAGACCCCCCGGTCAGTGGTGCGGACTGATCTGGGAGGACACCCGCCTGCTGCATGCCTGCCACTTACCCCATCTTAGTGGTGGGTCAGGCAGCAGGTGAATTGCAGCACGATACATATAGGGGGTGGAGAGGAGAGAGGGGGCGGGGCCCTGGTGCCCCTAATGGGCCTGCATTGCATTTTGGTTCTTCTGCTTTGAATGGAGCCCTCAGTGAGCTGATTCGGTGGTTCAATGGGCCACTTGACTGGACTAGCTCTGTGGAAAGAGAAAAAGAAGAGATATTACAGAATGTTACACACGACTATGGCCTTCCATCTACATTAAAGACGTCCCTCAGTTTTCTAGTACTGATCAGTTTATGCCAATTCCCCAAATGTCCATTTATATAAGGTGGTCTTCTCCACAGAAGCAGCTGGCCAGATACTTGGCGGAGGTTTTGGTGTTGGGTAGAGGAACCCTCTCTATATGTTTAGCTAGTGCCATGAGCCAAGTCATCTTAGGTACTGGAGGAGAACAAATGCCATAGAGGAGAACATTACTTTACTGGGATCCCTGAGGGAAGTTAGAGGAACACTTAATGGGATGTCCCAACTGGGCTGACCAACCACTGCCAAGCAAGCCGGAAAACCTTTCCTAATCCCTATACTTCCCCCTGGACAAAGCACCCCCCTCCCCCACCTTCCTCATAACACTAGGAAAGGAACATTCATCAAAGATCTGCAACTTTGGAAAATTCCATATGAACTGAGATTTGGTCCCCTCTAAAATGTCCTCCAGATACCAAAGGGTTTTGTTCTCCCTCCTCTAATCCACAACTGCCCCCGTGTATGGGAGATCGTACTTCATAGACAGGGGACTTTATCCTAGATAACTATGTAACTACAGGAAAGGATACTTACTATTATGGTCCGGCCATATTCCCGATAATCGGGATGGATCTCAGAAAGTTTATGAATAGTCCAGCATTGTGAGTCTGTTGTGTGGTTGTGTCAGGCCGGGATGAAGTTGGGTATGCATCCTCAGTGACCATAGCTTCTTCACTCCTGTAAGAGAAATTGGAAGGTAAATCATTTGCTACTAAAGTTATGAGATGTTGTAAAATGTCATTAGAAGGACTGGGAGAGATCATTTGTGAGCTTGGACTGATGTGCCGGGCCAAGAAGGAAGCAAGCATGGCCGCTGCCTTGGTGCTGTATTGGAGTCTTGCCTCCCCCTTTCCTCTGCCACCTTCTGGCCAGAAAATAAGGAACCCTCCATGGACATGGCTGAATATTGCCCATGCGGGGGTCTAGTCTGTGTTTCCAGGGAAAAAGAGATAGCTCCTCATACGGCTAGAAGGAACATGACAATGTAGCCATTTTATCCTTAAACTAGGCTTCTTGGCCGTATACAACTTAACTAAAAAACATGTACAATGAATCCCCAGGACATAATAACACTGTTTGTACTCGGCACTCCTAACCCCACACCCAAATATACACCTAGGGGAATACATTAGTATCTGGATCTTCAGCATAATCTGCAATGCCATTAATGGCTGGATGGAAGGACATTATATGGTCCTACTGCATAGGTGGCAGACCTGGCTCTCTTGTTATTTCTTCATAAAGTGAGCTGCTGGTAGTTACATATTTCACCACTAATCATCATCATCTAACCAAGAGGCTCTTCTCACTTTTCCCCACCAGACGTTTTCTCTTCCAGTGACTGGAATTCGTATCATGGGCTCATGGGACTTGTCATCTCCAGTCATTAGTGATTGGCCTCGTCCAATAATCCAGAACATCAAATGATCATCTGGATCCCAAATCAGTTTCGAGAAATCGGGAAACCAACTGAATGATAATTGCAGTTTGGTTACCATGGACACCAACACTTTACATAATTCATTTACCATTAGGGGAATCTTAGATGAGCTTTGTGCAAAGAATACAATATAACCTTTCCATTAAGAGTAGCAAAAATCCCTCCCATGACCCTGTTTTTCCAATTTTACTATCACTACAGATTATCCTCCAGATCTAAAGATCAGTGCCCCATCATTGGTGATGTCACATTGTACAAAGGAAATTCCAATGAAGAAACTTACGTGTTGATTGGAGATCTGCTGCTTGTATGGAATTCCCCATCATCGAGGTGTATCATTATGTCGATGGGTTCTGATGGTGGGACAGCGGGGATCTCACTCTCAATCCAAAACTAAAGAGAAAAAAAAGTCATATTCGTTATCATAGAAGCTCCAGGATGACATAAAACAGATCTATCATATAACATCCTTCAGTTCAAAGCAGGTGAAGCAATAGATGATTTCTGATTGGTTGGTAGAAGTTTCTGCATTTCTCCCATTGCTTGACTGATTAAGCTGAAGAGGAAATAGTTTGATCCAGGGAATTGCGACAACTGCCTGTGTGAGGTCACCGAGGAATCCGTCTGTCTTTATGAGACAAAACTGCCCCCCGATCCCTGACCGCAGTTTTTTTTTTGCCTTCCTCTGGAACAAACTGTTACTGTTTTTGGTCCACTTGCCAACCAGCCGCCGTCATTATACTGCGGCAGGTCGGCACGATCCCGCGAGCCGTCGTCACTGTACGTCGGCTCCTTTAAACGGGATAGCAGGCATGCGCGTGCCCGCTGCATTGCAGGGGGGTGCCAATGCTCAAAACCGGCAGACGCGATGACAGCATGCGATCATGGGCACGAGAGGCAGAACAGGGATGTGTGTCTGTAAAGGGAAGATATTTGCCAGCACACCAGGGAATGACATAAATAGCATCCAAACGGGTAAAACACACAAATCCCTGTTCTGTGAGGAGAGGAGAGGAGAGGCAGATCGTGAGTCCTAATAGCTAGGAACCACGATCTGTCATCTACTATAGTCTGTCCCCTCCCCCCACAGTTAGAACACACACTAGGGAACACAGTTAACCCCTTGATTGCCCCCTAGTGTTAACCCCTTCCCTGCCAGTGACATTTACATAGTAATCAGTGCGTTTTTATAGCACTGATCGCTGTATAATTGTCAATGGTTTCAAAAATGTGTCAAAAGTGTCCGATGTGTCGTAATGTCGCAGTCCCGATAAAAATGGCAGATCGCCGCCATAACCGGTAAAAAAAAAAAGAGCAATAATAAAAATGCTATAAATCTATCCCCTATTTTACAGACGTGATAACTTTCCTATATTTCACTCGGATATATTGTCTTTAGGTACGGAGCCTCCCTGCCGCTCATTCCTCCACTATCCAACAATGAAGGAAGGATCACCTTCTATATAGTCCATTCATTGCCTTCCTGTATGGTTATATCTGCTCTAGATCTAATCTATCTGATCATTGGAGGAGCTCTGCCTACTGATCACTTCTATGGATTTCCATATGAGGGACATGAGAAGGTCCCCCAACAATCTCTGTTGCCTATATCTGGGCGTGTCTATAACATACGGATATTTTATACCCAACCAGCATAATATCCTCCTACTGATGTGTAATCCTCCATGAAGGCAATGTCCCCCCTTCACTTTATATATTCTATATGCAAGAACATGTACTTACCTGTCTGTCTCTGCCTTCATCAGGGCCGACTTCCCATTGATCCCCGTATCTTTGATTGTCCATCGCGGCTTTTCTTGCCCGCACTTTCTCTAGGAGTTCTCTTTTCCTTCCTGTTGTCAGCTGCTTTCCTTCTTTCTCCCAGTATGCCTTCAGTGCATGGGCTTTCTGGAAAAGTCTTCTCTCCTCTTTCTTCAGCTGCAGGTCTGTCTGCTTCTCCACCTTACCCTCCTCCATCTGGGCTTTTCTTGCCCGAACTTTCTGCAGAAGCTCTCGTTTTCTTTCTGTTGTCAGCTGCTTTCCTTCCTTCTCCCAGTATGCCTTCAGTGTATAGGCTTTCTGGAAAAGTCTTCTCTCCTCTTTCTTCAGCTGCAGGCCTGTCTGCTCCTCCACCTTACTCTCCTCCATCTGGGCTTTTCTTGCCCGAACTTTCTGCAGAAGCTCTCGTTTTCTTTCTGTTGTCAGCTGCTTTCCTTCTTTCTCCCAGTATGCCTTCAGTGTATAGGCTTTCTGGAAAAGTCTTCTCTCCTCTTTCTTCAGCTGCAGGTCTGTCTGCTCCTCCACCTTACTCTCCTCCATCTGGGCTTTTCTTGCCCGAACTTTCTGCAGAAGCTCTCGTTTTCTTTCTGTTGTCAGCTGCTTTCCTTCTTTCTCCCAGTATGCCTTCAGTGTATAGGCTTTCTGGAAAAGTCTTCTCTCCTCTTTCTTCAGCTGCAGGTCTGTCTGCTCCTCCACCTTACTCTCCTCTATCTGGGCTTTTCTTGCCCGAACTTTCTGCAGAAGCTCTCTTTTTCTTTCTGCTGTAAGCATCTTTCTTTCCTTCTCCCAGTATGCCTTCAGTGTATAGGCTTTCTGGAAAAGTCTTCTCTCCTCTGCTTTCTTCAGCTCCCCGCCTGTCTGCTCCTCCACCTTACCCTCCTCATATTTCTTCTCCTCCATCTCGGCTTCTCCTCTGGAGAGTGCCTTCAGAGCGCGGAATTTCTTCCATTCATCCTCCGCCATTCTCTTAATTTCCGCCACCATGTCTTTAGCTCTGTTTAGAAACTCTCTCCTCTCGTTCACTTGTCTTTCGGTCACCCTTATAAAATCCCAATCCTCCTCCACTCTTCTCCATTCGTCTAATTCCGACATCATATTTTTAGTTTTGTAATACATCACTCAATCACTTTGAACCTATAAAAAGAAAAAAGAAAGGGTAAGTAGACGTTCAGATTGTAAAGCAAAACTTCACTCCAAAACATTTTCTTTTAGATTTGTATGGAGTTGGGGGCGGGGCTCAAACTTTTCTGAGGTTTTCCTTGTTTTCTGTGACCTGCCTGGGAAAGTTTCCCGCACTTCCTGTCCTCTCAGAAGGAAAAGAAGTGAGGGAAAGTCTACCAACCACATCACAGATGCCAGTAATTATCACCAACTGAGGTTCCATCCCCCCCCCCCCCGAAATTCTTATAAAGAGTTGCAGATTATTTCAATGAGGAACATTTTGAAGGTGCTAAATAACAGTGAGACTAATAGGGGGCGGGGCTACAATTTAAGCGCGGGTGTGGGGTGCACATATTAGGGATGGGGCGCACACACCCCAATGACATTGATCGTTCTGGGGCCGCCATTCACAGATAACTCTAAACCGATGGAATGTAAAGGCTCTCAGAGTGCCCCCTATGGAGAATTGTGGGTGATGTCGTTGTCAAGGGAAACTGCCGGGTGAGAGTTCAGCTGGAAATGGGCTTATGTAACGGGGCGGACGTATAACCGGAAATAATGGGATCTTCTAAGTCAGTGCAGACGGGTACAAATCGGATGTACACATCCCCCGGGCAATTGAATCAGAGAGGCTTCATTCACAAAGCTCTAACACAAGGCTGAGGACCTTCATATTACACAGCTGGCTGCAGGCCCAGACTGGGACAAAAAATAGGCCCAGGCATTTTGGATTGAGCAGCCCATGACATGTTAACCGACCCCTTCCCCACTCTTCACCCTGACAGATCCCCTGTGAGAGGGGAACCCAGCAGAGGTGTGTGTGTGTGTGGGGGGGGGGGGGCGAGGTGAGGTGAGACCAGGAAAGAGCATGGGGGGATGGAGAACACAGGGAAGAACCTTGAGAACATGGGGTGGGACGAGAGCATAGGGAGGAAGAGAAGAACACAAGAGGCAGCAGAGAGCATGGGGGGAGGTGGAGAGCACAGGGAGGGTGGTGGGGAGCATGGGGGGAGGTGGAGAGCACAGGGAGGGTGGTGGAGAGCATGGGGGGAGGTGGAGAGCACAGGGAGGGTGGTGGGGAGCATGGGGGGAGGTGGAGAGCACAGGGAGGGTGGTGGAGAGCATGGGGGGAGGTGGAGAGCACAGGGAGGGTGGTGGGGAGCATGGGGGGAGGTGGAGAGCACAGGGAGGGTGGTGGAGAGCATGGGGGAGGTGGAGAGCACAGGGAGGGTGGTGGAGAGCATGGGGGGAGGTGGAGAGCACAGGGAGGGTGGTGGGGAGCATGGGGGGGAGGTGGAGAGCACAGGGAGGGTGGGGGAGAGCATGGGGGAGGTGGAGAGCACAGGGGGGCTGGTGGAGAGCACAGGGAGGGCGGCGGAGAGCATGGGGGAAGTGGAGAGCACAGGGATGGCGGCGGGGAGCATGGTGGATTTGAAGAACATATGGGGGTAGCGAGCACAGGGAGGGCGTGGGAGAGCACAAAGGGAAGGTGGAGAGCATGGGGGGATGTGAAGAGCACCTGGGGAAGGTGGAGAGCACAGGGGAAAGCAAACAGCATGAGGGGGAAGCGGAGAGCATGGGGGGATATGAACAGCACAGGGGGGTGAGCGCAGAGCATGGAGGGTGGCGGAGAGCATGGGGGGGTGGCAGAGAGCATGCGGGGGTGGTGGAGAGCATGCTGGGATGGCAGAGAGCACAGGGAGGGCGGCAGAGAGCATGGGGGGTTGTGGAGAGCATGGGGGTGGCGGAGAGCATGGAGGGCAGCAGAGAGCACAGGGAGGGCGGCAGAGAGCACGGGGAGGGCGGCAGAGAGCACAGGGGGGGGGGGGGCGGAGAGAAGAAGGGGGTTGGCAGAGAGCACGGGAAGTGGCAAAGAGCACGGGGAGTGGCAAAGAGCACGGGGAGTGGAAAAGAGCATGGGGGGTGGAAAAGAGCATGGGGTGGGTGGCGGAGAGCATGGGGTGGGTGGCGGAAAGCACGGGGTGGGTGGCGGAGAGCACGGGGGTTGGCAAAGAGCACGTGGGGGGGCAAAGAGCATGGGGGGTGGCAGAGAGCAGGGGGGTGGCGGAGAGCACAGGGAGGGCGGCAGAGAGCAGGGGGGAGGTGGAAAGCACTGGGGGTGGCAGAGAGCATGAGGAGGCAAAGAGCATGGGTGGTGTGGGGAGCCGGGAGGGGCAGCAGAAATAACCAGGATAGGAGGAGCGGTGGGGGCGGCTGCATATAGAACAATCATTCTCTCCATCTTCCTCCTGCAGTCTCCTGCTTCTCCTCTCCCTCTCACAGGCATTCCAATACTGCAGGAGGAAGATGGAGAGAATGATTGTTCTATATGCAGCCGCCCCCCACCGCTCCTCCTATCCTGGTTACAGGGGGGTGAGCGCAGAGCACGGGCGGAACTCACGTTTACTGTTATCTGGCTTCAAGTTTGCAGTCACGCCCCCTGGTACGGATGGCTGACCTATACAAGCAGCCGCGGAGAGGCCGAAGGCTTCTCATCTAGCTCCACCCCCCCTTTGTGTACGTCCCCCGCCACCGATGGGCTGAGCCGAGCTACCGCGGAGAGACTGCATGAGGGGCGCGGGCTCAAAGAGCCTTGTGCCCTCCATGGACTTGCAGCCCAGCGGCCCCGGCCCACCGGGCAATTGTCCGGTATGCCCTATGGCCAATCCGGGCCTGGCTGGCTGCCATTTTCAAATATCATTGGGATCAGCTAAAAATAAACTGCCACTGACAGACCCCATTCAGGGGGGTTTGTAACTGAAATCACATGACTGATAACAAAGATCACCCCACCCCCCCATTGTGTGGGAGCTTTGTGACCTGTGACTGTATATAATATATACATAATCAATCTATTACATCTATGTATGAAATATTAGATAGAACATTTTTTAATAAATATACATATGTATATATATAATATCTATCATGTTATGGAGACTTATCAATCTCTGTAATATCAATGAGCTCCAATAAAAATGATCAATAATCATAAGTCTGGAGGGATTTTATTTCCCATCAGTTATTTTTTTTTAATTATTTTGATATATTTTTGTAAATGGATGAATAAATGAGAAGCAGGGAATTGTGGGAAATATATATATATATATATATATATATATATATATATATATATATATTTTTTTTTTTAATATATATATATATATATATATATATATATATATATATAATTTTTATAAATATCAATCATGTTATGGAGACTCTGATCAATCTGATATTTAACATATAAAATCCTCTCTGTAATATCAATGAGCTCCAATAACGATGATCAATAATGAGATCGGGAGGGATTTTTTTTCTTATCAAATTTATAAAAAAAAAAAAAAAAAATTTTTGATATATTTTGTAAATGGATGAATACATTGAATACATGAGAAGCGGGGGATTGTGGGAAATGTGTGATGTGGGGTCATTCTGGGTATGTTGGGTGGAAATCTGTCCCGGGTCTCAGGAGAGGAGAAAAGGTGAACTTACCTTCAGGATTGCTCCGGTACAAATGATGCCCAGCCCTCTGCTGCAGCCCTTTTATATGACCGTCAGCCGTTAGCCGTTAGTTGTATTCACCCTAATAGGCGGGACATGTTTACCAAGACAAGTGGTTTATATCTTGTGACATCACTTTGGGAGGTAAAACAAGGTCGGTATATTATGGTAAATACGGTAAAACTGTTAGCGGGGGGCTGTTATTATGCTAATAAGGTCAGTCTAAACTGTTAGCTCTCAGGATTTATTATAAAAAAAACTGTAATCTGCAGCAGCCAATGAGAGCTCTGCAGACACAGGGGGTGGGCGGGGACTGTTGCTATGGTCACCATCTGTGTACTGGGACTTTATTGATCATCTATTAGCTGTCATTAGGTGGAGGAGGGGAGAGGACGGCTGCGGATTATAACTCCTCCCAGTTATGGCGCCTACATCCAATCCGGATGGACTCTCCATAATGAGATGTGCAGAACTCCAGTCCGTGGGGGCCAAGCTCCGCCCACTCCCATAGGATTCCTGTAGGTGGAGGACGGCAGCCATGGAGGTACGGTGAGATCATTCTGCCCCCTCCAACACCTTGTCCACAGGCGGCCCTCGAGGGCCAGGCTCCGCCCACTCCCATAGGATTCCTCTAGGTGGAGGACGGCAGGCATGGAGGTACGGTGGGATCATTCTGTCCCCTCCAACACCTTGTCCATAGGCGGCCCTCGAGGGCCGGAGCTGTAGAGGGCTTTTAATGCAGAAATCTCGCCGGCTCCGCCCAGAATAGAAATTCCAGTTCTAGATCAGAGATTTCTAGATTCAGTTTTAGTGAAAAGTGTTTACAGAATGCAGCCATAGGAAATCCCAGTTTTTCACCACAGCTTACATTTGGTTTCCATGGTTACAGTGACCGCTCCAGCCTTATTATGGGCTAAGTCATGGGCGTCCGCAGAACTTTTTCCAAGGGGGGGGCATCATTTTAAGGCCGCTCATGCTCCGCCCCTTTTCAGCAATCTCATGAAAATCTTTCCACTGGTAATACATTTGTGTTATATAAGAGATAATTCATCTTCACTTTGTATTGGGAGTGACTCTGGCGGCCGTGTTCCAGGCCCATATAGCCTAGAGAATCTACATCTCTTTACATTGCAATACATCTGTTGTGGTCATATATTCATCTCATACTGTCACTCTATTGGCTGTTTTCATCAAGGGGGAGGGGGCTGTGAGACTATATCCTTCCCTTTTACTCGGCTGCCAATGGCGCCGGTTTTAAAAATATATACGGTATTCAGAATCGCCGTTTTTGGCGATCTGAATACTTTGAAGTGTAAAGGAGGGGTCCCTCCATAAAGAGTACCTGTCACCACCTATTACTGTCACAAGGGATGTTTTTTGTATTAGATCCGCAGTCTCTGGTCATCTCCTGTATTAGATCCGCAGTCTCTGGTCATCTCCTGTATTAGATCTGCAGTCTCTGGTCATCTCCTGTATTAGATCCGCAGTCTCTGGTCATCTCCTGTATTAGATCTGCAGTCTCTGGTCATCTCCTGTATTAGATCCGCAGTCTCTGGTCATCTCCTGTATTAGATCCGCAGTCTCTGGTCATCTCCTGTATTAGATCCGCAGTCTCTGGTCATCTCCTGTATTAGATCCGCAGTCTCTGGTCATCTCTTGTATTAGATCCGCAGTCTCTGGTCATCTCCTGTAATAGATCCGCAGTCTCTGGTCATCTCCTGTATTAGATCTGCAGTCTCTGGTCATCTCCTGTATTAGATCTGCAGTCTCTGGTCATCTCCTGTATTAGATCCGCAGTCTCTGGTCATCTCCTGTATTAGATCTGCAGTCTCTGGTCATCTCCTGTATTAGATCCGCAGTCTCTGGTCATCTCCTGTATTAGATCCGCAGTGTCTGGTCATCTCCTGTATTAGATCCGCAGTCTCTGGTCATCTCCTGTATTAGATCCGCAGTCTCTGGTCATCTCCTGTATTAGATCCGCAGTCTCTGGTCATCTCCTGTATTAGATCTGTAGTCTCTGGTCATCTCCTGTATTAGATCCGCAGTCTCTGGTCATCTCTTGTATTAGATCCGCAGTCTCTGGTCATCTCCTGTATTAGATCCGCAGTCTCTGGTCATCTCCTGTATTAGATCCGCAGTCTCTGGTCATCTCCTGTCTTACGTTTCTCAGTGAGCAGTAATGATGTGCAGTAACCTCTAGCAATGAATGTGGAAGCAGAAATTATGTGTTGTAACCTCTAGCAACCAGTCAGTGATCGGTATTAATATGCTGTATCCTCTGGCAACCAATTGCAATTGCTGCCTGATCTGCTGCAGTAAACTGATTTGGGTCTTGCTGCTATTTGTTATATGTCTAATAGCAGTTGGGGGCCCCAAGAAAATGTTTGCCCAGGGCCCAATCAACATTAAAGACGGCCCTGGGTAGGTTTGTTGTTCTGCATGCTACCATCGCAAATGTGGACTATGTCCTGGTGGGTATATACCTGCCTCCCCCTGCGGATACTGACCTTTTGTTTGTCATTATGAACTTAGTTATAAGGTATGGCGTAGAGAATGTTCTGTTGATAGGGGATTATAACATGGCCCCGTGCTCAGAGCTGGATAGGCTCCACTGGTCCTCCCGTGAGGCGCCGGGTCTGACACGTTGGGCTGATACTTTTGGGTTGATGGATGTCTGGCGCCACTTTCACCCCTCGGGCAGAGAGTTTACTTGCCATTCCTCCACGTTTCGCACCTTCTCCCGTATAGACCTGGGGTATGTTTCGCAGGCTATTCTGCAGCGAGTGGCGAACGTGCGGATTCTGCCTAGGGGGGTGTCTAATCACGCTCCCCTCCTCCTTGGGGTGTCCCTTGGGCTCCCCTTGTGGAGGGGACTGTGGAGGCTGTCGGGGTATTGGATAGCGGATATTGGGGTTCAGGAGGATATGCCGGAGGCCCTGTGTCACTACTGGTTGGATAATGCGGACTCTACCGAACCCCTGGTGGTCTGGGATGCGTTCAAGGGCTAGCTGAGGGGTGAATACATTTCCCGAATTGTCAGGTGTCGCAAACGGTCTGTGCAGTTGCTGGAGGAATTAGAGGGGTTGTTGAGAGAAAAGGAGAGTAGACACGTGGCGGACCCCACCCCCCCCCCCCCCCCCTAGCTATCAGGAATGGCAGATGGCACTTAGGGCGGTCGATCTGCACAGGATAGACATGACTAAGAATTCTATGCTGGGCACTGCTCAGAAAATCTTTGAGTATAGGGATAAAAATGGGAGGCTGCTCTCGTGGTTAGCCCGGGGACATTCTACCAGCGCCCATATTGGCAGGGTCAGAGACGAGGGGGGACCCCTATCCCGGACCTGGAAGAGATCCTGTCTAGGTTTGTGTGCTATTATAGCGCCTTATATTCCACTAGGGTAGACTACAATGACTCGGCGCTGCTGGCCTTCCTGGACGGGGTGGAACTTCCTACCCTGTCCCGGGGGGCAGTGGACCACCTGGAGCGGGACATATCATTGGAGGAGGTTCAGGTGGCAATGGCCCAAATGCAGGCAGGGAAGTCCCCGAGGGGCGGATGGTATTACCGTGGAATTTTATTCCATTTATCAGGAGATGGTCGCCCCTAAGCTAGTATCTTTGCCCAGTCTCTGGAGAGGGGGTTGCTCCCCTATTCCATGTCAGAGGCGATTATTGTGTTGGTGCCCAAGCCAGGTAAGGATCCCGAGGACTGTGCGTCCTACCGTCCAATAACCTTGATTAATGTCAACGCCAAATTGCTGGCAAAGGTGTTGGCGAATCGGCTGGCGCAGGTCCTGGAGGAGCTTGTCCATGTTGACCAGACGGGGTTTATGCCTGGTAAGGGCACCGACATTAATGTACGGCATCTGTTTCTTAATTTGTCTATCCCCATGATAATGCTGGGACCAGGGTCATTGCCTCACTGGATGCCGAAAAGGCATTTGACTCAGTGGAATGGGGATACCTATGGCGGTATTGCACACATATGGGTTTGGTTCCCATTACCTGAGTTGGCTGCAGCTGCTTTATAGGCGACCCAGAGCTCGGTTGCGGATTAATGGTAGGCTATCGGAAGGGTTTCAGTTGGAGAGGGGTCCCCGTCAGGGCTGCCCCCTTTCTCCCTCATTATTTGCGCTGGCGCTGGAGCCTCTGGCGGTAGCCCTGTGAGCGTCCTCGAGGGTGGAGGGGTTGAGAATTGGCTCCCTTGAGGAGAAGGTGTCGCTCTACGCCGATGATGCCCTGCTCTACTTGAAGGACGCGGACTCCTCATTACGAGCGGCTCTGGAAATTTTTAACGAGTTTGGTCGTTTTTCTGGGGTCAGAATAAACTGGACCAAATCTGTCCTGTTTCCTCTGGACCTGGGGTCGAGAGCGGCTGCAGCGGATACCCAACTCCAGTGGGTCAATGAATTTAAGTATCTCGGAGTGGTGGTGGGCAGTGACCCGTCGACCTATTACGACCTTAACTTGAAGCCTGCCCTCCTTCAGCTGAAGGCTAGATGTGCCTCCTGGGGGAAGCTTCCCCTGAATTTGTTGGGTCGCATCAACCTGTTGAAAATGGTGTTCCTCCCCAAATTCATCTATCTATTCAGGAACTCCCCCGTTTTGATCCCGGGTGTATTTTTTGCTGATCTAGATAGTTGTGTTGGGTCATTTATTTGGGGGGGCTCCACCCTAGACTTGCACGATCCACTCTGTGTCTACCCGTGAGTGGTGGAGGGCTGGCCCTACCCAACTTTAGGGTCTATTACTGGGCAGCGATCCTCGTGTCGGTCCGTTGGTGGTTTGCCCGTTCTAGGACAAACGCCGCGGTCTGCATTGAGGCAGCTGGAGTGGGTTCTTTGGACAACCTTGGCAATTTAGTGTACAGAGGACCTGGCGCACACCCTGGGCTTCCACTGCCGACTAGGACGACACTTAGGGTGTAGGGGGTTGGCTAGGAGACGGTTTATTAGGCCAGGGGTCTGGTCTCCCCGGCAGCCCCTGTGGGAGAACCCTGTGTTCCCGCATTTTCGGACTGTACCTGACCCGATAGTGTGGGTGCGCTACGGGGTGAAGACGGTAGGAGACATTATCATAGATGGAAGATTGGGGTCGTATGGGGAACTCGCCACCAAATTTAAATTGCCCGGGTGGATGTACTTCCGCTACCACCAACTGCAACATGCAGCCAGGGCGCATCTGCCAGAAGTCACGTGCCTCTCTATGGACCCCATGGAGGAGCTATTGACCCAGGACCAGCACTCCAAGCCTCTCTCGTCCTTATACATCTCGCTAATTTGTGTGGACTCTCCTAAGATGGAGAAATTGTGGGAGGCCTGGAAGAGGGATATTCCTACCCTGGCGAGAGAGGATTGGAATGACTGCTTTGAGGATAGCCTAGGCCTGGTGATTTTATCTAGGGATAAAGTAATTCAGACCAAGTTTCTACATAGATTTTATTATACCCCACAGCGGCTGCACAGACTGTACCAGCAAAGAGACCCTGCCTGTACCAGGTGCAAAACAGATATGGGAACGTTCTTCCATATGTTCTGGAGCTGCCCGGCTGTGGCCGGCTTCTGGACTGACGTGTTTGACACCATTCATGAGCGTCTTGGCTTGTCCTTACCCCGGTCCCCAGAGCTGGCTCTTCTTGGCATTCAGGAGGAGGACCAGCGGTCTCGCTACTCCAGACTCCTGGTAGCGTTTTTGCTTTATTATGCCAAGAAGGCCATTCTCCTTCGCTGGACTTCTGCTTCCCCCCCGTCGGTGGCTTTGTGGGATGACATCATTAATAAGGCCCTACCGTTATACATAATGACATATATAAGCAGGAAGTGTCCTAAGAAATTTGATATGGTTGCCCTGGACGGGAGGAGATAGAGAGGGTATATAGAAATCAGAACTGCTACTGCTGGGTCCATAGGGGATGGTCTCCCTCCCTTCCCCCCTTCCTTCCCCCTTCTCCCTTTTCTTTCCCTTGTCATGCTCCTACTCTTGTTCCCCTTCTCCCTTTGCCTTCCCCTTTCCTACCTGCCCCCCCTCCCTTCTCCCCCCCTTCCCCCCTTGCAGGGTCTGATGGGGGGTACAGTGGCTACCTTGTTACATTGACTGTTCTGCGGTATCTGGGTGTCCACTGGCCTCACCTGGTTAATGTCAGAGAAGTTTGTACAAAAAATCTTGTATTGCACGTGGAATATACTATATTCCTATTCCTTTTCTTGCTGTATGTTTTAACTCTGTTTTTTCTGGATTGTAACCTGTGTGTCAAGTATCAATAAAGCGAACTTTATTCACCGTGAAAAAAAAAAAATATATAAGGAGGAAACCCTTTATATCAGTGTCCCTTACATTATCGTATTCACTCCACCCTTACATGCAGCCTCACTGTGCCCATCAATGCAGTCTCACTGTGCCCATCAATGCAGCCTCACTGTGCCCATCAATGCAGCCTCACTGTGCCCATCAATGCAGCCTCACTGTGCCCAACAATGCCGCCTCACTGTGCCCAACAATGCCGCCTCACTGTGCCCAACAATGCCGCCTCACTGTGCCCATCAAATGCAGCTTTACTGTGCCGTGAATGCAGTCTCAACTGTGCCCATCATTGCAGACCCTCCTGTGCCCCATGTCCCAGTCTGCAGTCCCTGTCTGTGGGAAGGGGTGTTGTTGATGCTCGGTACGGTACCTTGCATGCCATCAGGATATCCATGATGGACAGCAGCAGGCAGGGTCTGTTCTCGTTTTGGATGGGGACGGTGCTCCTTCCAGAGGATCTGTTTGCTGTGAGATAGAGTGGTCCCTGGCCACCTGCACCTTCAGCCGTCCTCATTTTCCGGCCCCAGTCAGCCTGCGCTCTGGTTCTGGGGAAGTGGAGAGCACTGGGTGGGAGTCGGAGAGAAGGGGGGGCAGAGAGTACTGGCAGGGTTGGAGAACACATGGGTGGGGGCAAAGAGCGAGGGGGAGTGGAGATCACAGGGGTGGGGAGCAGAGAGCGCTGGGGGGGAACTTGAGAGCACTGGGGGGGCCAATAAGAACAGGGGTAGAGAGCACGGTAGGCTGAGAGCACTGGGGGGGCTAAGAGTGTGGGGCGGTGAAGAGCACTGGGGGGGGTAGAAAAACCGAGGTGGAGAGCATGGGGGCTGGAGAGTACTGGGGGGGTAGAAAGAGCAGGGGGGAGTGGAGAGCACCAGTGGGGGCCAGAAAAAACAGGGGTGGAAAGCACGGGGGACTGGAGAGCACTATGGGGGGTGGAGAGCACTGGTAGGGTTGGAGAGCACATGGGTGGGGGCAAAATGCAGGGGGAGTGGAGAGTACAGGGGTGGGGAGTGGAGAGTGCTGGGGGGAGCCAAAAAGAACAGGGGTGGAGAGCACGGAGGGTAGAGAGCACTGGGGGGGTGGAGAGCACCAGGGGGGGCAGAAAGAACAGGGGTGGGGAGAATGGGGGGCTGGAGAGCACTGGGGTGGGGGCTGGAGAGTGATGGGGAGAGCTGAAGAGCACTGGTGGCGGGGAAGAACAGGAGGGAGAGCACGGGGGGAGCACTGGGGGAGTGGAGAGCACTGGGGGGGGAGTGGAGAGCACGGGGGGAGAAAGAAAAGGGGGAGAAAGAACAGGGGGGAGTGGAGGGCACTGGTGGGGGTAGGGGGAGAGCATTGGGGGGGAGAGCACTGGAGGGAGTGGAGAGCACTGGGGGGGAGAACAGGGGGAGAGCACGGGGGGGGGAAGAACAGGGGGAGAGCACGGGGGGGAAAAACAGGGGGGAGAGCACTGGGGAGGAGAACGGGGGAAGAGCACGGAGGAGATAGGACTGGGGGGGAACATGGGGGGAGAGCACTGGGATGGTGGCTAGAGAAGGATGGGGAGAGCTGGAGAGCAGGGCGGGCAGCAAGAACAGGGGAGGAGAGAACTGTGGGGGGGGCAGGAGAGTGTGGTGGTGGAGAAGAGCACTGGGGGGGGGGGGCAGGGAGCACAAGGTGAACTGGAGACAGTAAAATAAGTTGGATAGGAGAATCGCCCCCCCCCCCCACCCCTTCGATCCTCCTATCCAGGCACTGTGGCACACAAGGCGGGCTGTACCTGCAGTATCTCCTCCTATGGATCACAGCACTGGCTGGCTCTGTGTTCGGCGGCCGCTCTGTAACATGGCCCCGCCCCCTCAGACCGGCTCATGTGATAGGTGGAACGTTGATTCTCTCTACTATCACACGAGCTGGTCTTGGGGGGGGGGCCATGTTACAGCGCGGCCGCCGAACACAGAGCCAGCCAGCCAGCGCTGTGATCCATAGGAGAGGGCGGAGGATGCAGCTGCCAGTGGACTCAGTGAAAAAAAGGCAGCATGGCGGCGGCGGCGGCGGCGGCAGACGCTGCTGGCTGCTGCAACACCTTGGGGATTCCAGGGGGGGGGCACTTGACTCCCCTTGCCCCCTGCTGCGGACGCCCATGGGCTAAGCTCACCGATTACATTAAAGTGGCCCCTGAAGTGTCACATAGAGGGCGCCATTTGTAGAAATATTCTTTATTACAAATGTCAGATCTGTCGGCCTTTCCTGTCCCCCTGAAGCCTGGCTGGATAACTCCCATAGGAGTGAGTACATGGATTGAAAACTGGCTACAAGGGCGAGTTCAGAGGGTGGTGATAAATGGGGTGTACTCGGAATGGTCAGGGGTGGGTAGTGGGATCCCCCAGGGTTCTGTGCTGGGACCAATCCTATTTAATTTGTATATAAATGACCTGGAGGATGGGTATGGGGGAAACAGTTCAATCTCTCTATTTGCGGACAATACTAAGCTAAGCAGGGCAATAACTTCTCCGCAGGAAGTGGAAACCTTCCAAGAAGATCTGAACAAATGAATGGGGGGAGGGGCAACTACATGGCAAATGAGGTTCAATGTAGAAAAATATAAAATAATGCATTTGGGCGGCAAAAATCTGAATGCAATCTATAGACTGGGGGGAGAACCTCTGGGGGGTCTAGGATGGAGGAGGACCTGGGGGGAGGGGAACCTCTGGGGGGATGTAGGATGGAGAAGGACCTGGGGGTCCTAGTAGACGATAGGCTCAGCAATGCCAAGTTGCTGCTAACAAAGCAAACAGAATATTGACATTAAAAAGGGATCAACTCCAGAGATAAAACGATAATTCTCCCCTCTACAAGACTCTTCCGGCTCCGCCAATCCCTACTGCTGCTCAGACCTTGAAAAGCCTCAATCCAGCCAAGAGCTGAGCAGTTCTGGATTCAAGCCATGGAACCCGTCATTGAGGTCATGGGGTGAATGGAGCCCCACGATTGTCCAATGAAAATTCTTACTTTGATCTGAGGACACATCTCCAGCTGACTACCCCGGCAAAGACCATTACATCAAGCCTCTGTAATAAAGGGTCCAGGCCCTCTGGTAAGAGGCTATGCTGCTTGTGGGGGAGGTATCTGCACGAGGTGGGGCTCTTCTGGATTCATCTGCAATTTCACGGATTTGTGTCTTTTGAGTTTTTTCACAATTGTACTTTTTCTAACACTTTATGAGCAAAATGTATGTTTAGCGCAACACTTGTTTTTTGTATATGCGATGTAATGTGATTATATCTCACTTTAGTATCTCACTGTAATGGTTTTATTTCATATGTATGATTTTTTTTTTTTTTTTTTTTGCACACTGCTTTGTATTACTTCTGTATGAATTATACGTCTTTATACTGATTTGCTAATGGTAAAAAAAAAAAAATATATATATCTTAATTTACTTACCATATTCTTCATTTTACAAGTAAGCAATTAATAGCCAACGCACACACAATAGTGGTGTCACAGAGCATTTATAAAGAACAACCAGAAGCTGTTTGCCTTCAGACTCTCTCTCTCTAATTGAAACTCCCTAAACCTCTATGAAGAGAGCGGGCAGGGAGGGAAGGAGAAGGGGGGAGATCAGTCATTCCTCTGACTCATCTGATTAACTCAACCTTTTTATAATTAGTTCAAATTGTTTGGAATTATAAAAAAAAAAAAAAAGACAAAAACAACATATAAAAATACAATTTAATGCTAATTCCAATAATACAGTATATACATACATGAGCTCCATCAGGGTTTAATGGGGGTATTCCAGCATATTGTTCAGATATTGACTATAAATTAATATACAGAAAGCTCAGGAATAAGATTGTCTTCATTTCAGAACTTCACATGTTGTATTAATAACTACAGTATATAGTAAAATATAATATCCATATCAATATATATATATATATATATATATATATATATATATATATATATATATATATATATACCTACCATCAGGATGGGCTGCTATGTGGACAGACTCTACTATGGTGTCAGATCATTGAATAATATCTTAAATTGGCTCCTCCTCTTCTCGCTCCCTCCGGCTGCACTCCAGGGGGATTGGTTCTGTGCTGTATGGGCCCCGTGATTTCTAACAGCAGTACCGTCACTAGGATAGTGAACTTTTGCATGACAGGTCCTCTTTAACAGGCTACCATTCAGTTATATATATCGGAGATGCATCACATCCCGTATTAATAAATTCCCAATCTATAGAAAGAATCAGTTCTTCTTCTTCTTCTTCTATTATAATAGTTTTTAATCTTAAATACAGAATTTACACTAAATACAGAGAACGCAGGCTCCGCCCCCATTACATCACCGTGCTCCGCCTCCTCCGGCACCGTGGATCGGGGGTCGGTATTTATTTATTGGTCCCCAGAATGTCGGCCAGCATTTTGGTGGCGTGTTGGGACTGTCCAGAGGCGTACTCCTCCAGGCTCCGCCCCATCACTCGGTGTAAGTTATTGGTAAGTTTGGTGATGACGTCCTTGAAGTTACCGTTTCGGCCGGGCAGCACTCCGTTCCCGGTTATATTACTCAGGAAGAACCACAAAACGGGCAAAACGTGACGCTCCACGGCCTGCGGCTTCCGGGGGTAGACAGAGGATACAAGACCTGGGGGGGCAATGGAGAAATGTTGAGGGGTTCATTATAGAAATAATAATAATAATGCGGTGAGAACCCGCCACATAATACAGTATTCGCCTTCAGGGGCGTCTTGTAAATGCCATCAGACGTGGCCTAAAATTTTTGTTAGAGCAACAGCACTATGTGCCTCACCTTGTAGGCTATGAAAGTACCAGTGTCAGTCTTCAAATCAGTCCCAGCCCCACGCTGAACCCCCTGAATTCTAGATGAAGAATTCTGCCCAGAAAGAGATTAAGCTCCACCCAGTGGCATAACCAACAGCCAGAGTGGCCCATGTGGCACCTGGGGTAAAAGGGGGCCCCGTAATTTGTAGTTATGCCCCTAGTCGCCCTTCTGCCAATGCTAAGCAGTGCCCTCAGAGCCCTGGACCAGGAGTGGAAGGGGCCTCATAATTCATAGTTACACACCGCAGGCCCCACCCCTGCTGATGTTAAGCAGTGTCTCAAAGATCCCTGAAGTAGAAGGGGCCTTCATAATTTCTAGTTAAACCCCTGCTGATGCTGAGCAGTCCTACCAGAGCCCGGGATTAGGCGAAGCCCCAAACTTCATAGTTATATACCCTTGGCTCCACCCCTGCTGATGTTAAGCAGTGCCCCTAGATCCTTGGAGTAGGAGAGAGTCCCATTATTTGTAATTACATCCCCTGGCCCCACCCCTGCTGATGCTAAGCAGTGCCCCCCAGAGCCATGGAGTAGAAGGGGGCTCCCTAATTTGTGGTTACACCCCTGCTGATGCTAAGCAGTGCCCCCCAGAGCCATGGAGTAGAAGGAGGCTCCATAATTTGTGGTTACACCCCTGCTGATGCTAAGCAGTGCCCCCAAAGCCCTGGAGTAGAAGGAGGCTCCATAATTTGTGGTTACACCCCTGCTGATGCTAAGCAGTGCCTCCCAGAGCCGTGGAGTAGAAGGGGGCTCCATTGTATTGTATGATGGTGTTGTGTGTTTGTATTGTATTATGGTGTTGTGTGTTTGTATTGTATGATGGTGTTGTGTGTTTGTATTGTATGATGGTGTTGTATGTTTGTATTGTATGATGGTGTTGTGTGTTTGTATTGTATGATGGTGTTGTGTGTTTGTATTGTATGATGGTGTTGCATGTTTGTATTGTATGATGGTGTTGTATGTTTGTATTGTATGATGGTGTTGTGTGTTTGTATTGTATGATGGTATTGTATGTTTGTATTGTATGATGGTATTGTATGTTTGTATTGTATGATGGTGTTGTATGTTTGTATTGTATGATGGTGTTGTATGTTTGTATTGTATGATGGTGTTGTATGTTTGTTAGGCATTAAAATGAAAACATACGATCCATAAATGACTGTGTGAGAATTCTTTGGAATACTGTGCAGTGCTGGAGAAGATCTGGATAGAGTGGAGAAAAGTCGGAACCTCTGGCAGGTTTTTATTGTTGGCTGTGTCTCCATTGCAGAGGTTTCTCTTCACTTCCTGTCCTGATTAGAGGCGTCACAGGAAGTGAGGAGAAATCACTAGACATGTGCAGAATGAAAAAAATTGTTTTGTTTTGTTTTGTTAAATAATTGAATCTAGTTAAATTTGATAAATTTGCTTCACTCATTTTTGGAATTTGTTTAGTTTATTGACTTTTCGATTTAAATTTTCCGAATTCTGTTGAATTGAATTCAGTTTGATCGAATTTGGAAAATTTGAATCGGCATTCGAATTTATTCTATTCTAAATTTGAAAGACTGTATTATCTTTCTTTCTATTTTATTCTATTATATTCTTTTCTATTCAAAATTCAAATTTCGGAAGGTGATTATAGTCTATTTGTTTTTGTTTTTTTTTATTCTATTATTCTGATGCTATTCTATTGTTTTTTCTATTCTATTCTTTTCTAATCTGTTCTATTCTTTTTTTTTTTCTCTATTTTATTCTTTCTTGTTTTCAAATAAAAATTTTTATTAATTTTCTATTTGAATTTCGGCTGAATTTTGTTTCATTATTTCGGATCAGTTTAAATTTGTTTCTCTTGTAATTTGGAAATTCGGGTTCATGAAATAATGAAAAACGTGTCCGATTCGGAACGCAGAGATCTTCACGTCTCTGGAAGTCGCCCTGACAGAGACGGACAACCAAAACTCTGACAAAGGTTCTTACTTTTCCCTTTCTTGCTATAAAATGAAGGAACATGGAACTCTAAAGCCACGGCATCTCCCATGTCTCCATCCTCATTGGTTCCCCTTTAATCCTTCCAGTCAATCTACTTCCTGCGTTGAGGTGAGTTACCTGACAATCGTTCGGTCACGTCACTCATGGCGCGGCCGCTGAGGAAGCGGATGCGGCTGGCGAATGGTTGCAGAAGCCACAGATTGTCTGTAATGTAAAAATGATGGTCAATAAAGATTTCCTGTTTGTAGGGAAAGCTGACAGTTCACGCTTTTCTCTCCTTTCTTTGCAGCTAATCTGCAGTCATGTGACCGACATTCCAAAAATTGCGTCTCTCCCCGCCCCCGACTACATCACGCTGTCTGACAGCAGAAGAAGAGTTCAAGTCTAACGCAACCTTCTCCATTCTAACGCAGCGCTGCACAAATGCATGCGTCCCAATGCAGGCCGCAGTGGTCGGCAAGGAAAGGCTTTGTTGGACTTGCTTTGCCTGCAATCCAAATTCCCCTCAATTGGAGCCACTGCATGCAAAGAAATGCAACGCAAAATCCAAACGCAGCCTCTGAACTGTCATCTAAATGCAGCCCCCCCCCGCCCTGAGCAGGAACATCGATTTAGAATTAGAGTTACTAGGCTGTAGTCAGCCAGAGCTAGATTGATAGTTCGTCGTTCTTGGAACTCTCTGGTATTCGTTTGCTTCTGCCTGCTGCTGGGTAGTGCCCCCGAGAATGGTGTGGGGGGCGGCACTAATCATGGAGTGTGGGGGGCTGCACTAATCATGGAGGGTGGGAGGATGTAGATGGCTGGACCTCTTAGGCCCGCTGCCTGGGTAGAGTGACCATTTGTTTGGATAGAGGCCAAGGATTGGGACTTGGTGAGGTAAGTGAGGGGTAAAAGCACCATGGAAGAACTCAACTTCAATCCGGGTATCTGAGAAACTGGACAGACGCTTTGCCCCTGACTGCAGTGTGGTGGTCTCTCCCCTAGGAGGCGGTCACTGAACTATTTAGTATCTAATTTCACAGAATGTTGGGTTGGCTTAAAGGTTCTCAATCTGTGAAGGCTGTAAGTACTTTTTGCCACTCTCCTGGTGACAGCCAAGTCCATGGGTGTCCTATGCCCCAGCCCTCTCCTTCGGGAGTGTTGGGTGAAATCCAATAAACTCTTTATTTGGTCTAAAAACTGACCGTCTGTTCACACCGCTTCACTCCTACTGAGGACTAGATCTTGGCGTGAATGCTAACCTGCCCCGCACCTGAGGTTCCTAATATAACTTTGGGGGTCATGGGGTAGCAACATACACTACTCCATTAAGGACTAGTCCTGGGGGTGAAATGCTGGTCTGATGTTCTTCACTTATCTTTGGAGGTCATGGAATTGCTACATACACTACTCCATTGAGGTCTAGGTCTGGGGGTGAAATACTGGCCTGACCTGCATTTGAGGTTCCTCATATGTCTTTGGGGGTCATGGGGTGGCAACACACACACTACTCCATTGAGGACTAGTCGTGGGGGTAAAAAGCTGGTCTGATGTTCTTCACTTATCTTTGGAGGTCATGGAATTGCTACATACACTACTTCATTGAGGACTAGGCCTGGGGGGGAAATACTGGCCTGCCCCGCATTTGAGGTTCCTCATATGTTTTGGGGGTCATGGGGTTGCAACATATACTACTCCATTGAGAACTAAATGTAGAGGTGAAATGCCAAGTCCATGGGTGTCCTATGCCCCAGCCCTCTCCTTCGGGAGTGTTGGGTGAAACCTAATAAACTCTTTATATGCTCTAAAAACTGACCGTCTGTTCACACCGCTTCACTCCTGCTGAGGACTAGACCTTGGCGTGAATGCTCACCTGCCCCGCACCTGAGGTTCCTAATATATTTTTGGAGGTCATGGGGTAGCAACATACACTACTCCATTAAGGACTAGACCTGGGGGTGAAATGCTGGTCTGAGGTTCTTCATATGTCTTTGGAGTTCATGGGGTAGCAACATACGCTACTCCATTGAGTACTAGACCTAGGGTTGAAATGCTGGCCTGACCAGCATTTGAGGTTCCTCATATGTATTTGGGGGTCATGGGGTGGCAACACACACACTACTCCATTGAGGACTAGTCCTGGGGGTAAAAAGCTGGTCTGAGGTTCTTCACATATCTTTGGGGGTCATGGAATTGCTACATACACTACTCCATTGAGGACTAGGTCTGTGGGTAAAATACTGGCCTGCCCCGCATTTGAGGTTCCTCGTATGTCCTTGGGGGTTATGGTGCTGCAACATACACTACTCCACTGAAGACTAAACCTAGGAGGTGAAATGCTAGCCTGAGGGTCCTTATATGTCTTTGGGGGTCATGGCGTTGCAACATATACTACTCCATTGAGAACTAAATGCAGAGGTGAAATGTTGGCCTGAGGTTCCTCATATGCCCTTGGAGGTCATGAGGTTGCTACATACTCTACTCCATTGAAGTCAATGAGAATTTATTCATCCCAAAAAATGTGAGAGGAGTGTTTGCAAGAAAAGGAAAAAACCCCAATAAAGGTTACCAGCTATAACGCCAGGAATGATGAATATAGGATGGAGGAGGACGGTCCTCTTTATCGGGAAGGAAGAGTACCGGATACAGTCAGCAATGATTTACCTATATTTTTCATGAGTGTGTCCAGGACGGTCACTGCGGCCGTGTAGATACCGGTGTGCTTGGAGTTCAGGTTGTCCGTGACGACGGTCACCATAGGGACTAACACATGGTGCAGACTGTCCTTCAGAATCGGGATCATGACCACCGCAGACTCCAGAGCGTACTGATTGACCTTCTTGTTGGCGTCCTGCATCCTCGGGTTAAAGGCATCAAATATCTGTGAATATAATAAAAATAAGATGTAATAAAATGACGGTTGTTGGCGAGGATCCTGTATAATATGAATCGGTTTCATGAAGTTATGAGAATTTGGAACAAAGTTCATTTACTAAACATTTCCACAGCCACCTATAATCTCCCAGTGATCAGCTTGTGACGTTCCTCCTACACACCTTCTATAGGAGTCTTCCATTATAGCGTCCCCATTACCCTTGGAAATTCACCTTCCCCATACTAGGGGTCTATTTGTCAAGGTTGTCTCTTAAAATTCCCAAGACTTTCACGTAAGATTCACTCGTTTCTAATGGAATCCTATGTGGAAAATATTTGAACCTTGGGTGAAAGTTGTGAGAATCTTGGGTGAAAACATTAACCCTTTCAGCCTCCACATCCATATACCGCTTTTGGGTCAGAGCGGTTTTTAGCAGCTTCGTATAAATGGTAAAGGTACCTGTATTGGTCTTCAAATCGGTCCCTGAAGAATCCCTTGGATCCTAGACCAGGACTTCTGCCCAAGAAGAGCATAAGCCCCACCCCCTGCTGAGGATAAGTACTTGCCCCAGAGGCTCTACTGCCCACTAAAGTGCTGGCATTTGACAAGGGGCAGGATTTGGCCTTCATGAGGGAAGGGCTTATGCCTCGTACACACGGTTGGATTTTCCGATGGGAAATGTTGGATGTGAGCTTGTTGGCTGAAAGTCGGACCGTGTGTACGCTCCATCGGACATTTGTTGTCGGACTTTTTCTGCCAACAAATGTTGGCTAGCAGGTTCTCAAATTTTCCACCAACAAAACTTTGTTGTGGGAATTTCCGATCGTGTGTGTGCACAAGTCTGACGCAAAAAAGTTCACGCACGCCCGGAATCAAGTATGAGCCGGAAGCGCCAGGTCTTGTAAAAACTAGCGTTGGTAATGGAGAGATCACATGACTATAGAACTTCTTTTTTATCAGCTCGTCGTACGTCTTGTACGCCACTACGTTCGGAGTTGTTGGCCAACATTTGTGTGCCGTGTGCAGGGGCAGACTGACCATTCGGGCACTCGGGCTCTGCCCGAGGGCCCCATGCCACTAAGGGGCCCCATCAGGGTTGTCAGCCTCAAAACCAGGGACAGTATGTAAAAATCTGTGTTTTTTTTTAAAAAAATCCCAAGATTATAGCTGCCCCGCCTCTCCAATACCTTTTCAGTGTGTGTATGTGTATTCTGTGTGTGTATGTTGTGTGTCTGTGTGTATATACTGTATGTGTGTGTGTGTGTATACTGTGTGTGTATACTGTGTGTGTATACTGTGTGTGTATACTGTGTGTCTGTGTGTATATAATGTATGTGTGTGTGTGTGTGTATACTGTGTGGCCCCATAATCTATTGCCTGGGGGGCCCATAATCTTCTCCTATTGCCCGGGGGCCCCATAATCTTCTCCTATTGCCCGGGGGCCCCATAATCTTCTCCTATTGCCTGGGGGCCCCATAATCTTCTCCTATTGCCTGGGGGCCCCATAATCTTCTCCTATTGCCCGGGGGCCCCATAATCTTCTCCTATTGCCTGGGGGCCCCATAATCTTCTCCTATTGCCCGGGGGCCCCATAATCTTCTCCTATTGCCCGGGGGCCCCATAATCTTCTCTTATTGCCCGGGGGCCCCATAGGTTGTCAGTCCGCCCCTGGCCGTGTGTATACAAGACAAGTTGGAGCCGCGGTTTTGTTGTGGGGAAGTGCGATGGTGTGGACGTTGCATTCCAGTATAACTCCAGCCAAATCTATTCTTTTTTATTTGGATAGATTAGGGAAAGGTTGGATTCCTCTGCCAAGTTTTCATTGCTGAGATTCTTGAATGGAGCGGCTTGGAGAAGATACGAAATGTCTTGAAGATTACAGAAGAGCCGGATTGGAATGTGATTGGTCACTACAGACCTCATTGGTGGTCATGCTACAACAGATTCTTCAGCAAAGTGAATATGAATGAGTAATTACACAACTATAGTCACAGGAAACAATGTTTCTTTTTTTATAAAATAAAGGCTTATTGAGTAGGTAGGTTACAGAGCAGGGTGCTCCACAATAGCAGAGGTTACGGAGGTAAGTGTATACAGGATAACAAATGATCTACAATGTATAACAAGATGCCAATAATGTTTCTCCTGCAGAACTGAACTGATCAGAAGCCTCTTATCTCATTGATCGTTATTTCTAAATAGTTCTTTTTTTTCTGCTTCTCCACTTACTGGAGTGATGTTGGAGGTGACAAACCTCACGTTGTTCTTGCAGCGCTCCAGGAGAAGCGTCACTCCCTCCATTTTGCTTTGATATTCCTTAGCGGAGAGAAGTTTGCTGAGCTCCTTCAGTTGCTCCGTCACTTCCGCTGCCCGGACCGGCGGCCTTCCAGGGACCGGGGATTCCTGCACTTCTGCTTCCACATCTGCAGGTCTGGTAATGCTACAGAAAAGAATGTTTTATTTATTCCAAACTGATCCTCAGGATCCAGAGAGAGGACAAGTTCTCATACGTCATAGCTGTCCATAGCTGTCCATAGCTGTCCATAGCTGTCCATGGCTGTCCATAGCTGTCCATAGCTGTCCATTGCTGTCCATTGCTGTCCATGGCTGTCCATAGCTGTCCATGGCTGTCCATGGCTGTCCATGGCTGTCCATAGCTGTCCATGGCTGTCCATAGCTGTCCATAGCTGTCCATGGCTGTCCATAGCTGTCCATAGCTGTCCATGGCTGTCCATAGCTGTCCATGACGTTCCCTCCGGGGACAATGCCGGCTGCACACCAAGGCCCCCATTATAAAGATGGAGCAACTTTGCAGTGTCCAAGGGAATCTCCTCCCTGCTATAAATATATATATATATATACAGTGCCTTGCGAAAGTATTCGGCCCCCTTGAACTTTTCAACCTTTTGCCACATTTCAGGCTTCAAACATAAAGATATAAAATGTTTATTTTTTGTGAAGAATCACCAACAAGTGGGACACAATTGTGAAGTGGAACGAAATCTATTGGATTTTTGAAACTTTTTTTAACTAATAAAAAAATGAAAAGTGGGGCGTGCAAAATGATTGGGCCCCCTTGCGTTAATACTTTGTAGAGCCACCTTTTGCTGCGATTACAGCTGCAAGTCGCTTGGGGTGTCTCTATCAGTTTTGCACATCGAGAGACTGAAATTCTTGCCCATTCTTCCTTGCAAAACAGCTGGAGCTCAGTGAGGTTGGATGGAGAGCGTTTGTGAACAGCAGTTTTCAGCTCTTTCCACAGATTCTCGATTGGATTCAGGTCTGGACTTTGACTTGGCCATTCTAACACCTGGATACGTTTATTTGTGAACCATTCCTTTGTAGATTTTGCTGTATGTTTGGGATCATTGTCTTGTTGGAAGATAAATCTCTGTCCCAGTTTCAGGTCTTTTGCAGACTCCAACAGGTTTTCATCCAGAATGGTCCTGTATTTGGCTGCATCCATCTTCCCCTCAATTTTAACCATCTTCCCTGTCCCTGCTGAAGAAAAGCAGGCCCAAACCATGATGCTGCCACCACCATGTGTGACAGTGGGGATGGTGTGTTGAGGGTGATGAGCTGTGTTGCTTTTACGCCAAACATATCGTTTTGCATTGTGGGCAAAAAGTTGGATTTTGGTTTCATGTGACCAGAGCACCTTCTTCCACATGTTTGGTGTGTCTCCCAGGTGGCTTGTGGCAAACTTTAGACGAGACTTTTTATGGATATCTTTGAGAAATGACTTTCTTCTTGCCACTCTTCCATAAAGGGCAGATTTGTGCAGTGTACGACTGATTGTTGTCCTATGGACAGACTCTCCCACCTCAGCTGTAGTTCTCTGCAGTTCATCCAGAGTGATCATGGGCCTCTTGGCTGCATCTCTGATCAGTCTTCTCCTTGTCTGAGCTGAAAGTTTAGAGGGACGGCCAGGTCTTGGTAGATTTGCAGTGGTCTGATACTCCTTCCAATGATGGCTCGCACAGTGCTCCTTGGGATGTTTAAAGCTTGGGAAATCTTTTTGTATCCAAATCCGGCTTTAAACTTCTCCACAACAGTATTACGGACCTGCCTGGTGTGTTCCTTGGTCTTCATGATGCTCTCTGTGCTTTCAACAGAACCCTGAGACTATCACAGAGCAGGTGCATTTATACAGAGACTTGATTACACACAGGTGGATTCTATTTATCACCATCAGTCATTTAGGACAACATTGGATCATTCAGAGATCCTCGCTGAACTTCTGGAGTGAGTTTGCTGCACTGAAAGTAAAGGGGCCGAATAATTTTGCACGCACCACTTTTCAGTTTTTTATTTGCTAAAAAAGTTTAAAATATCCAATAGATTTCATTCCACTTCACAATTGTGTCCCACTTGTTGGTGATTCTTCACAAAAAATTAAAATGTTATATCTTTATGTTTGAAGCCTGAAATGTGGCAAAAGGTTGAAAAGTTCAAGGGGGCCGAATACTTTCGCAAGGCACTGTATATATATATATATATATATATACACACAGACACACACACACTTTACCTTTCCTCTGGTTGCTGGACATCCTGGGCCATCACGGCGGCGCTATTCTTCTGAGGAGGACGCTGGCTTCTAGCGGACGGGATCTCGGAGACGCTGTCACTCAGCTCCTGGAATAATCATCATATCATGTATTATAAAGTTTGTGTAAAACAAGGATCTCCAAACTGCGGCCCGTGGGCCGGATGTGGGCACTATCCCTCCCAATGATACCAGAGATGGGAAACAAATTCTCTCACTGACACCAATGATTATTTTACTCCCGCTGACCACCAAGCCTGTGCCATTGATTACTCCCTCCGATGCCGGGGCATTTTCTATACCCATTGGCCACAGTCCGGCCCCCTTCACATTTGAAGGGCAGTAAGCTGGCACTTTGTTTTTAGAACATTTGGAGACCCCTGGTGTAAAACCTGAAATATGAGGCATATGAGGCACATCACACAGCTCACATACTTTCTGCTTCACAGTGGCGATGAGGTCACGGAGCTCATGTGATGGGATCAAACGTTCCATCTGCACCTCGAACTTGGGATGAGCCATGACCAGGCTGAACATCCGACGTCCGTAAAACCTGCAATACGGGTGATCATTATTACAATGTGTGGAATACACTCAGGACTGTAGGTGGGGGAGGTGGTCACTTAAATCCTCCCTCCGCCCCCCCCCCTTCAGTCTTGCACAGTTGTAGTGGCTCTCATGGACTGGAATGTCTTACTCTGATGTCACTGCACACTGTGAGCTTCTCACAATGGGCATTAGAAGCTGCAGAAAGTCAGATAAACCCCGCCTCATTTCCTAAGAGGAGGACATCCAGTGTCCCTGGCCCCGCACCCTTTGAATTTTCTTTGGATTCAGGGGGGCGGTCTGCAGGGGGAGGAGGGGGGTACATGGGGGAATCAGATGTGGTCAGCACAGGGAGGGGGGTCAGTACGGTGGGATGGTGGGAGGACAATTACAGAACGATGCACTGTGTCTGTGTCTCTCCCTCCAGCAGCTAAAAGCTGGCAGGAGGGAGAGGAGAGAAAACAGCTTTCCGCTGCTGAAGGGAGAGACACAGACACAGTGCATCGTTCTGTACTTGTCCTTCTAGCCCTCCGTGCCAATTCTCTGGGCCCTCCTGTGTTCCTGGGCCCCCTACAGGAGGCCTGGTGGTACCCCTTATCGGCGGCCCTGATGGCATGTGTGAGTTGCCCTGGGCAGAGGAAAAGGGGCCCCTCCAAGGAAGGGAGCTATAAAATAATCCCATAATAAGTCAAAGTCCATCAAATGGCATGGGTGGGAGGGTGACATCTGTATGAAAGTACCTGGTGTCCTGCTGTCCATCCTGAACCAGTCTGACGAGGGTGCGGAGGAAGGTGTCTGTACTTTCTCTGGTTCCACACAGAAGTTTCTGGGCCCCCAGGAGCTCCATCACCCTGAGCAGATGTTTGGCCGTACATTTCCTCACTGCGCTGTTTCGGTGACTGTGGAGGAGAACGGCACAAATTACAACCTCAGGAGACCACAATGGGCATCAACGTCTCCTTATACCTCTATGGAGCCCCAAGAGATGGCAACATTTAATGGGCACAGCTTTGCCAGTGTGCCCGGGCTCCTCATGTAAATGGCTCTTTTGGAACGCCAATCCCCCCCAGGCTCTCAGCATCCTTATACTGCAATGCTAGAGTTACACCTCCAAGTGGACCTATTTTGTTCACATTAAAAGATACCGACAGGGACAACATGTGCAAAAAAAAAGGCTTGTTTTACCACTTATTGGCTTCTCAAGAAACAAGCTGCCAGAAAGGTAAGTATATGTAGGCAAGGCCACTTAGAAATCATGGGGCCCCATATATCCTTCCTGATGAGGCCCCCCAACCTCGCCTACAAAGGGGTGTAGCAGAACAGCAGCACTGACTTTATCCACCTACGCCCCAGAAATGAAAAAAAAAAAAGTCCCTCTTCTGCTTCCACCTCCTGGGCCCCTCTATTGATGGTAATTGAAGCCAGGGGCGGATCCAGAGTCTAGTCTCGGGAGGGGCACTGCTATAAAATATGTTTTTTTGGGGGCAATTTATATGGGAAATGGCTGGTATTGGCACTTCAATCATTACGGCACCATGGTTGTTATGGTGTCAGGATGATTGAAGCGCATTATTTCTATGAATACATTGTAATATAAAATTAAATGGTTCATCTCACCATAATGCAGAATCAGTGGGAGCCCTGAGGATGTCACTTGCCATGTCGCCTGCCACCAAATGTGGATTGTCACTTGCCACGTCACCTGCCACACATTGCGGATTGTCACTTGCCACGTAGCCTGCCACACATTGCGGATTGCCACTTGCAACGTAGCCTGCCACACATTGCGGATTGTCACTTGCCACGTCACCTGCCACACATTGCGGATTGTCACTTGCCACGTAGCCTGCCACACATTGCGGATTGCCACGTAGCCTGCCACACATTGCGGATTGCCACGTCACCTGCCACACATTGCGGATTGTCACTTGCCACGTTGCCTGACACACATTGTGGATTGCCACTTGCCACGTCACCTGCCACACATTGGGGATTGTCACTTGCCACGTCACCTGCCACACATTGCGGATTGTCACTTGCCACGTTGCCTGCCACACATTGCGGATTGCCACTTGCCACGTCACCTGCCACACATTGCGGATTGTCACTTGCCACGTTGCCTGCCACACATTGCGGATTGCCACTTGCCACGTCACCTGCCACACATTGCGAATTGCCACTTGCCACGTAGTCTGCCACACATTGTGGATTGCCACTTGCCACGTAGTCTGCCACACATTGCGGATTGCCACTTGCCACGTCACCTGCCACACATTGCGGATTGTCGCTTGCCACATCACCTGCCACACATTGCGGATTGTCACTTGCCACATCACCTGCCACACATTGCGGATTGTCACTTGCCAGGTCACCTGCCACACATTGCGGATTGCCACTTGCCACGTAGTCTGCCACACATTGTGGATTGCCACTTGCCACGTAGTCTGCCACACATTGCGGATTGCCACTTGCCACGTAGTCTGCCACACATTGCGGATTGCCACTTGCCACGAAGCCTGCCACACATTGCGGATTGTCACCTACTGTGTCACTTTTCTGCTAAGGTGGTCTTTTGTTGGGTCCCAGAGTGAAGATAGGCAGCAGAGAGATGTTGCAATCTCTCTGCTGCACACAGCTTCCTACACAGTGAGGGCAGGACTGGAGGGATGCAGGGCAGTGAGAGATGATGTCATCTCCCTGCTCCCCTGCCTGCTGGCTGCCTGATTGGCCAGCAGCCCTCCCTCACCCATCCACTCAGCGCGGGTACCCGCGGAACCGGCCGCGCGGGTACCCGCGGAACCGGCCGCGATTGGACCCGCGGAACCGGCCCGCGGGTACCCGCGGAACCGGCCGCGATTGGACCCGCGGAACCGGCTTTGCCGGTATTCTCGGAGGGGGCAATTGACCCGCTGCCCCCCCCCTGGATCCGCCCCTGATTGAAGCCCTGGTAAGGGAGCAGAAGCGGGGATGTGATCTAGTAAAATCTATTTGTTCACTTAGGAACAATAAATGTGTCGATCGATATTCCTTCTTTGTTCTCCTTTCAGCAGCCTCTTATCATACGGATCAGCTTGTAATGCCGCATTTTCAGGGTCCAGTGTTTTGCGGGAGCTTGCGCTGGTCAGCGCCTCATAGAGCAGCTGGGGGGGGTTAGCGGGTGAGCCAGGCTCCTCCCACCTGCCCCCACCCCCTCGCCATCTCCCGGGTGTGCCGCAGTGTGGATTTCTATCAGCAAAAAAATAAAAAAATAAAAGAGAAAAATTCTATATATTGAAATGCAGTTTGTTTAATGGAAGTGATGTAGAATCTCTCAGTAGTCGTGTAATAAAATAATTATCTCTCGTGTCACCGTTTCTAGATGTGTGTTTTATTTTCATGTGCGGGGACACCGTGTCCTGTAAGTGGCCAGAAACAGATCCTTGTCCGATCGACACCGACAGGCTCTGATTCTGGACACTCCATAATTCAGAAAAATTAGGGGTGCTGAAACCGAAAATGCAGGATGCACTTAGTGGAAAACCGAAAACCTTTATTTTTATATACAATTGTATTATATTTGACTTATTAAATTGAGGATATTAATTAATATGAGGTTATTGTTGCCCATTATTGGCACCTTTTTACTGCAAGAAAAGCTCAGGAAAAATGCAGTCTGCAGTCTCTGACCGTCTCTTGTATCGTGTCCTCTCTGACCGTCTCTTGTATCGTGTCCTCTCTGACCGTCTCTTGTATCGTGTCCTCTCTGACCGTCTCTTGTATCGTGTCCTCAGTCTATTGACCGTCTCTTGCATCGTGTCCTCAGTCTATTGACCGTCTCTTGCATCGTGTCCTCAGTCTATTGACCGTCTCTTGCATCGTGTCCTCAGTCTATTGACCGTCTCTTGCATCGTGTCCTCAGTCTATTGACCGTCTCTTGCATTGTGTCCTCAGTCTATTGACCATCTCTTGCATCGTGTCCTCAGTCTATTGATCGTCTCTTGCATCGTGTCCTCTCTGACCGTCTCTTGCATCGTGTCCTCAGTCTCTGACCGTCTCTTGCATCGTGTCCTCAGTCTCTGTCTCTTGCATCGTGTCCTCAGTCTCTGTCTCTTGCATCGTGTCCTCAGTCTCTGTCTCTTGCATCGTGTCCTCAGTCTCTGACCGTCTCTTGCATCGTGTCCTCAGTCTCTGACCGTCTCATGCATCGTGTCCTCAGTCTCTGACCGTCTCTTGCATCGTGTCCTCAGTCTATTGACCTTCTCTTGCATCGTGTCTGCAGCCTTACTTAAATATCAGCGCCCATCAAAGGCAGCCTACCAGTGTCTGGGTCGTTTAGAGCGGCGATTTCCCGCTGTGTCATGGAGCTGGATTTGAATTTCTCGGGCCGGGAGGCCGCAGTAACGAAGTCCCACCTCCTGTGATGGACGTCACACTGTTTACATTTCCCGCCACTGGATGTGTGTGCCATCTATTGACACTTTGGGCCCAATCTGGAGATTTTCACTTAGGGCTGTACTGACTTTTGTTGCCAGCGGTTTAGACATTAATGGCTGTGTGTTGAGTTATTTTGAGGGGACAGGAAATTTACACTGTTATACAAGCTGTACACTCACTACTTTACATTGTAGACAAGTGTCATTTCTTCAGTGTTGTCACATGAAAAGAGAGAAGAAATGTCACTGAGGGGTGTACTTACTTTTGTCACATACTGCATATACTGTACACTCACCGGCCACTTTATTATTTCCTCCTTGCTAGTAGCAGGTCGGACCCCCTTTATTAGATTCCCTATTGGTAGCAATTTTCACCCGTGATCTCAATGTTGGGGGTTATAAGTCCACAGATGGATGTCTGTATTGCTAGGACCCCCCACTCAGGTCACCAACCAATACCCCCCCCACAGAAATCCGGAGCACGGAACCCCACACATCATGGGGGGACTGACACCAATTATTCCCATCACCATGACGATGATAAACAATCACTGATCAAATTCTATGATGAAATATTGGAAATCAATCTACCTTGTTATTTACTTAACCACTTGCTTACTGGGCACTTAAACCCCTCCTCCTGCCCAGACCAATTTTCAGCGCTGATGCACTTTGAATGACAATTACGCGGTCATACAACACTGTACCCAAATGAAATTTTTATCATTTTTTTCCCACAAATAGATATTTCTTTTGGTGGTATTTAATTACAGCTGGGAGATTTATTTTTTGCTAAACAAACAAAAAAAGATGCAAAAAAAAATAAAAAATCATGTTTAATAGTTTGTTATAAAATTTTGCAAACAGGTAATTTTTCTCATTCATTGAAGTGCGCTGATGAGGCGGCACTAGTGGGCACTGATAGGCATAGTTAAGGCGGCACCGATGGGCACAGATAAGGCGGCACCGATGGGCACAGATAAGATGGCACGGATGGGTGGCACTAAGGGGCACTGATAGGTACCACTGATAGATGAGACTGATTGGCACTGATAGGTGGCACTGATGGGCAGCCCTGCTGAGCACTGATGGGCACTGGTAGATGACACTGATGGGCACAGATATGTGGCCCTGGGGTGCAGCACCTTTGTTGAGGCAGGTTGTGGGCACTGCTGGGTGGCACTGTGGGCACTGCTGGGTGGCACTGTGGGCACTGCAGGGTGGCACTGACGGGGGCACTTATTTTTTTATTATGTTCAGTGATGAGGGGGCAGGTGGGCACTGGCAGGGCAGGCCGTGATCGGGACTAATGTCCCGATCACGGCCGCTGGTGATCGGATCTTTTTTTTTCTCCTCGCGCTGTCAGCGCGAGGAGGAATAATAGCCGATTACCGTCTCCGTTATATCACATGATCAGCTGTCATTGGCTGACAGCTGATCATGTGATAAGGGGTCGGGATCGACCCCTTGCTCGGATCAGTGATCAGGCGAGTCTCATAGACTCGCCGATCACAGAGCGTGCCGCGTGCGCCCCTCGTGCACGGGACGACGTCAATAGACGTAGACCCGGCAAAGGAGATCCGCGCTGTAGCCGTCATTCGGCTATAGCACGGGTCTCAAGTGGTTAAAAATACCCCCCCCCGGTGATAATTACATTACTGAGGGGTGTACTTACTTTTTTCAGCTACTGTACACCCACCGGATTGGACCCCCCATGACAGTAATTATAACCCCCAATATTGGGGTCACTGACAGCAATTACAACCCCCAACATTGAGGTTACTGGTAGAAATTATAACCCCCAACATTGGGGTCACTGGCAGCAATTACAACCCTCAACATTGGGGTCACAAAGTAATTATAACCACCAATTTTGGGGTCAAGGGTAGCAATTATAACCCCCAACATTCGGGTCACTGGCACCAATAATTACCAACAACATTGGGGTCACTGGTAGCAATTATAACCCCCAACATTGGGGTCACTGGCAGCAATTACAACCCTCAACATTGGGGTTACAAAGTAATTATAACCACCAATTTTGGGGTCAAGGGTAGCAATTATAACCCCCAACATTCGGGTCACTGGCACCACTAATTACCAACAACATTAGGGTCACTGGCAGCAATTATAACCCCCAAAATTGGGTTCACTGGCAGCAATTACAACCCCCAACATTGGGGTCACTGTCAGCAATAATAACCCCCAACATTGGGGTCACTGTCAGCAATAATAACCCACAACATTGGGGTCACTGACAGCAATTGTAACCTCCAACATTGGGGTCGCTGACAGCAATTATAACCTCCAACATTGGGGTCACTGACAGATATTATAACACCCCACATTGGGGTCACTGGCAGCAATTTTAACCCCCAACATTGGGGTCACTAGTGGCAATTATAACCCCCAACATTGGGATCACTGGCAGCAATTATAACCCCCAACATTGGGGTCTCTGGAAGAAATTATAATCCCCAACAGTGGGGTCAGTGGTAGCAATTTTATCTCACAACATTGAGGCCACTGGCAGCAATTATAACTCCAACATTGGGGTCACTGGTAGCAAATATAACCCCCAACATTGGGGTCCCTGGTAGTAATTATAACCCCCAACATTCGGGTCACTGGCACCAATAATTACCAACAACATTGGGGTCACTGGCAGCAATTATAACCCCCAACATTGGGGTCACTGGCAGCAATTAAAACTCCAACATTGGGGGCACTGGTAACAATTATAACCCCCAACATTGGGGTCACTCTCAGCAATTATAACTCCAAAATTGGGGTCACTGGAACCAAAGGGTCTGGTATGGATATTTAGGGGGACCCCCACGTCAATTTTTTTTTTTAATTTGACACAGGGTTCCCCTTAATATCCATGTCAGACCTGAAGGGCCTGGTAATTGAATTTAGGGGAACCCCCACGCTTTTTTTTTTTTATCAATGAATGAATTGTCGGCTAATACAGAGAACACTCATTGAATGTTCTCTGTATTACGGGAGCCGACAATATAGCCGCAAGTGATTTTAAAAGACTTTTTTTCCTGCACAAATGACACTTTGTGCAGGGACAGTTCTAAGCACGGGAAACATGCGCCCCTTCACAGGCATACTATAGACACCCCCCAGGCACGAAATTTAAAGGAATATTACACTTTTATTGTTTCACTTTAATCATTATTAAAATCACTGCTCCTGAAAAAACAGCCGTTTTTAAAACTTTTTTTTGCATTGATCCATGCCCCCTGGGGCAGGACCCGGGTCCCCAAACACTTTTTATGACAGTAACTTGCATATTAGCTTTTAAAATTAGCACTTTAGATTGTGAACGTTGGAGTCCCATAGACTTTAATAGGGTTCTAAAGTTCACACGAAGTTTAGGTCTGTTCACAGGTTCTGGTGCGAACCGAACAGGGGGGTGTTCGGCTCATCCCTATTCACAAGCTCCCCCCTGTGTAGTTCTGGGCGGATCCCTCACTTTTCTCATGACCATCCTCACCCCATGAAGGTGAAATCTTCCATGGAGCTCCAGATTGAGGGCGATTGATGGTTATTTTGTATTTCTTCCATTCGTGAATAATCTCTCCAACAGTTGTCTTCTTCTCCTCACCAAGCTTCTTGCTGATGGTCTTGTAGCCCATTCCAGCCTTGTGCAGGTCTCCAATCTTCTCCCCGACGTCCTCTGACAGCTCTTTGGTCTTCCCCATGATGGTGAGGATTGGAGGGAAGGGATTCTGTGGACAGGCGTCTTCTATACACATAACAAGTGGTCGTTAGGAGAACCTTCTTACATTGACAGGACTAATCTGTGTACCACATGAGCACCTAGTGGAGCCAGTCTGTGGGGGGAGGGTTATTGTTGGTTGGTAGGTGTTTTTTCCCCCACTGTATATAGTACATAGCCGGCCTTTCTTCAGCAAAGTTGTGAAGAAGAGCCTAGAAAATACCTGAAAGGTAGCCGAGTGCTCCACCTACTGGCTGACACTGAGAATACAGAACAATCACACCTACCTGCAAGAAATCTATTCTAAGGTGTGTAATAAAATCCATACAAACCCACGACATTCAATTCATTCCTTTACATTTTATCCCATCGCTAATCTGCACTCCACATATAATTCCAGTCTCTGGGGAGAATCTTGGCGATTATGTTGGCCGGGAATCGAACCCGGGTCGTCTGCTTGGAAAGCAGCTGTGCTCACCACTGCACCACCAACACAAAAAGTTGCATGTTTTTGTTGTGTGGGGGGAAACCGGAGTACCCGGGGAAAACCCACGCAAGCACAGGGAGAACATGCAAACTCCATGCAGATGGTGTCCTGGTCAGGTCTTGAACCGAGGACCCCAGTGCTGCAAGGCTCACCGCTAAGCCTCTGTGCTGCCCCATGTTAATGTGGAACTTCACCTAAAAAGGGAAGTTCCCCTCCTCCTCCTCCCTCGCTCCTCCTCCGCATCTTCAACCTGAACCCTGAAGGGGCGGGGACAGGACACCTCACCTGGGAATGGAAGGCTTGCTCCTAATAGATGGTGGAGACAGTCCACTGACAATACTGCTTTATATTTGTTGTGTCTTCCCCTTCACACAGCACAACTTCAACAACATTCGAAAAATTTCTACTCACCTGTAAAGGGGGAACTCCATGCAAACAAAATGACCTCCAAAATCTATACCAGACCCCCATCCGTGCACCCAGCCTGGCAGGCCAGGAAAGAGTGGGTGAGCATGCACCTCCCCCAACAGGGGCGGGCTGGGCCGGGGGGCAGGGCACCCCCCCCACCAGCGGACTTATCTAACACCCTCCCCCACCAGCGGACTTATCTAACTCCCTCCCCCCCACCAGCCTACTTATCTAACACCCTACTCCCCAGTGGACTTATCTAACACCCTCCCCCCCACCAGCGGGCTTATCTAACACCCTCCCCCCCACCAGCGAACTTATCTAACTCCCTCCCCCCTCCAGCGGGCTTATCTAACACCCTCCCCCCACCAGCTGGCTTATCTAACACCCTCCCCCCCACCAGCGGACTTATCTAACACCCTCCCCCCACCAGCCTACTTATCTAACACCCTCCCCCCCACCAGCGGACTTATCTAACACCCTCCCCCCACCAGCCTACTTATCTAACACCCTCCCCCCCACCAGCGGACTTATCTAACACCCTCCTCCCCACCAGCGGACTTATCTAACACCCTCCCCCCCACCAGCGGACTTATCTAACACCCTCCCCCCCACCAGCGGACTGATCTAACACCCTCCCCCCCACCAGCGGACTTATCTAACACCCTCCCCCCCACCAGCAGACTTATCTAACACCCTCCCCCCCACCAGTGCACTTTCCCAACCAATCACCCCCTCCGGCACGCACGGCCAGCAGCACAGACACACAGCCACCTCCTAGACCCCCCGGTCAGTGGTGCGGACTGATCTGGGAGGACACCCGCCCGCTGCATGCCTGCCACTTACCCCATCTTAGTGGTGGGTCAGGCAGCAGGTGAATTGCAGCACGATACATATAGGGGGTGGAGAGGAGAGAGGGGGCGGCGCCCTGGTGCCCCTAATGGGCCTGCATTGCATTTTAGTTCTTCTGCTTTGAATGGAGCCCTCAGTGAGCTGATTTGGTGGTTCAATGGACCACTTGACTGGACTAGCTCTGTGGAAAGAGAAAAAGAAGAGATATTACAGAATGTTACACACGACTATGGCCTTCCATCTACATTAAAGACGTCCCTCAGTTTTCTAGTACTGATCAGTTTATGCCAATTCCCCAAATGTCCATTTATATAAGGTGGTCTTCTCCACAGAAGCAGCTGGCCAGATACTTGGCGGAGGTTTTGGTGTTGGGTAGAGGAACCCTCTCTATATGTTTAGCTAGTGCCATGAGCCAAGTCATCTTAGGTACTGGAGGAGAACAAATGCCATAGAGGAGAACATTACTTTACTGGGATCCCTGAGGGAAGTTAGAGGAACACTTAATGGGATGTCCCAACTGGGCTGACCAACCACTGCCAAGCAAGCCGGAAAACCTTTCCTAATCACTATTCTTCCCCCTGGACAAAGCACCCCCCTCCCCCACCTTCCTCATAACACTAGGAAAGGAACATTCATCAAAGATCTGCAACTTTGGAAAATTCCATATGAACTGAGATTTGGTCCCCTCTAAAATGTCCTCCAGATACCAAAAGGTTTTGTTCTCCCTCCTCTAATCCACAACTGCCCCCGTGTATGGGAGATCGTACTTCATAGACAGGGGACTTTATCCTAGATAACTATGTAACTACAGGAAAGGATACTTACTATTATGGTCCAGCCATATTCCCGATAATCGGGATGGATCTCAGAAAGCTTATGAATAGTCCAGCATTGTGAGTCTGTTGTGTGGTTGTGTCAGGCCGGGATGAAGTTGGGTATGCATCCTCAGTGACCATAGCTTCTTCTTCACTCCTGTAAGAGAAATTGGAAGGTAAATCATTTGTTATTTTTTACTAAAGTTATGAGATGTTGTAAAATGTCATTAGAAGGACTGGGAGAGATCATTTGTCAGCCTGGACTGATGTGCCGGGCCAAGAAGGAAGCAAGCATGGCCGCTGCCTTGGTGGTGTATTGGAGTCTTGCCTCCCCCTTTCCTCTGCCACCTTCTGGCCAGAAAATAAGGAACCCTCCATGGACATGGCTGAATATTGCCCATGCGGGGGTCTAGTCTGTGTTTCCAGGGAAAGAGATAGCTCCTCATACGGCTAGAAGGAACATGACAATGTAGCCATTTTATCCTTAAATGAGGCTTCTTGGCCGTATACAACTTAACTAAAAAACATGTACAATGAATCCCCAGGACATAATAACAGTGTACTCGGCACTCCTAACTCCACACCCAAATATACACCTAGGGGAATACATTAGTATCTGGATCTTCAGCATAATCTGCAATGCCATTAATGGCTGGATGGAAGGACATTATATGGTCCTACTGCATAGGTGGCAGACCTGGCTCTCTTGTTATTTCTTCATAAAGTGAGCTGCTGGTAGTTACATATTTCACCACTAATCATCATTATCTAACCGAGAGGCTCTTCTCACTTTTCCCCACCAGACGTTTTCTCTTCCAGTGACTGGAATTCGTATCATGGGCTCATGGGACTTGTCATCTCCAGTCATTAGTGATTGGCCTCGTCCAATAATCCAGAACATCAAATGATCATCTGGATCCCAAATCAGTTTAGAGAAATCGGGAAACCAACTGAATGATAATTGCAGTTTGGTTACCATGGACACCAACACTTTACATAATTCATTTACCATTAGGGGAATCTTAGATGAGCTTTGTGCAAAGAATACAATATAACCTTTCCATTAAGAGTAGCAAAAATCCCTCCCATGACCCTGTTTTTCCAATTTTACTATCACTACAGATTATCCTCCAGATCTAAAGATCAGTGCACCATCATTGGTGATGTCACATTGTACAAAGGAAATTCCAATGAAGAAACTTACGTGTTGATTGGAGATCTGCTGCTTGTATGGAATTCCCCATCATCGAGGTGTATCATTATGTCGATGGGTTCTGATGGTGGGACAGCGGGGATCTCACTCTCAATCCAAAACTAAAGAGAAAAAAAAGTCATATTCGTTATCATAGAAGCTCCAGGATGACATAAAACAGATCTATCATATAACATCCTTCAGTTCAAAGCAGGTGAAGCAATAGATGATTTCTGATTGGTTGGTAGAAGTTTCTGCATTTCTCCCATTGCTTGACTGATTAAGCTGAAGAGGAAATAGTTTGATCCAGGGAATTGCGACAACTGCCTGTGTGAGGTCACCGAGGAATCCGTCTGTCTTTATGAGACAAAACTGCCCCCCGATCCCTGACCGCAGTTTTTTTTTTGCCTTGCTCTGGAACAAACTGTTACTGTTTTTGGTCCACTTGCCAACCAGCCGCCGTCATTATACTGCGGCAGGTCGGCACAATCCCGCGAGCCGTCGTCACTGTACGTCGGCTCCTTTAAACGGGATAGCAGGCATGCGCGTGCCCGCTGCATTGCAGGGGGGTGCCAATGCTCAAGACCGGCAGACGCGATGACCGCACGCGATCATGGGCACGAGAGGCAGAACAGGGATGTGTGTCTGTAAAGGGAAGATATTTGCCAGCACACCAGGGAACGACATAAATAGCATCCAAACGGGTAAAACACACAAATCCCTGTTCTGTGAGGAGAGGAGAGGAGAGGCAGATCGTGAGTCCTAATAGCTAGGAACCACGATCTGTCATCTACTATAGTCTGTCCCCTCCCCCCACAGTTAGAACACACACTAGGGAACACAGTTAACCCCTTGATTGCCCCCTAGTGTTAACCCCTTCCCTGCCAGTGACATTTACATAGTAATCAGTGCGTTTTTATAGCACTGATCGCTGTATAATTGTCAATGGTTTCAAAAATGTGTCAAAAGTGTCCGATGTGTCGTAATGTCGCAGTCCCGATAAAAATGGCAGATCGCCGCCATAACCGGTAAAAAAAAAAGAGCAATAATAAAAATGCTATAAATCTATCCCCTATTTTGCAGACGTGATAACTTTCCTATATTTCACTCGGATATATTGTCTTTAGGTACGGAGCCTCCCTGCCGCTCATTCCTCCACTATCCAACAATGAAGGAAGGATCACCTTCTATATAGTCCATTCATTGCCTTCCTGTATGGTTATATCTGGTCTAGATCTAATCTATCTAATGATTGGAGGAGCTCTGCCTACTGATCACTTCTATGGATTTCCATATGAGGGACATGAGAAGGTCCCCCAACAATCTCTGTTGCCTATATCTGGGCGTGTCTATAACATACGGATATTTTATACCCAACCAGCATAATATCCTCCTACTGATGTGTAATCCTCCATGAAGGCAATGTCCCCCCTTCACTTTATATATTCTATATGCAAGAACATGTACTTACCTGTCTGTCTCTGCCTTCATCAGGGCCGACTTCCCATTGATCCCCGTATCTTTGATTGTCCATCGCGGCTTTTCTTGCCCGCACTTTCTCTAGGAGTTCTCTTTTCCTTCCTGTTGTCAGCTGCTTTCCTTCTTTCTCCCAGTATGCCTTCAGTGCATGGGCTTTCTGGAAAAGTCTTCTCTCCTCTTTCTTCAGCTGCAGGTCTGTCTGCTCCTCCACCTTACCCTCCTCCATCTGGGCTTTTCTTGCCCGAACTTTCTGCAGAAGCTCTCGTTTTCTTTCTGTTGTCAGCTGCTTTCCTTCCTTCTCCCAGTATGCCTTCAGTGTATAGGCTTTCTGGAAAAGTCTTCTCTCCTCTTTCTTCAGCTGCAGGTCTGTCTGCTCCTCCACCTTACTCTCCTCCATCTGGGCTTTTCTTGCCCGAACTTTCTGCAGAAGCTCTCGTTTTCTTTCTGTTGTCAGCTGCTTTCCTTCTTTCTCCCAGTATGCCTTCAGTGTATAGGCTTTCTGGAAAAGTCTTCTCTCCTCTTTCTTCAGCTGCAGGTCTGTCTGCTCCTCCACCTTACTCTCCTCTATCTGGGCTTTTCTTGCCCGAACTTTCTGCAGAAGCTCTCCTTTTCTTTCTGCTGTAAGCATCTTTCTTTCCTTCTCCCAGTATGCCTTCAGTGTATAGGCTTTCTGGAAAAGTCTTCTCTCCTCTGCTTTCTTCAGCTCCCCGCCTGTCTGCTCCTCCACCTTACCCTCCTCATATTTCTTCTCCTCCATCTCGGCTTCTCCTCTGGAGAGTGCCTTCAGAGCGCGGAATTTCTTCCATTCATCCTCCGCCATTCTCTTAATTTCCGCCACCATGTCTTTAGCTCTGTTTAGAAACTCTCTCCTCTCGTTCACTTGTCTTTCGGTCATCCTTATAAAATCCCAATCCTCCTCCACTCTTCTCCATTCGTCTAATTCCGACATCATATTTTTAGTTTTGTAATACATCACTCAATCACTTTGAACCTATAAAAAGAAAAAAGAAAGGGTAAGTAGACGTTCAGATTGTAAAGCAAAACTTCACTCCAAAACATTTTCTTTTAGATTTGTATGGAGTTGGGGGCGGGGCTCAAACTTTTCTGAGGTTTTCCTTGTTTTCTGTGACCTGCCTGGGAAAGTTTCCCGCACTTCCTGTCCTCTCAGAAGGAAAAGAAGTGAGGGAAAGTCTACCAACCACATCACAGATGCCAGTAATTATCACCAACTGAGGTTCCATCCCCCCCCCCCCGAAATTATTATAAAGAGTTGCAGATTATTTCAATGAGGAACATTTTGAAGGTGCTAAATAACAGTGAGACTAATAGGGGGCGGGGCTACAATTTAAGCGCGGATGTGGGGTGCACATATTAGGGATGGGGCGCACACACCCCAATGACATTGATCGTTCTGGGGCCGCCATTCACAGATAACTCTAAACTGATGGAATGTAAAGGCTCTCAGAGTGCCCCCTATGGAGAATTGTGGGTGATGTCGTTGTCAAGGGAAACTGCCGGGTGAGAGTTCAGCTGGAAATGGGCTTATGTAACGGGGCGGACGTATAACCGGAAATAATGGGATCCTCTAAGTCAGTGCAGACGGGTACAAATCGGATGTACACATCCCCCGGGCAACTGAATCAGAGAGGCTTCATTCACAAAGCTCTAACACAAGGCTGAGGACCTTCATATTACACAGCTGGCTGCAGGCCCAGACTGGGACAAAAAATAGGCCCAGGCATTTTGGATTGAGCAGCCCATGACATGTTAACCGACCCCTTCCCCACTCTTCACCCTGACAGATCCCCTGTGAGAGGGGAACCCAGCAGAGGTGTGTGTGTGTGGGGGGGGGGGGGGGGGTGAGGTGAGGTGAGACCAGGAAAGAGCATGGGGGGATGGAGAACACAGGGAAGAACCTTGAGAACATGGGGTGGGACGAGAGCATAGGGAGGAAGAGAAGAACACAAGAGGCAGCAGAGAGCATGGGGGGAGGTGGAGAGCACAGGGAGGGTGGTGGGGAGCATGGGGGGAGGTGGAGAGCACAGGGAGGGTGGTGGAGAGCATGGGGGGAGGTGGAGAGCACAGGGAGGGTGGTGGGGAGCATGGGGGGAGGTGGAGAGCACAGGGAGGGTGGTGGAGAGCATGGGGGAGGTGGAGAGCACAGGGAGGGTGGTGGAGAGCATGGGGGGAGGTGGAGAGCACAGGGAGGGTGGTGGGGAGCATGGGGGGGAGGTGGAGAGCACAGGGAGGGTGGTGGAGAGCATGGGGGAGGTGGAGAGCACAGGGGGGCTGGTGGAGAGCACAGGGAGGGCGGCGGAGAGCATGGGGGAAGTGGAGAGCACAGGGAGGGCGGCGGGGAGCATGGTGGATTTGAAGAACGTATGGGGGTAGCGAGCACAGGGAGGGCGTGGGAGAGCACAAAGGGAAGGTGGAGAGCATGGGGGGATGTGAAGAGCACCTGGGGAAGGTGGAGAGCACAGGGGAAAGCAAACAGCATGAGGGGGAAGCGGAGAGCATGGGGGGATATGAACAGCACAGGGGGGTGAGCGCAGAGCATGGAGGGTGGCGGAGAGCATGGGGGGGTGGCAGAGAGCATGCGGGGGTGGTGGAGAGCATGCTGGGGTGGCAGAGAGCACAGGGAGGGCAGCAGAGAGCATGGGGGGTTGTGGAGAGCATGGGGGGTGGCGGAGAGCATGGAGGGCAGCAGAGAGCACAGGGAGGGCGGCAGAGAGCACAGGGAGGGCGGCAGAGAGCACGGGGAGGGCGGCAGAGAGCACAGGGGGGGAGGAGAGAAGAAGGGGGTTGGCAGAGAGCACGGGAAGTGGCAAAGAGCACGGGGAGTGGCAAAGAGCACGGGGAGTGGAAAAGAGCATGGGGGGTGGAAAAGAGCATGGGGTGGGTGGCGGAGAGCATGGGGTGGGTGGCGGAGAGCACGGGGTGGGTGGCGGAGAGCACGGGGGTTGGCAAAGAGCACGTGGGGGGGCAAAGAGCATGGGGGGTGGCAGAGAGCAGGGGGGTGGCAGAGAGCAGGGGGGTGGCGGAGAGCACAGGGAGGGCGGCAGAGAGCAGGGGGGAGGTGGAAAGCACTGGGGGTGGCAGAGAGCATGAGGAGGCAAAGAGCATGGGTGGTGTGGGGAGCCGGGAGGGGCAGCAGAAATAACCAGGATAGGAGGAGCGGTGGGGGCGGCTGCATATAGAACAATCATTCTCTCCATCTTCCTCCTGCAGTCTCCTGCTTCTCCTCTCCCTCTCACAGGCATTCCAATACTGCAGGAGGAAGATGGAGAGAATGATTGTTCTATATGCAGCTGCCCCCCCACCGCTCCTCCTATCCTGGTTACAGGGGGGTGAGCGCAGAGAATGGGCGGAACTCACGTTTACTGTTATCTGGCTTCAAGTTTTCAGGACTCAACGACAGGCGTCTGCTCTGGCTCCTCCCCCTTTGCAGTCACGCCCCCTGGTACAGATGGCTGACCTATACAAGCAGCCGCGGAGAGGCTGAAGGCTTCTCATCTAGCTCCACCCCCCCTTTGTGTACGTCCCCCGCCACCGATGGGCTGAGCCGAGCTACCGCGGAGAGACTGCATGAGGGGCGCGGGCTCAAAGAGCCTTGTGCCCTCCATGGACTTGCAGCCCGGCGGCCCCGGCCCACCGGGCAATTGTCCGGTGTGCCCTATGGCCAATCCGGGCCTGGCTGGCTGCCATTTTCAAATATCATTGGGATCAGCTAAAAATAAACTGCCACTGACAGACCCCATTCAGGGGGGTTTGTAACTGAAATCACATGACTGATAACAAAGATCACCCCACCCCCCCATTGTGTGGGAGCTTTGTGACCTGTGACTGTATATAATATATACATAATCAATCTATTACATCCATCTATGAAATATTAGATAGAACATTTTTTTATAAATATACATATGTATATATATAATATCTATCATGTTATGGAGACTTATCAATCTCTGTAATATCAATGAGCTCCAATAAAAATGATCAATAATCATAAGTCTGGAGGGATTTTATTTCCCATCAGTTATTTTTTTTAATTATTTTGATATATTTTTGTAAATGGATGAATAAATGAGAAGCAGGGAATTGTCGGAAATATATATATATATATATATATATATATATATATATATATATTTTTTTATATATATATATATATTTTTTTTTTTTATATATATATATATATATATATATATATATATATATATATATATAATTTTTATAAATATCAATCATGTTATGGAAACTCTGATCAATCTGATATTTAACATATAAAATCCTCTCTGTAATATCAATGAGCTCCAAAAACCATGATCAATAATGAGAGATCTGGAAGGATTTTTTTTCTTATCAAATTTATAAAAAAATATATATATATTATTTTGATATATTTTTGTAAATGTATGAATACATGAGAATCAGGGAATTGTGGGAAATATATATATATATATCATGTTATGGAGACTCTGATCAATCTGATATTTAACATATAAAATCCTCTCTGTAATATCAACAAGCTCCAATAACGATGATCAATAATGAGATCTGGAGGGATTTTTTTTCTTATCAAATTTATAAAAAAAAAAAAAAATATTTTGATATATTTTTGTAAATGGATGAATAAATGAGAAGCAGGGATATATATATATATATATATATATATATATATATATATATATATATATAACTTTTATAAATATCAATCATGTTATGGTGACTCTGATCAATCTGATATTTAACATATAAAATCCTGTCTGTAATATCAATGAGCTCCAATACTCCAATAACGATGATCAATAATGAGATCTGGAGGGATTTTTTTTCTTATCAAATTTATAAAAAAAAAAAAAATTATTTTGATATATTTTTGTAAATGGATGAATAAATGAGAAGCAGGGATATATATATATATATTTTTTTTTTTTATTATATATATATATATATATATATATATATAATATATAATTTTTATAAATATCAATCATGTTATGGAAACTCTGATCAATCTGATATTTAACATATAAAATCCTCTCTGTAATATCAATGAGCTCCAATAACGATGATCAATAATGAGATCGGGAGGGATTTTTTTTCTTATCAAATTTATAAAAAAAAAAAAAAAATATTTTGATATATTTTGTAAATGGATGAATACATTGAATACATGAGAAGCGGGGGATTGTGGGAAATTTGTGATGTGGGGTCATTCTGGGTATGTTGGGTGGAAATCTGTCCCGGGTCTCAGGAGAGGAGAAAAGGTGAACTTACCTTCAGGATTGCTCCGGTACAAATGATGCCCAGCCCTCTGCTGCAGCCCTTTTATATGACCGTCAGCCGTTAGCCGTTAGTTGTATTCACCCTAATAGGCGGGACATGTTTACCAAGACAAGTGGTTTATATCTTGTGACATCACTTTGGGAGGTAAAACAAGGTCGGTATATTATGGTAAATACGGTAAAACTGTTAGCGGGGGGCTGTTATTATGCTAATAAGGTCAGTCTAAACTGTTAGCTCTCAGGATTTATTATAAAAAAAACTGTAATCTGCAGCAGCCAATGAGAGCTCTGCAGACACAGGGGGTGGGCGGGGACTGTTGCTATGGTCACCATCTGTGTACTGGGACTTTATTGATCATCTATTAGCTGTCATTAGGTGGAGGAGGGGAGAGGACGGCTGCGGATTATAACTCCTCCCAGTTATGGCGCCTACATCCAATCCGGATAGACTCTCCATAATGAGATGTGCAGAACTCCAGTCCGTGGGGGCCAGGCTCCGCCCACTCCCATAGGATTCCTCTAGGTGGAGGACGGCAGCCATGGAGGTACGGTGAGATCATTCTGCCCCCTCCAACACCTTGTCCATAGGCGGCCCTCGAGGGCCAGGCTCCGCCCACTCCCATAGGATTCCTCTAGGTGGAGGACGGCAGGCATGGAGGTACGGTGGGATCATTCTGTCCCCTCCAACACCTTGTCCATAGGCGGCCCTCGAGGGCCGGAGCTGTAGAGGGCTTTTAATGTAGAAATCTCGCCGGCTCCGCCCAGAATAGAAATTCCAGTTCTAGATCAGAGATTTCTAGATTCAGTTTTAGTGAAAAGTGTTTACAGAATGCAGCCATAGGAAATCCCAGTTTTTCACCACAGCTTACATTTGGTTTCCATGGTTACAGTGATCGCTCCAGCCTTATTATGGGCTAAGTCATGGGCGTCCGCACAACTTTTTCCAAGGGGGGGCATCATTTTAAGGCCGCTCATGCTCCGCCCCTTTTCAACAATCTCATGAAAATCTTTCCACTGGTAATACATTTGTGTTATATAAGAGATAATTCATCTTCACTTTGTATTGGGAGTGACTCTGGCGGCCGTGTTCCAGGCCCATATAGCCTAGAGAATCTACATCTCTTTACATTGCAATACATCTGTTGTGGTCATATATTCATCTCATACTGTCACTCTATTGGCTGTTTTCATCAAGGGGGAGGGGGCTGTGAGACTATATCCTTCCCTTTTACTCGGCTGCCAATGGCGCCGGTTTTAAAAATATATACGGTATTCAGAATCGCCGTTTTTGGCGATCTGAATACTTTGAAGTGTAAAGGAGGGGTCCCTCCATAAAGAGTACCTGTCACCACCTATTACTGTCACAAGGGATGTTTTTTGTATTAGATCCGCAGTCTCTGGTCATCTCCTGTATTAGATCCGCAGTCTCTGGTCATCTCCTGTATTAGATCCGCAGTCTCTGGTCATCTCCTGTATTAGATCTGCAGTCTCTGGTCATCTCCTGTATTAGATCCGCAGTCTCTGGTCATCTCCTGTATTAGATCCGCAGTCTCTGGTCATCTCCTGTATTAGATCCGCAGTCTCTGGTCATCTCCTGTATTAGATCCGCAGTCTCTGGTCATCTCCTGTATTAGATCCGCAGTCTCTGGTCATCTCCTGTATTAGATCTGCAGTCTCTGGTCATCTCCTGTATTAGATCCGCAGTCTCTGGTCATCTCCTGTATTAGATCCGCAGTCTCTGATCATCTCCTGTATTAGATCCGCAGTCTCTGGTCATCTCCTGTATTAGATCCGCAGTCTCTGGTCATCTCCTGTATTAGATCTGCAGTCTCTGGTCATCTCCTGTATTAGATCCGCAGTCTCTGGTCATCTCCTGTATTAGATCCGCAGTCTCTGGTCATCTCCTGTATTAGATCCGCAGTCTCTGGTCATCTCCTGTATTAGATCAGCAGTCTCTGGTCATCTCCTGTATTAGATCCGCAGTCTCTGGTCATCTCCTGTATTAGATCCGCAGTCTCTGGTCATCTCCTGTATTAGATCCGCAGTCTCTGGTCATCTCTTGCATTAGATCCGCAGTCTCTGGTCATCTCCTATATTGGATCCGCAGTCTCTGATCATCTCCTCTATTAGATCCGCAGTCTCTGGTCATCTCCTCTATTAGATCCGCAGTCTCTGGTCATCTCCTCTATTAGATCCGCAGTCTCTGGTCATCTCCTGTATTAGATTGGCAGGCTCTGGTCATCTCCTGTATTAGATCGGCAGTCTCTGGTCATCTCCTGTATTAGATCCGCGGTCTCTGGTCATCTCCTGTATTAGATCCGCAGTCTCTGGTCATCTCCTGTCTTACGTTTCTCAGTGAGCAGTAATGATGTGCAGTAACCTCTAGCAATGAATGTGGAAGCAGAAATTATGTGTTGTAACCTCTAGCAACCAGTCAGTGATCGGTATTAATATGCTGTATCCTCTGGCAACCAATTGCAATTGCTGCCTGATCTGCTGCAGTAAACTGATTTGGGTCTTGCTGCTATTTGTTATATGTCTAATAGCAGTTGGGGGCCCCAAGAAAATGTTTGCCCAGGGCCCAATCAACATTAAAGACGGCCCTGGGTAGGTTTGTTGTTCTGCATGCTACCATCGCAAAGGTGCACTATGTCCTGGTGGGTATATACCTGCCTCCCCCTGCGGATACTGACCTTTTGTTTGTCATTATGAACTTAGTTATAAGGTATGGCGTAGAGAATGTTCTGTTGATAGGGGATTATAACATGGCCCCGTGCTCAGAGCTGGATAGGCTCCACCGGTCCTCCCGTGAGGCGCCGGGTCTGACACGTTGGGCCGATACTTTTGGGTTGATGGATGTCTGGCGCCACTTTCACCCCTCGGGCAGAGAGTTTACTTGCCATTCCTCCACGTTTCGCACCTTCTCCCGTATAGACCTGGGGTATGTTTCGCAGGCTATTGTCAGGGAGTGATTAGACCAGACTGTGTGGACTGCACAGAGGAAACCCAAACGCATGTGAATGCAATAACAAACGTGTTTATTATAAATAAAAAGGAAAATGAAAACAAACAGTGCACTACCAACCATAACAAGTAATATATATATATAATAAATGGGACTACCAGTGACGTCAACGAAAGCCAGGCCGAGGTCAAACACCGGGAAAACAGTAGAAGTGTAAGGACGGATGGATGGGCTGCAGAGCAGGGATCAAGGTAGCAGGATACAAGAGGGACGGGTCCAGGATGGGCTAAGAATCAGGAAGGGACAAGTCAGGAAAATACAAAGTACAGGTTCAGGTCCAAAGGTTCAGGTCCAAAGGTTCAGGTCCAAAGGTTCAGGTCCAAAGGTTCAGGTCCAAAGGTTCAGGTCCAAAGGTTCAGGTCCAAAGGTTCAGGTCCAAAGGTTCAGGTCCAAAGGTTCAGGTCCAAAGGTTCAGGTCCAAAGGTTCAGGTCCAAAGGTTCAGGTTACATGAAGAGAGTGTGATACTGAGACAAGCATGTTAGGGCTTGCTGGGTCTTTATAAGACTACTGATTTCCCTCACGTAACAGCTGATCGCTGCAGGTGCTGTCTGTTCCACACTGCCGGAGTACACCCGTTGGTGAGCGCTGGTACTACAGTCCAGGGATCCAATAGTGCCACCAGGAGGTATGTCCTCTTATTACAGGCCCTGGGTGTTAGAAGACACCCGCTGGTGGACACTGGTACTGCAACCCAAGAGATCAACAGCGCCACCAACGGGTGGACCATTTCATGACAGCTATGCTGCAGCGAGTGGCGAACGTGCGGATTCTGCCTAGGGGGGTGTCTAATCATGCTCCCCTCCTCCTTGGGGTGTCCCTTGGGCTCCCCTTGTGGAGGGGACTGTGGAGGCTGTCGGGGTATTGGATAGCGGACATTGGGGTTCAGGAGGATATGCCGGAGGCCCTGTGTCACTACTGGTTGGATAATGCGGACTCTACCGAACCCCTGGTGGTCTGGGATGCATTCAAGGGCTGGCTGAGGGGTGAATACATTTCCCGAATTCTCAGGTGTCGCAAACGGTCTGTGCAGTTGCTGGAGGAATTAGAGGGGTCGTTGAGAGAAAAGGAGAGTAGACACGTGGCGGACCCCACCCCCCCCTAGCTATCAGGAATGGCACTTAGGGCGGTCGAGCTGCACAGGATAGACTTCACTAAGAAGTCTATGCTGGGCACTGCTCAGAAAATCTTTGAGTATGGGGATAAAAATGGAAGGCTGCTCTCGTGGTTAGCCCGGGGACATTCTACCAGTGCCCATATTGGCAGGGTCAGAGACGAGGGGGGGACCGCTATCCCGGACCTGGAAGAGATCCTGTCTAGGTTTGTGCACTATTATAGCACCTTATATTTCACTAGGGTAGACTACAATGACTCGGCTCTGCTGGCCTTCCTGGACGGGGTGGAACTTCCTAACCTGTCCCGGGGGGCAGTGGACCACCTGGAGTGGAACATATCATTGGAGGAGGTTCAGGTGGCAATGGCCCAAATGCAGGCAGGGAAGTCCCCGGGGGGCGGATGGTATTCCCGTGGAATTTTATTCCACTTATCAGGAGACGGTCGTCCCTAAGCTAGTATCTTTGTTTGCCCAGTCTCTGGAGAGGGGGTTGCTCCCCTATTCCATGTCAGAGGCGATTATTGTGTTGGTGCCCAAGCCAGGTAAGGATCCCGAGGACTGTGCGTCCTACCGTCCAATAACCTTGATTAATGTCGATGCCAAATTGCTGGCAAAGGTGTTGGCGAATCGGCTGGCGCAGGTCCTGGAGGAGCTTGTCCATGTTGACCAGACGGGGTTTATGCCTGGTAAGGGCACCGACATTAATGTACGGCATCTGTTTCTTAATTTGTCTATCCCCCATGATAATGCTGGGACCAGGGTCATTGCCTCACTGGATGCCGAAAAGGCATTTGACTCAGTGGAATGGGGATACCTATGGCGGTATTGCACAGATATGGGTATGGTTCCCATTACCTGAGTTGGCTGCAGCTGCTTTATAGGCGACCCAGAGCTCGGTTGCGGATTAATGGTAGGCTATCGGAGGGGTTTCAGTTGGAGAGGGGTCCCCGTCAGGGCTGCCCCCTTTCTCCCTCGTTATTTGCGCTGGCGCTGGAGCCTCTGGCGGTAGCCCTGTGAGCGTCCTCAAGGGTGGAGGGGTTGAGAATTGGCTCCCTTGAGGAGAAGGTGTCGCTCTACGCCGATGATGCCCTGCTCTACTTGAAGGACGCGGACTCCTCATTACGAGCGGCTCTGGAAATTTTTAACGAGTTTGGTAGTTTTTCTGGGGTCAGAATAAACTGGACCAAATCTGTCCTGTTTCCTCTGGACCTGGGGTCGAGAGCGGCTGCAGCGGATACCCAACTCCAGTGGGTCAATGAATTTAAGTATCTCGGAGTGGTGGTGGGCAGTGACCCGTCGACCTATTACGACCTTAACTTGAAGCCTGCCCTCCTTCAGCTGAAGGCTAGATGTGCCTCCTGGGGGAAGCTTCCCCTGAATTTGTTGGGTCGCATCAACCTGTTGAAAATGATGTTCCTCCCCAAATTCATCTATCTATTCAGGAACTCCCCCGTTTTGATCCCGGGTGTATTTTTTGCTAATCTAGATAGTTGTGTTGGGTCATTTATTTAGGGGGGCTCCACCCCTAGACTTGCACGATCCACTCTGTGTCTACCCGTGCGTGGTGGAGGGCTGGCCCTACCCAACTTTAGGGTCTATTACTGGGCAGCGATCCTCGTGTCGGTCCGTTGGTGGTTTGCCCGTTCTAGGACAAACGCTGCGGTCTGCATTGAGGCAGCTGGAGTGGGTTCTTTGGACAACCTTGGCGATTTAGTGTACAGAGGGCCTGGCGCACACCCTGGGCTTCCACTGCCGACTAGGACGACACTTAGGGTGTGGGGGTTGGCTAGGAGACGGTTTATTAGGCCAGGGGTCTGGTCTCCCCGGTAGCCCCTGTGGGAGAACCCTGTGTTCCCGTATTTTCGGACTGTACCTGACCCGATAGTGTGGGTGCGCTACGGGGTGAAGACGGTAGGAGACATTATCATAGATGGAAGATTGGGGTCGTATGGGGAACTCGCCACCAAATTTAAATTGCCCGGGTGGATGTACTTCCGCTACCACCAACTGCGACATGCAGCCAGGGCGCATCTGCCAGAAGTCACGTGCCTCTCTATGGACCCCATGGAGGAGCTATTGACCCAGGACCAGCACTCCAAGCCTCTCTCGTCCTTATACATCTCGCTAATTTGTGTGGAGACTCTCCTAAGATGGAGAAATTGTGGGAGGCCTGGAAGAGGGATATTCCTACCCTGGCGAGAGAGGATTGGAATGACTGCTTTGAGGATAGCCTAGGCCTGGTGATTTCATCTAGGGATAAAGTAATTCAGACCAAGTTTCTACATAGAGTTTATTATACCCCACAGCGGCTGCACAGACTGTACCAGCAAAGAGACCCTGCCTGTACCAGGTGCAAAACGGATATGGGAACGTTCTTCCATATGTTCTGGAGCTGCCCGGCTGTGGCCGGCTTCTGGACTGACGTGTTTGACACCATTGATGAGCGTCTTGGCTTGTCCTTACCCCGGTCCCCGGAGCTGGCTCTTCTTGGCATTCAGGAGGAGGACCAGCATAGCGTTTTTGCTTTATTATGCCAAGAAGGCCATTCTCCTTCGCTGGACTTCTGCTTCCCCCCGTCGGTGGCTTTATGACATCGGATGACATCATTAATAAGGCCCTACAGTTATACATAATGACATATATAAGCAGGAAGTGTCCTAAGAAATTTGATATGGTTGCCCTGGAAGGGAGGAGATAGAGAGGGTATATAGAAATCAGAACTGCTACTGCTGGGTCCGTAGGGGATGGTCTCCCTCCCTTCCCCCCTTCCTTCCCCCTTCTCCCTTTTCTTCCCCTTGTCATGCTCCTACTCTTGTTCCCCTTCTCCCTTTGCCTTCCCCTTTCCTACCCGCCCCCCCTCCCTTCTCCACCCCTTTCCCCCCTTGCAGGGTCTGATGGGGGTACAGTGGCTACCTTTTTACATTGACTGTTCTGCGGTATCTGGGTGTCCACTGGCCTCACCTGGTTAATGTCAGAGAAGTTTGTACAAAAAATCTTGTATTGCACGTGGAATATACTATATTCCTATTCCTTTTCTTGCTGTATGTTTTAACTCTGTTTTTTCTGGATTGTAACCTGTGTGTCAAGTATCAATAAAGCGAACTTTATTCACCGTGAAAAAAAAAATATATATATAAGGAGGAAACCCTTTATATCAGTGTCCCTTACATTATCGTATTCACTCCCCCCTTACATGCAGCCTCACTGTGCCCATCAATGCAGTCTCACTGTGCCCATCAATGCAGCCCCACTGTGCCCATCAATGCAGCCTCACTGTGCCCAACAATGCAGCCTCACTGTGCCCAACAATGCAGCCTCACTGTGCCCAACAATGCCGCCTCACTGTGCCCAACAATGCCGCCTCACTGTGTCCATCAAATGCAGCTTTACTGTGCCGTGAATACAGTCTCAACTGTGCCCATCATTGCAGACCCTCCTGTGCCCCATGTCCCAGTCTGCAGTCCCTGTCTGTGGGAAGGGGTGTTGTTGATGCTCGGTACGGTACCTTGCATGCCATCAGGATATCCATGATGGACAGCAGCAGGCAGGGTCTGTTCTCGTTTTGGATGGGGACGGTGCTCCTTCCAGAGGATCTGTTTGCTGTGAGATGGAGTGGTCCCTGGCCACCTGCACCTTTAGCCGTCCTCATTTTCCGGCCCCAGTCAGCCTGCGCTCTGGTTCTGGGGAAGTGGAGAGCACTGGGTGGGAGTCGGAGAGAAGGGGGGGCAGAGAGTACTGGCAGGGTTGGAGAACACATGGGTGGGGGCAAAGAGCGAGGGGGAGTGGAGATCACAGGGGTGGGGAGCAGAGAGCGCTGGGGGGGCCAATAAGAACAGGGGTAGAGAGCACGGTAGGCTGAGAGCACTGGGGGGGGGGCTAAGAGTGTGGGGCGGTGAAGAGCACTGGGGGGGTAGAAAAACCGAGGTGGAGAGCATGGGGGCTGGAGAGTACTGGGGGGGTAGAAAGAGCAGGGGGGAGTGGAGAGCACCAGTGGGGGCCAGAAAAAACAGGGGTGGAAAGCACGGGGGACTGGAGAGCACTATGGGGGGTGGAGAGCACTGGTAGGGTTGGAGAGCACATGGGTGGGGGCAAAATGCAGGGGGAGTGGAGAGTACAGGGGTGGGGAGTGGAGAGTGCTGGGGGGAGCCAAAAAGAACAGGGGTGGAGAGCACGGAGGGTAGAGAGCACTGGGGGGGTGGAGAGCACCAGGGGGGGCAGAAAGAACAGGGGTGGGGAGAATGGGGGGCTGGAGAGCACTGGGGTGGGGGCTGGAGAGTGATGGGGAGAGCTGAAGAGCACTGGTGGCGGGCAAGAACAGGAGGGAGAGCACGGGGGGAGCACTGGGGGAGTGGAGAGCACTGGGGGGGAGTGGAGAGCACGGGGGGGAGAAAGAAAAGGGGGAGAAAAAACAGGGGGGAGTGGAGGGCACTGGTGGGGGCAGGGGGAGAGCATTGGGGGAGAGCACTGGGGGGGGGGAGAACAGGGGGAGAGCACGGGGGGGGGAAGAACAGGGGGAGAGCACGGGGGGGAAAAACAGGGGGGAGAGCACTGGGGAGGAGAATGGGGGAAGAGCACGGAGGAGATAGGACTGGGGGGGAACATGGGGGGAGAGCACTGGGATGGTGGCTAGAGAAGGATGGGGAGAGCTGGAGAGCAGGGCGGGCAGCAAGAACAGGGGAGGAGAGAACTGTGGGGGGGGCAGGAGAGTGTGGTGGTGGAGAAGAGCACTGGGGGGGGGGGCAGGGAGCACAAGGTGAACTGGAGACAGTAAAATAAGTTGGATAGGAGAATCGCCCCCCCCCCACCCCTTCGATCCTCCTATCCAGGCACTGTGGCACACAAGGCGGGCTGTACCTGCAGTATCTCCTCCTATGGATCACAGCACTGGCTGGCTCTGTGTTCGGCGGCCGCTCTGTAACATGGCCCCGCCCCCTCAGACCGGCTCATGTGATAGGTGGAACGTTGATTCTCTCTACTATCACACGAGCTGGTCTTGGGGGGGGCCATGTTACAGCGCGGCCGCCGAACACAGAGCCAGCCAGCCAGTGCTGTGATCCATAGGAGAGGGCGGAGGATGCAGCCGCCAGTGGACTCAGTGAAAAAAAGGCAGCATGGCGGCGGCGGCGGCAGACGCTGCTGGCTGCTGCAACACCTTGGGGATTCCAGGGGGGGGCACTTGACTCCCCTTGCCCCCTGCTGCGGACGCCCATGGGCTAAGCTTACCGATTACATTAAAGTGGCCCCTGAAGTGTCACATAGAGGGCGCCATTTGTAGAAATATTCTTTATTACAAATGTCAGATCTGTCAGCCTTTCCTGTCCCCCTGAAGCCTGGCTGGATAACTCCCATAGGGTGAGTACATGGATTGAAAGCTGGCTACAAGGGTGAGTTCAGAGGGTGGTGATAAATGGGGTGTACTAGGAATGGTCGGGGGTGGGTAGTGGGGTCCCCCAGGGTTCTGTGCTGGGACCAATCCTATTTAATTTGTATATAAATGACCTGGAGGATGGGTATGGGGGAAACAGTTCAATCTCTCTATTTGCGGACAATACTAAGCTAAGCAGGGCAATAACTTCTCCGCAGGAAGTGGAAACCTTGCAAGAAGATCTGAACAAATGAATGGGGGGAGGGGCAACTACATGGCAAATGAGGTTCAATGTAGAAAAATATAAAATAATGCATTTGGGCGGCAAAAATCTGAATGCAATCTATAGACTGGGGGAGGGGAACCACTGGGGGGATGTAGGATGGAGGAGGACCTGGGGGTCCTAGTAGATGATGGGCTCAGCAATGCCAAGCTGCTGCTAACAAAGCAAACAGAATATTGGCATTAAAAAGGGATCAACTCCAGAGATAAAACGATAATTCTCCCCTCTACAAGACTCTTCCGGCTCCGCCAATCCCTACTGCTGCTCAGACCTTGAAAAGCCTCAATCCAGCCAAGAGCTGAGCAGTTCTGGATTCAAGCCATGGAACCCGTCATTGAGGTCATGGGGTGAATGGAGCCCCACGATTGTCCAATGAAAATTCTTACTTTGATCTGAGGACACATCTCCAGCTGATTACCCCGGCAAAGACCATTACATCAAGCCTCTGTAATAAAGGGTCCAGGCCCTCTGGTAAGAGGCTATGCTGCTTGTGGGGGAGGTATCTGCACGAGGTGGGGCTCTTCTGGATTCATCTGCAATTTCACGGATTTGTGTCTTTTGAGTTTTTTCACAATTGGACTTTTTCTAACACTTTATGAGCAAAATGTATGTTTAGCGCAAGACTTGTTTTTTGTATATGCGATGTAATGTGATTATATCTCACTTTAGTATCTCACAGTAATGATTTTATTTCATATGTATGATTTTTTTTTTTTTTTTTTTTGCACACTGCTTTGTATTACTTCTGTATGAATTATACGTCTTTATACTGATTTGCTAATGGTAAAAAAAAAAAAATATATATCTTAATTTACTTACCATATTCTTCATTTTACAAGTAAGCAATTAATAGCCAACGCACACACAATAGTGGTGTCACAGAGCATTTATAAAGAACAACCAGAAGCTGTTTGCCTTCAGACTCTCTCTCTCTAATTGAAACTCCCTAAACCTCTATGAAGAGAGCGGGCAGGGAGGGAAGGAGAAGGGGGGAGATCAGTCATTCCTCTGACTCATCTGATTAACTCAGCCTTTTTATAATTAGTTCAAATTGTTTGGAATTATGTCGGCCAGCATTTTGGTGGCGTGTTGGGACTGTCCAGAGGCGTACTCCTCCAGGCTCCTCCAGGCTCCGCCCCATCACTCGGTGTAAGTTATTGGTAAGTTTGGTGATGACGTCCTTGAAGTTACCGTTTCGGCCGGGCAGCACTCCGTTCCCGGTTATATTACTCAGGAAGAACCACAAAACGGGCAAAACGTGGCGCTCCACGGCCTGCGGTTTCCGGGGGTAGACAGAGGATACAAGACCTGGGGGGGCAATGGAGAAATGTTGAGGGGTTCATTATAGAAATAATAATAATTAGACATGTGCAGACTAGAATATTTCGTTTCGTTTTTTCGTTTTCGTCTGTAAATTTTATTTATTTAGTTACTCCCGAAATTCGTTTTTATTTATTTCGTTTTTCGTGCAAAAATTGCATTCGTCCGAAAATCCACATGAATTACGGTCGAATCTGTCTTGGAAGGCTTATGGTATCTGTCGAATGGATAAAGAAGATTCGATGGAGCTGCTAAACTATATAGCCTATAGGCGGAGCATTCGATTGCCGAAATGTACGATTGCAGTGTCGTATAGTTGCGACGATCCCGTCGAATATTATTATAAACGTGCAACGATCCCGTCGAATATTATTATAAACGTGCAACGATCCCGTCGAATATTATCATTATTTTTTTTTAATTTACTTCCCCCACCCAATTCCAGTATCGCTTCTCTCTGTCGATTCTGTTCTCTCTATGTCGAATATTTACTCTCTGTCGAAGCTTTTCTATATAATAGGACTAATAGAGGTAAACGAAAATTAGGCACATTCGACCACAGGTTCAATAGACATATGGAGTCACGTCGAATCTCCTATTCTATATCGAACGGCCACTTCGAATCTCCTATTCTATATCGAACTGTTGTAACAACGAAAACGAAAAAAAGCATTTATTTATGTCGGATCTTTCGTTTTTCGGAATCTGCACTTTCGTTATCGTTTGTCAAAACGAAAACGAAAATACCTGAAATTCGGACGAAAATGCATTCGGACGAAAACGAATGCACATGTCTAATAATAATAATGCGGTGAGAACCCGCCACATAATACAGTTTTTACCTTCAGGGGCTTCTTGCAAATGCCATCAGACGTGGCCTAAAATTTTTGTTAGAGCAACAGCACTATGTGCCTCACCTTGTAGACCATGAAAGTACCAGTGTTAGTCTTCAAATCAGTCCCATCCCCCGCTGAACCCCCTGAATTCTAGATGAAGAATTCTGCCCAGGAAGAGATTAAGCTCCACCCAGTGGCATAACCAACAGCCAGAGTGGCCCATGTGGCACCTGGGGTAAAAGGGGGCCCCGTAATTTGTAGTTATGCCCCTAGTCACTCTCCTGCTGATGCTAAGCAGTGCCCTCAGAGCCCTGGACCAGGAGTAGAAGGGGCCTCATAATTCATAGTTACACCGCAGGCCCCACCCCTGCTGATGTTAAGCTGTGTCTCAAAGATCCCTGAAGTAGAAGGGGCCTTCATAATTTCTAGTTAAACCCCTGCTGATGCTGAGCAGTCCTACCAGAGCCCGGGATTAGGCGAGGCGCCATACTTCATAGTTATATACCCTTGGCTCCACCCCCGCTGATGTTAAGCAGTGCCCCTAGATCCTTGGAGTAGGAGAGAGTCCCATTATTTGTAATTACATCCCCTGGCCCCACCCCTGCTGATGCTAAGCAGTCCCCCCCAGAGCCATGGAGTAGAAGGAGGCTCCATAATTTGTGGTTACACCCCTGCTGATGCTAAGCAGTGCCCCCAAAGCTCTGGAGTAGAAGGAGGCTCCATAATTTGTGGTTACACCCCTGCTGATGCTAAGCAGTCCCCCCCAGAGCCATGGAGTAGAAGGGGGCTCCATTGTATTGTATGATGGTGTTGTGTGTTTGTATTGTATTATGGTGTTGTGTGTTTGTATTGTATGATGGTGTTGTGTGTTTGTATTGTATGATGGTGTTGTATGTTTGTATTGTATGATGGTGTTGTATGTTTGTTAGGCATTAAAATGAAAACATGCGATCCATAAATGACTGTGTGAGAATTCTTTGGAATACTGCGCGGTACTGGAGAAGATCTGGATAGAGTGGAGAAAAGTCGGAACCTCTGGCAGGTTTTTATTGTTGGCTGTGTCTCCATTGCAGAGGTTTCCCTTCACTTCCTGTCCTGATTAGAGGCGTCACAGGAAGTGAGGAGAAATCAAAAGACATGTGCAGAATGAAAAAAATTGTTTTGTTTTGTTAAATAATTGAATCTAGTTAAATTTGATAAATTTGCTTCACTCATTTTTGGAATTTGTTTAGTTTATTCACTTTTCGATTTAAATTTTCCGAATTCTGTTGAATTGAATTCAATTTGATCGAATTTGGAAAATTTGAATCGGCATTCGAATTTATTCTATTCTAAATTTGAAAGACTGTATTATCTTTCTTTCTATTTTATTCTATTATATTCTTTTCTATTCAAAATTCAAATTTCGGAAGGTGATTATAGCCTATCTATTTTTTTTTTTTTATTCTATTATTCTGATGCTATTCTATTGTTTTTTCTATTCTATTCTTTTCTAATCTGTTCTATTCTTTTTTTTTTTCTCTATTTTATTCTTTCTTGTTTTCAAATAAAAATTTTAATTAATTTTCTATTTGAATTTCGGCTGAATTTTGTTTCATTATTTCGGATCAGTTTAAATTTGTTTCTATTGTAATTTGGAAATTCGGGTTCATCAAATAATGAAAAACGTGTCCGATTCGGAACGCAGCGATCTTCACGTCTCTGGAAGTCGCCCTGACAGAGACGGACAACCAAAACTCTGACAAAGGTTCTTACTTTTCCCTTTCTTGCTATAAAATGAAGGAACATGGAACTCTAAAGCCACGGCATCTCCCATGTCTCCATCCTCATTGGTTCCCCTTTAAGCCTTCCAGTCAATCTACTTCCTGCGTTGAGGTGAGTTACCTGACAATCGTTCGGTCACGTCACTCATGGCGCGGCCGCTGAGGAAGCGGATGCGGCTGGCGAATGGTTGCAGAAGCCACAGATTGTCTGTAATGTAAAAATGATGGTCAATAAAGATTTCCTGTTTGTAGGGAAAGCTGAGAGTTCACGCTTTTCTCAGTCATGTGACCGACATTCCAAAAAATGCGTCTCTCCCCGCCCCCGACTACATCACGCTGTCTGACAGCAGAAGAAGAGTTCAAGTCAAACGCAACCTTCTCCATTCTAACGCAGCGCTGCACAAATGCATGCGTCCCAATGCAGGCCGCAGTGGTCGGCAAGGAAAGGCTTTGTGTGAGTTGCTTTGCCTGCAATCCAAATTCCCCTCAATTGGAGCCACTGCATGCGAAGAAATGCAACGCAAAATCCAAACGCAGCCTCTGAACTGTCATCTAAATGCAGCCCCCCCCCGCCCTGAGCAGGAACATCGATTTAGAATTAGAGTTACTAGGCTGTAGTCAGCCAGAGCTAGATTGATAGTTCGTCGTTCTTGGAACTCTCTGGTATTCGTTTGCTTCTGCCTGCTGCTGGGTAGTGCCCCCGAGAATGGTGTGGGGGGCGGCACTAATCATGGAGTGTGGGGGGCTGCACTAATCATGGAGGGTGGGAGGATGTAGATGGCTGGACCTCTTAGGCCCGCTGCCTGGGTAGAGTGACCATTTGTTTGGATAGAGGCCAAGGATTGGGACTTGGTGAGGTAAGTGAGGGGTAAAAGCACCATGGAAGAACTCAACTTCAATCCGGGTATCTGAGAAACTGGACAGACGCTTTGCCCCTGACTGCAGTGTGGTGGTCTCTCCCCTAGGAGGCGGTCACTGAACTATTTAGTATCTAATTTCACAGAATGTTGGGTTGACTTAAAGGTTCTCAATCTGTGAAGGCTGTAAGTACTTTTTGCCACTCTCCTGGTGACAGTTAAGTCCATGGGTGTCCTATGCCCCAGCCCTCTCCTTCGGCAGTATTGGGTGAAATCCAATAAACTCCTTATTTGGTCTAAAAACTGACCATCTGTTCACACCGCTTCACTCCTACTGAGGACTAGATCTTGGCGTGAATGCTAACCTGCCCCGCACCTGAGGTTCCTAATATAACTTTGGGGGTCATGAGGTAGCAACATACACTACTCCATTAAGGACTAGTCCTGGGGGTGAAAAGCTGGTCTGATGTTCTTCACTTATCTTTGGAGGTCATGGAATTGCTGCATACACTACTCCATTGAGAACTAGATCTGTGGGTGAAATACTGGCCTGACCTGCATTTGAGGTTCCTCATATGTCTTTGGGGTCATGGGGTGGCAACACACACACTACTCCATTGAGGACTAGTCGTGGGGGTAAAAAGCTGGTCTGATGTTCTTCACTTATCTTTGGAGGTCATGGAATTGCTACATACACTACTTCATTGAGGACTAGGCCTGGGGGTGAAATACTGGCCTGACCTGCATTTGAGGTTCCTCATATGTCTTTGGGGGTTATGGTGCTGCAACATACACTACTCCACTGAAGACTAAACCTAGGAGGTGAAATGCTAGCCTGAGGTTCCTTATATGTCTTTGGGGGTCATGGGGTTGCAACATATAATACTATATTGAGAACTAAATGTAGAGGTGAAATGCCAAGTCCATGGGTGTCCTATGCCCCAGCCCTCTCCTTCGGGAGTATTGGGTGAAACGTAATGAACTCTTTATTTGGTCTAAAAACTGACCGTCTGTTCACACTGCTTCACTCCTGCTGAGGACTAGACCTTGGCGTGAATGCTAACCTGCCCCGCACCTGAGGTTCCTAATATACCTTTGGGGGTCATGGGGTAGCAACATACACTACTCCATTAAGGACTAGTCCTGGGGGTGAAAAGCTGGTCTGATGTTCTTCACTTATCTTTGGAGGTCATGGAATTGCTACATACACTACTCCATTGAGAACTAGTCATGGGGGTGAAATGCTGGTCTGAGGTTCTTCATATGTCTTTGGAGTTCATGGGGTAGCAACATACACTACTCCATTGAGTACTAGACCTAGGGTTGAAATGCTGGCCTGACCAGCATTTGAGGTTCCTCATATGTATTTGGGGGTCATGGGGTGGCAACACACACACACTACTCCATTGAGGACTAGACCTGGGGGTAAAAAGCTGGTCTGAGGTTCTTCACATATCTTTGGGGGTCATGGAATTGCTACATACACTACTTCATTGAGGACTAGGCCTGGGGGTGAAATACTGGCCTGCCCCGCATTTGAGGTTCCTCATATGTCTTTGGGGGTTATGGTGCTGCAACATACACTACTCCACTGAAGACTAAACCTAGGAGGTGAAATGCTAGCCTGAGGTTCCTCATATGTCTTTGGGGGTCATGGCGTTACAACATATACTACTCCATTGAGAACTAAATGCAGAGGTGAAATGTTGGCCTGAGGTTCCTCATATGCCCTTGGAGGTCAATGAGAATTTATTCATCCCAAAAAATGTGAGAAGAGTGTTTGCAAGAAAAGGAAAAAACCCCAATAAAGGTTACCGGCTATAACGCCAGGAATGATGAATATAGGATGGAGGTGGAAGGTCCTCCTAATGTGGAAGGAAGAGTACCGGATACAGTCAGCAATGATTTACCTATATGTTTCATGAGTGTGTCCAGGACGGTCACTGCGGCCGTGTAGATACCGGTGTGTTTGGAGTTCAGGTTGTCCGTGACGACAGTCACCATAGGGACTAACACATGGTGCAGACTGTCCTTCAGAATCGGGATCATGACCACCGCAGACTCCAGAGCGTACTGATTGACCTTCTTGTTGGCGTCCTGCATCCTCGGGTTAAAGGCATCAAATATCTGTGAATATAATAAAAATAAGATGTAATAAAATGACGGTTGTTGGCGAGGATCCTGTATAATATGAATTGGTTTCATGAAGTTATGTGAATTTGGAACAAAGTTCATTTACTAAACATTTCCACAGCCACCTATAATCTCCCAGCGATCAGCTTGTGACGTTCCTCCTACACACCTTCTATAGGAGTCTTCCATTATAGCGTCCCCATTACCCTTGGAAATTCACCTTCCCCATACTAGGGGTCTATTTGTCAAGGTTGTCTCTTAAAATTCCCAAGACTTTCACATAAGATTCACTCGTTTCTAATGGAATCCTATGTGGAAAATATTTGAACCTTGGGTGAAAGTTGTGAGAATCTTGGGTGAAAACATTAACCCTTTCAGCCTCCACACCCATATACCTCTTTTGGGTCAGAGCGGTTTTTAGCAGCTTCGTATAAATGGTAAAGGTACCTGTGTTGGTCTTCAAATCGGTCCCTGAAGAATCCCTTGGATCCTAGACCAGGACTTCTGCCCAAGAAGAGAATAAGCCCCACCCCCTGCTGAGGATAAGTACTTGCCCCAGAGGCTCTACTGCCCACTAAAGTGCTGGCATTTGACAAGGGGCAGGATTTGGCCTTCATGAGGGAAGGGCTTATGCCTCGTACACACGGTTGGATTTTCCGATGGGAAATGTTGGATGTGAGCTTGTTGGCTGAAAGTCGGACCGTGTGTACGCTCCATCGGACATTTGTTGTCGGACTTTTTCTGCCAACAAATGTTGGCTAGCAGGTTCTCAAATTTTCCACCAACAAAACTTTGTTGTGGGAATTTCCGATCGTGTGCGCACAAGTCTGACGCACAAAAGTTCACGCACGCCCGGAATCAAGTATGAGCCGGAAGCGCCAGGTCTTGTAAAACTAGCGTCCGTAATGGAGAGATCACATGACTATAGAACTTCTTTTTTATCAGCTCGTCGTACGTCTTGTACGCCACTACGTTCGGAGTTGTTGGCCAACATTTGTGTGCCGTGTGCAGGGGCGGACTGACCATTCGGGCACTCGGGCTCTGCCCGAGGGCCCCATGCCACTAAGGGGCCCCATCAGGGTTGCCAGCCTCAATAAAACCAGCGACAGTATGTAAAAATCTGTGTTTTTTTTTAAAAAAATCCCAAGATTATAGCTGCCCCGCCTCTCCAATACCTTTTCAGGGTGTGTGTGTGTATTCTGTGTGTGTATATTGTGTGTCTGTGTGTATACTGTATGTGTGTGTATACTGTGTGGCCCCATAATCTATTGCCCGGAGGCCCCATAATCTTCTCCTATTGCCTGGGGGCCCCATGAGTTGTCAGTCCACCCCTGGCCGTGTGTATACAAGACAAGTTGGAGCCAACAGCCTTCCAACAATAATCCGCGGTTTTGTTGTGGGGAAGTGCGATGGTGTGGACGTTGCATTCGAGTATAACTCCAGCCAAATCTATTCTTTTTTATTTGGATAGATTAGGGAAAGGTTGGATTCCTCTGCCAAGTTTTCATTGCTGAGATTCTTAAATGGAGCGGCTTGGAGAAGATACGAAATGTCTTGAAGATTACAGAAGAAGAGCCAGATTGGAATGTGATTGGCCACTAGAGACAGGGACGTAACTATAGGGGGTGCAGCAGTTGCGACCGCAACTGGGCCATGTGATGCAGGGGGCCCATGCAACCCCCTCTACATATGGCCGGCAGCAGCATAGGCAGCTAGGGGTACCAGTGCACCATGCACACGGGTGGCTGGAGGTGGAGGGTGACTAGCAGAGCTCCATGCTTGACTATCGCACTGGCTGCTCTTTAGTTGTGAATTCCCCACATGACCTGTGTCCTCGGCCGGCTCCTCAGAGTACCCCTCTCCTGCTCCATGCATTGCCTCTCAGTCCGATGTCTGTTCTCCCCAGGCCAACATGGATGAGTGCGCAGCCTACAGCTTGGTCATGGTGAGTGAGAGGACCCCATCCCCCACACACCATTACTTACCCCCTCCATCTCCCCCAGGGGACAGAGGCCCCTTCTCACGTGGGGACAGGGACCCCCATCTCCCCTGGGGACAGGGACCCCTTCTCACCTGTGGGCAGTAACTTCATCTGCCCTGGAGAAAAGGACCTCATCTCTTCTGGGGTGGGGACCCAATCCTGCCTAGGGACAGTCCCCCAATAGGGCACCTAAAGGGGGGGCCCTTCATGGTTTCTTGCATCGGGGCCCTGAAGGTTCTAGTTACGCCACTGACTACAGACCTCATTGGTGGTCATGCTACAACAGATTCTTCAGCAAAGTGAATAGGAATGAGTAATTACACAACTATAGTCACAGGAAACAATTTTTCTTTTTTATAAAATAAAGGCTTATTGAGTAGGTAGGTTACAGAGCAGGGTGCTACACAATAGCAGAGGTTACGGAGGTAAGTGTATACAGGATAACAAATGATCTACAATGTATAACAAGATGCCAATAATGTTTCTCCTGCAGAACTAAACTGATCAGAAGCCTCTTATCTCATTGATCGTTATTTCTAAATCGTTCTTTTTTTTCTGCTTCTCCACTTACTGGAGTGATGTTGGAGGTGACAAACCTCACGTTGTTCTTGCAGCGCTCCAGGAGAAGCGTCACTCCCTCCATTTTGCTTTGATATTCCTTAGCGGAGAGAAGTTTGCTGAGCTCCTTCAGTTGCTCCGTCACTTCCGCTGCCCGGACCGGCGGCCTTCCAGGGACCGGGGATTCCTGCGCTTCTGCTTCCACATCTGCAGGTCTGGTAATGCTACAGAAAAAAAAAATATGTTTTATTTATTCCAAACTGATCCTCAGGATCCAGAGAGAGGACAAGTTCTCATACGTCATAGCTGTCCATAGCTGTCTATGGCTGTCCATAGCTGTCCATGGCTGCCCATGGCTGTCCATAGCTGTCCATGGCTGTCCATGGCTGTCCATAGCTGTCCATGGCTGTCCATGGCTGTCCATGGCTGTCCATAGCTGTCCATGGCTGCCCATGGCTGTCCATGGCTGTCCATGGCTGTCCATGGCTGTCCATAGCTGTCCATGGCTGTCCATGGCTGTCCATGGCTGTCCATGGCGTTCCCTCCGGGGACAATGCAGGCTGCACACCAAGGACCCCATTATAAAGATGGAGCAACTTTGCAGTGTCCAAGGGAATCTCCTCCCTGCTATACAGTGCCTTGCGAAAGTATTCGGCCCCCTTGAACTTTTCAACCTTTTGCCACATTTCAGGCTTCAAAACATAAAGATATAAAATTTTAATTTTTTGTGAAGAATCACCAACAAGTGGGACACAATTGTGAAGTGGAACGAAATCTTTTGGATTTTTGAAACTTTTTTAACTAATAAAAAAATGAAAAGTGGGGCGTGCAAAATGATTTTGCTGCGATTACAGCTGCAAGTCGCTTGGGGGATGTCTCTATCAGTTTTGCACATCGAGAGACTGAAATTCTTGCCCATTCTTCCTTGCAAAACAGCTGGAGCTCAGTGAGGTTGGATGGAGAGCGTTTGTGAACAGCAGTTTTCAGCTCTTTCCACAGATTCTCGATTGGATTCAGGTCTGGACTTTGACTTGGCCATTCTAACACCTGGATACGTTTATTTGTGAACCATTCCTTTGTAGATTTTGCTGTATGTTTGGGATCATTGTCTTGTTGGAAGATAAGTCTCCGTCCCAGTTTCAGGTCTTTTGCAGACTCCAACAGGTTTTCATCCAGAATGGTCCTGTATTTGGCTGCATCCATCTTCCCCTCAATTTTAACCATCTTCCCTGTCCCTGCTGAAGAAAAGCAGGCCCAAACCATGATGCTGCCACCACCATGTGTGACAGTGGGGATGGTGTGTTGAGGGTGATGAGCTGTGTTGCTTTTACGCCAAACATATCGTTTTGCATTGTGGGCAAAAAGTTGGATTTTGGTTTCATGTGACCAGAGCACCTTCTTCCACATGTTTGGTGTGTCTCCCAGGTGGCTTGTGGCAAACTTTAGACAAGACTTTTTATGGATATCTTTTGGAAATGTCTTTCTTCTTGCCACTCTTCCATAAAGGGCAGATTTGTGCAGTGTACGACTGATTGTTGTCCTATGGACAGACTCTCCCACCTCAGCTGTAGTCCTCTGCAGTTCATCCAGAGTGATCATGGGCCTTTTGGCTGCATCTCTGATCAGTCTTCTCCTTGTCTGAGCTGAAAGTTTAGAGGGACGGCCAGGTCTTGGTAGATTTGCAGTGGTCTGATACTCCTTCCATTTCAAAATGATCGCTTGCACAGTGCTCCTTGGGATGTTTAAAGCTTGGGAAATCTTTTTGTATCCAAATCCAGCTTTAAACTTCTCCACAACAGTATTACGGACCTGCCTGGTGTGTTCCTTGGTCTTCATGATGCTCTCTGCGCTTTCAACAGAACCCTGAGACTATCACAGAGCAGGGGCATTTATACAGAGACTTGATTACACACAGGTGGATTCTATTTATCACCATCAGTCATTTAGGACAACATTAGATCATTCAGAGATCCTCGCTGAACTTCTGGAGTGAGTTTGCTGCACTGAAAGTAAAGGGGCCGAATAATTTTGCACGCACCACTTTTCAGTTTTTTATTTGCTAAAAAAGTTTAAAATATCCAATAGATTTCATTCCACTTCACAATTGTGTCCCACTTGTTGGTGATTCTTCACAAAAAATTAAAATGTTATATCTTTATGTTTGAAGCCTGAAATGTGGCAAAAGGTTGAAAAGTTCAAGGGGGCCGAATACTTTCGCAAGGCACTGTATATATATATATATATATATATACACACAGACACACACACACTTTACCTTTCCTCTGGTTGCTGGACATCCTGGGTCATCACGGTGGCGCTATTCTTCTGAGGAGGACGCTGGCTTCTAGCGGACGGGATCTCGGAGACGCTGTCACTCAGCTCCTGGAATAATCATCATATCATGTATTATAAAGTTTGTGTAAAACAAGGATCTCCAAACTGCGGCCCGTGGGCCGGATGTGGGCACTATCCCTCCCAATGATACCAGAGATGGGAAACAAATTCTCTCACTGACACCAATGATTATTTTACTCCCGCTGACCACCAAGCCTGTGCCATTGATTACTCCCTCCGATGCCGGGGCATTTTCTATACCCATTGGCCACAGTCCGGCCCCCTTCACATTTGAAGGGCAGTAAGCTGGCACTTTGTTTTTAGAACATTTGGAGACCCCTGGTGTAAAACCTGAAATATGAGGCATATGAGGCACATCACACAGCTCACATACTTTCTGCTTCACAGTGGCGATGAGGTCGCGGAGCTCATGTGACAGGATCAAACGTTCCATCTGCACCTCAAACTTGGGATGAGCCATGACCAGGCTGAACATCCGACGTCCGTAAAACCTGCAATACGGGTGATCATTATTACAATGTGTGGAATACACTCAGGACTGTAGGTGGGGGAGGTGGTCACTTAAATCCTCCCTCCGCCCCCCCCCCTTCAGTCTTGCACAGTTGTAGCGGCTCTTCTCATGGACTGGAATGTCTTACTCTGATGTCACTGCACACTGTCAGCTTCTCACAATGGGCATTAGAAGCTGCAGAAAGTCAGATAAACCCTGCCTCATTTCCTAAGAGGAGGACATCCAGTGTCCCTGGCCCCGCACCCTTTGAATTTTCTTTGGATTCGGGGGGGCGGTCTGCAGGGGGAGGAGGGGAGGTACATGGGGGAATCAGATGTGGTCAGCACAGGGAGGGGGGTCAGTATGGTGGGATGGTGGGAGGACAATTACAGAACGATGCACTGTGTCTGTGTCTCTCCCTCCAGCAGCTAAAAGCTGGCAGGAGGGAGAGGAGAGAAAACAGCTTTCTGCTGCTGGAGGGAGAGACACAGACACAGTGCATCGTTCTGTACTTGTCCTTCTAGCCCTCCGTGCCAATTCTCTGGGCCCTCCTGTGTTCCTGGGCCCCCTACAGGAGGCCTGGTGGTACCCCTTATCGGCGGCCCTGATGGCATGTGTGAGTTGCCCTGGGCAGAGGAAAAGGGGCCCCTCCAAGGAAGGGAGCTATAAAATAATCCCATAATAAGTCAAAGTCCATCAAATGGCATGGCTGGGAGGGTGACCTCTGTATGAAAGTACCTGGTGTCCTGCTGTCCATCCTGAACCAGTCTGACGAGGGTGCGGAGGAAGGTGTCTGTACTTTCTCTGGTTCCACACAGAAGTTTCTGGGCCCCCAGGAGCTCCATCACCCTGAGCAGATGTTTGGCCGTACATTTCCTCACTGCGCTGTTTCGGTGACTGTGGAGGAGAACGGCACAAATTACAACCTCAGGAGACCACAATGGGCATCAACGTCTCCTTATACCTCTATGGTGCCCCAAGAGATGGCAACATTTAATGGGCACAGCTTTGCCAGTGTGCCCGGGCTCCTCATGTAAATGGCTCTTTTGGAACGCCAATCCCCCCCCAGGCTCTCAGCATCCTTATACTGCAATGCTAGAGTTACACCTCCAAGTGGACCTATTTTGTTCACATTAAAAGATACCGACAGGGACAACATGTGCAAAAAAAAGGCTTGTTTTACCACTTATTGGCTTCTCAAGAAACAAGCTGCCAGAAAGGTAAGTATATGTAGGCAAGGCCACTTAGAAATCATGGGGCCCCATATATCCTTCCTGATGAGGCCCCCCAACCTCGCCTACAAAGGGGTGTAGCAGAACAGCAGCACTGACTTTATCCACCTACGCCCCAGAAATGAAAAAAAAAAAAGTCCCTCTTCTGCTTCCACCTCCTGGGCCCCTCTATTGATGGTAATTGAAGCCCTGGTAAGGGAGCAGAAGCGGGGATGTGATCTAGTAAAATCTATTTGTTCACTTAGGAACAATAAATGTGTCGATCGATATTCCTTCTTTGTTCTCCTTTCAGCAGCCTCTTATCATACGGATCAGCTTGTAATGCCGCATTTTCAGGGTCCAGTGTTTTGCGGGAGCGTGCGCTGGTCAGCGCCTCATAGAGCAGCTGGGGGGGTTAGCGGGTGAGCCAGGCTCCTCCCACCTGCCCCCGCCCCCCTCGCCATCTCCCGGGTGTGCCGCAGTGTGGATTTCTATCAGCAAAAAAATAAAAAAATAAAAGAGAAAAATTCTATATATTGAAATGCAGTTTGTTTAATGGAAGTGATGTAGAATCTCTCAGTAGTCGTGTAATAAAATAATTATCTCTCGTGTCACCGTTTCTAGATGTGTGTTTTATTTTCATGTGCGGGGACACCGTGTCCTGTAAGTGGCCAGAAACAGATCCTCGTCCGATCGACACCGACGGGCTCTGATTATGGACACTCCATAATTCAGAAAAATTAGGGGTGCTGAAACCGAAAATGCAGGATGCACTTAGTGGAAAACCGAAAACCTTTATTTTTATATACAATTGTATTATATTTGACTTATTAAATTGAGGATATTAATTAATATGAGGTTATTGTTGCCCATTATTGGCACCTTTTTACTGCAAGAAAAGCTCAGGAAAAATGCAGTCTGCAGTCTCTGACCGTCTCTTGTATCGTGTCCTCTCTGACCGTCTCTTGTATCGTGTCCTCTCTGACCGTCTCTTGTATCGTGTCCTCAGTCTATTGACCGTCTCTTGCATCGTGTCCTCAGTCTATTGACCGTCTCTTGTATCGTGTCCTCTCTGACCGTCTCTTGTATCGTGTCCTCTCTGACCGTCTCTTGCATCGTGTTCTCAGTCTATTGACCGTCTCTTGCATCGTGTCCTCAGTCTATTGACCGTCTCTTGCATCGTGTCCTCAGTCTATTGACCGTCTCTTACATCGTGTCCTCAGTCTATTGACCGTCTCTTGCATCGTGTCCTCAGTCTATTGACCGTCTCTTGCATTGTGTCCTCAGTCTATTGACCGTCTCTTGCATCGTGTCCTCAGTCTATTGACCATCTCTTGCATCGTGTCCTCAGTCTATTGATCGTCTCTTGCATCGTGTCCTCTCTGACCGTCTCTTGCATCGTGTCCTCAGTCTCTGTCTCTTGCATCGTGTCCTCAGTCTCTGACCGTCTCTTGCATCGTGTCCTCAGTCTCTGTCTCTTGCATCGTGTCCTCAGTCTCTGACCGTCTCTTGCATTGTGTCCTCAGTCTCTGTCTCTTGCATCGTGTCCTCAGTCTCTGTCTCTTGCATCGTGTCCTCAGTCTCTGACCGTCTCTTGCATCGTGTCCTCAGTCTCTGTCTCTTGCATCGTGTCCTCAGTCTCTGACCGTCTCTTGCATCGTGTCCTCAGTCTCTGACCGTCTCTTGCATTGTGTCCTCAGTCTCTGTCTCTTGCATCGTGTCCTCAGTCTCTGTCTCTTGCATCGTGTCCTCAGTCTCTGACCGTCTCTTGCATCGTGTCCTCAGTCTCTGTCTCTTGCATCGTGTCCTCAGTCTCTGTCTCTTGCATCGTGTCCTCAGTCTCTGACCGTCTCTTGCATCGTGTCCTCAGTCTCTGTCTCTTGCATCGTGTCCTCAGTCTCTGACCGTCTCTTGCATCGTGTCCTCAGTCTATTGACTTTCTCTTGCATCGTGTCTGCAGCCTTACTTAAATATCAGCGCCCATCAGAGGCAGCTTACCAGTGTCTGGGTCGTTTAGAGCGGCGATTTCCCGCTGTGTCATGGAGCTGGATTTGAATTTCTCGGGCCGGGAGGCCGCAGTAACGAAGTCCCACCTCCTGTGATGGACGTCACACTGTTTACATTTCCCGCCACTGGATGTGTGTGCCGTCTATTGACACTTTGGGCCCAATCTGGAGATTTTCACTTAGGGGTGTACTGACTTTTGTTGCCAGCAGTTTAGACATGAATGGCTGTGTGTTGAGTTATTTTGAGGGGACAGGAAATTTACACTGTTATACAAGCTGTACACTCACTACTTTACATTGTAGACAAGTGTCATTTCTTCAGTGTTGTCACATGAAAAGAGAGAAGAAATGTCACTGAGGGGGTGTACTTACTTTTGTCACATACTGCATATACTGTACACTCACCGGCCACTTTATTATTTCCTCCTTGCTAGTAGCAGGTCGGACCCCCTTTATTAGATTCCCTATTGGTAGCAATTTTCACCCGTGACCTCAATGTTGGGGGTTATAAGTCCACAGATGGATGTCTGTATTGCTAGGACCCCCCACTCAGGTCACCAACCAATACCCCCCCCCCACAGAAATCCGGAGCACGGAACCCCACACATCATGGGGGGACTGACACCAATTATTCCCATCACCATGACGATGATAAACAATCACTGATCAAATTCTATGATGAAATATTGGAAATCAATCTACCTTGTTATTTACTTAACCACTTGCTTACTGGGCACTTAAACCCCTCCTCCTGCCCAGACCAATTTTCAGCGCTGATGCACTTTGAATGACAATTACGCGGTCATACAACACTGTACCCAAATGAAATTTTTATCATTTTTTTCCCACAAATAGATATTTCTTTTGGTGGTATTTAATTACAGCTGGGAGATTTATTTTTTGCTAAACAAACAAAAAAAGATGCAAAAAAAAAAAAAAAATCATGTTTAATAGTTTGTTATAAAATTTTGCAAACAGGTAATTTTTCTCATTCATTGAAGTGCGCTGAAGAGGCATAGTTAAGGCGGCACCGATGGGCACAGATAAGGCGGCACCGATGGGCACAGATAAGGCGGCACCGATGGGCACAGATAAGATGGCACGGATGGGTGGCACTAAGGGGCACTGATAGGTACCACTGATAGATGAGACTGATGGGCACTGATAGGTGGCACTGATGGGCAGCCCTGCTGAGCACTGATGGGCACTGGTAGATGACACTGATGGGCACGGATATGTGGCCCTGGGGTGCAGCACCTTTGTTGAGGCAGGTTGTGGGCACTGCTGGGTGGCACTGTGGGCACTGCTGGGTGGCACTGTGGGCACTGCAGGGTGGCACTGAGGGGGGCACTTATTTTTTTATTATGTTCAGTGATGAGGGGGCAGGTGGGCACTGGCAGGGCAGGCCGTGATCGGGACTAATGTCCCGATCACGGCCGCCGGTGATCGGCTCTTTTTTTTTCTCCTCGCGCTGTCAGCGCGAGGAGGAATAATAGCCGATTACCGTCTCCGTTATATCACATGATCAGCTGTCATTGGCTGACAGCTGATCACGTGATAAGGGGTCGGGATCGACCCCTTGCTCGGATCAGTGATCAGGCGAGTCTCATAGACTCGCCGATCATAGAGCGTGCCGCGCGCGCCCCTCGTGCACGGGACGACGTCAATAGACGTAGACCCGGCAATGGAGATCCGCGCTGTAGCCGTCATTCGGCTATAGCACGGGTCTTAAGTGGTTAAAAATACCCCCCCCCCCCAACATTGAGGTTACTGGTAGAAATTATAACCCCCAACATTGAGGTTACAACCCCCAACATTGAGGTTACTGGTAGAAATTATAACCCCCAACATTGGGGTCACTGGCAGCAATTACAACCCTCAACATTGGGGTCACAAAGTAATTCTAACCACCAATTTTGGGGTCACTGGTAGCAATTATAACCCCCAACATTCGGGTCACTGGCACCAATAATTACCAACAACATTGGGGTCACTGGTAGCAATTATAACCCCCAACATTGGGGTCACTGGCAGCAATTATAACCCCCAAAATTGGGTTCACTGGCAGCAATTACAACCCCCAACATTGGGGTCACTGTCAGCAATAATAACCCCCAACATTGGGGTCACTGTCAGCAATAATAACCCCCAACATTGGGGTCACTGACAGCAATTGTAACCTCCAACATTGGGGTCGCTGACAGATATTATAACACCCCACATTGGGGTCACTGGCAGCAATTTTAACCCCCAACATTGGGGTCACTAGTGGCAATTATAACCCCCAACATTGGGATCACTGGCAGCAATTATAACCCCCAACATTGGGGTCTCTGGAAGAAATTATAATCCCCAACAGTGGGGTCAGTGGTAGCAATTTTATCTCACAACATTGAGGCCACTGGCAGCAATTATAACCCCCAACATTTGGGTCCCTGGTAGTAATTATAACCCCCAACATTGGGGTCCCTGGTAGTAATTATAACCCCCAACATTCGGGTCACTGGCACCAATAATTACCAACAACATTGGGGTCACTGGCAGCAATTATAACCCCCAACATTGGGGTCACTGGCAGCAATTAAAACTCCAACATTGGGGGCACTGGTAACAATTATAACCCCCAACATTGGGGTCACTCTCAGCAATTATAACTCCAAAATTGGGGTCACTGGAACCAAAGGGTCTGGTATGGATATTTAGGGGGACCCCCACGTCAATTTTTTTTTTTAATTTGACACGGGGTTCATCCATGTCAGACCTGAAGGGCCTGGTAATTGAATTTAGGGGAACCCCTGCGCTTTTTTTTTTTTTATCAATGAATGAATGAATTGTCGGCTAATACAGAGAACACTCATTGAATGTTCTCTGTATTACGGGGAGCCGACAATATAGCCGCAAGTGATTTTAAAAGACTTTTTTTCCTGCACAAATGACACTTTGTGCAGGGACAGTTCTAAGCACGGGAAACATGCGCCCCTTCACAGGCATACTATAGACACCCCCCAGGCACGAAATTTAAAGGAATATTACACTTTTATTGTTTCACTTTAATCATTATTAAAATCACTGCTCCTGAAAAAACAGCCGTTTTTAAAACTTTTTTTTGCATTGATCCATGTCCCCTGGGGCAGGACCCGGGTCCCCAAACACTTTTTATGACAGTAATTTGCATATAAGCTTTTAAAATTAGCACTTTAGATTGTGAACGTTCGAGTCCCATAGACTTTAATAGGGTTCTAAAGTTCACACGAAGTTTAGGTCTGTTCGCAGGTTCTGGTGCGAACCGAACAGGGGGGTGTTCGGCTCATCCCTATTCACAAGCTCCCCCCTGTGTAGTTCTGGGCGGATCCCTCACTTTTTCTCATGACCATCCTCACCCCATGAAGGTGAAATCTTCCATGGAGCTCCAGATTGAGGGCGATTGATGGTTATTTTGTATTTCTTCCATTCGTGAATAATCGATCCAACAGTTGTCTTCTTCATCTCACCAAGCTTCTTGCTGATGGTCTTGTAGCCCATTCCAGCCTTGTGCAGGTCCCCAATCTTCTCCCCGACGTCCTCTGACAGCTCTTTGGTCTTCCCCATGATGGTGAGGATTGGAGGGAAGGGATTCTGTGGACAGGCGTCTTCTATACACATAACGAGTTGTCGTTAGGAGAACCTTCTTACATTGACAGGACTAATCTGTGTACCACATGAGCACCTAGTGGAGCCAGTCTGTGGGGGGAGGGTTATTGTTGGTTGGTAGGTGTTTTTTCCCCCACTGTATATAGTACATAGCCGGCCTTTCTTCAGCAAAGTTGTGAAGAAGAGCCTAGAAAATACCTGAAAGGTAGCCGAGTGCTCCACCTACTGGCTGACACTGAGAATACACAACAATCACACCTACCTGCAAGAAATCTATTCTAAGGTGTGTAATAAAATCCATACAAACCCACGACATTCACTTCATTCCTTTACATTTTATCCCATCGCTAATCTGCACTCCACATATAATTCCAGTCTCTGGGGAGAATCTTGGCCATTATGTTGGCCGGGAATCGAACCCGGGTCGTCTGCTTGGAAAGCAGCTGTGCTCACCACTGCACCACCAACACAAAAAGTTGCATGTTTTTGTTGTGTGGGGGGAAACCGGAGTACCCGGGGAAAACCCACGCAAGCACAGGGAGAACATGCAAACTCCATGCAGATGGTGTCCTGGTCAGGTCTTGAACCGAGGACCCCAGTGCTGCAAGGCTCACCGCTAAGCCTCTGTGCTGCCCCATCTTAATGTGGAACTTCACCTAAAAAGGGAAGTTCCCCTCCTCCTCCTCCCTCGCTCCTCCTCCGCATCTTCAACCTGAACCCTGAAGGGGCGGGGACAGGACACCTCACCTGGGAATGGAAGGCTTGCTCCTAATAGATGGTGGAGACAGTCCACTGACAATACTGCTTTATATTTGTTGTGTCTTCCCGTTCACACAGCACAACTTCAACAACATTCGAAAAATTTCTACTCACCTGTAAAGGGGGAACTCCATGCAAACAAAATGACCTCCAAAATCTATACCAGACCCCCATCCGTGCACCCAGCCTGGCAGGCCAGGAAAGAGGGGGTGAGCATGCACCTCCCCCAACAGGGGCGGGCTGGGCCAGCGGACTTATCTAACACCCTCCCCCCCACCAGCGAACTTATCTAACACCCTCCCCCCACCAGCGGACTTATCTAACTCCCTCCCCCCCACCAGCCTACTTATCTAACACCCTACTCCCCAGTGGACTTATCTAACACCCTCCCCCCCACCAGCGGACTTATCTAACACCCTCCCCCCCACCAGCCTACTTATGTAACACCCCCCCACCAGCGAACTTATCTAACTCCCTCCCCCCCTCCAGCGGGCTTATCTAACACCCTCCCCCCCACCAGCGGACTTATCTAACACCCTCCCCCCCACCAGCGGACTTATCTAACTCCCTCCCCCCCACCAGCCTACTTATCTAACACCCCCCCCACCAGCGAAGTTATCTAACTCCCTCCCCCCCTCCAGCGGGCTTATCTAACACCCTCCCCCCCACCAGCGGACTTATCTAACACCCTCCCCCCCACCAGCGGACTTATCTAACACCATCCCCCCACCAGCCTACTTATCTAACACCCTCCCCCCCACCAGCGGACTTATCTAACACCCTCCCCCCCACCAGCGGACTGATCTAACACCCTCCTCCCCACCAGCGGACTTATCTAACACCTTCCCCCCCACCAGCGGACTTATCTAACACCCTCCCCCCCACCAGCGGACTGATCTAACACCCTCCCCCCCACCAGCGGACTTATCTAACACCCTCCCCCCCACCAGCAGACTTATCTAACACCCTCCCCCCCACCAGTGCACTTTCCCAACCAATCACCCCCTCCGGCATGCACGGCCAGCAGCACAGACACACAGCCACCTCCTAGACCCCCCGGTCAGTGGTGCGGACTGATCTGGGAGGACACCCGCCTGCTGCATGCCTGCCACTTACCCCATCTTAGTGGTGGGTCAGGCAGCAGGTGAATTGCAGCACGATACATATAGGGGGTGGAGAGGAGAGAGGGGGCGGGGCCCTGGTGCCCCTAATGGGCCTGCATTGCATTTTGGTTCTTCTGCTTTGAATGGAGCCCTCAGTGAGCTGATTCGGTGGTTCAATGGGCCACTTGACTGGACTAGCTCTGTGGAAAGAGAAAAAGAAGAGATATTACAGAATGTTACACACGACTATGGCCTTCCATCTACATTAAAGACGTCCCTCAGTTTTCTAGTACTGATCAGTTTATGCCAATTCCCCAAATGTCCATTTATATAAGGTGGTCTTCTCCACAGAAGCAGCTGGCCAGATACTTGGCGGAGGTTTTGGTGTTGGGTAGAGGAACCCTCTCTATATGTTTAGCTAGTGCCATGAGCCAAGTCATCTTAGGTACTGGAGGAGAACAAATGCCATAGAGGAGAACATTACTTTACTGGGATCCCTGAGGGAAGTTAGAGGAACACTTAATGGGATGTCCCAACTGGGCTGACCAACCACTGCCAAGCAAGCCGGAAAACCTTTCCTAATCACTATTCTTCCCCCTGAACAAAGCACCCCCCTCCCCCACCTTCCTCATAACACTAGGAAAGGAACATTCATCAAAGATCTGCAACTTTGGAAAATTCCATATGAACTGAGATTTGGTCCCCTCTAAAATGTCCTCCAGATACCAAAGGGTTTTGTTCTCCCTCCTCTAATCCACAACTGCCCCCGTGTATGGGAGATCGTACTTCATAGACAGGGGACTTTATCCTAGATAACTATGTAACTACAGGAAAGGATACTTACTATTATGGTCCGGCCATATTCCCGATAATCGGGATGGATCTCAGAAAGTTTATGAATAGTCCAGCATTGTGAGTCTGTTGTGTGGTTGTGTCAGGCCGGGATGAAGTTGGGTATGCATCCTCAGTGACCATAGCTTCTTCACTCCTGTAAGAGAAATTGGAAGGTAAATCATTTGCTACTAAAGTTATGAGATGTTGTAAAATGTCATTAGAAGGACTGGGAGAGATCATTTGTGAGCTTGGACTGATGTGCCGGGCCAAGAAGGAAGCAAGCATGGCCGCTGCCTTGGTGCTGTATTGGAGTCTTGCCTCCCCCTTTCCTCTGCCACCTTCTGGCCAGAAAATAAGGAACCCTCCATGGACATGGCTGAATATTGCCCATGCGGGGGTCTAGTCTGTGTTTCCAGGGAAAAAGAGATAGCTCCTCATACGGCTAGAAGGAACATGACAATGTAGCCATTTTATCCTTAAACTAGGCTTCTTGGCCGTATACAACTTAACTAAAAAACATGTACAATGAATCCCCAGGACATAATAACACTGTTTGTACTCGGCACTCCTAACCCCACACCCAAATATACACCTAGGGGAATACATTAGTATCTGGATCTTCAGCATAATCTGCAATGCCATTAATGGCTGGATGGAAGGACATTATATGGTCCTACTGCATAGGTGGCAGACCTGGCTCTCTTGTTATTTCTTCATAAAGTGAGCTGCTGGTAGTTACATATTTCACCACTAATCATCATCATCTAACCAAGAGGCTCTTCTCACTTTTCCCCACCAGACGTTTTCTCTTCCAGTGACTGGAATTCGTATCATGGGCTCATGGGACTTGTCATCTCCAGTCATTAGTGATTGGCCTCGTCCAATAATCCAGAACATCAAATGATCATCTGGATCCCAAATCAGTTTCGAGAAATCGGGAAACCAACTGAATGATAATTGCAGTTTGGTTACCATGGACACCAACACTTTACATAATTCATTTACCATTAGGGGAATCTTAGATGAGCTTTGTGCAAAGAATACAATATAACCTTTCCATTAAGAGTAGCAAAAATCCCTCCCATGACCCTGTTTTTCCAATTTTACTATCACTACAGATTATCCTCCAGATCTAAAGATCAGTGCCCCATCATTGGTGATGTCACATTGTACAAAGGAAATTCCAATGAAGAAACTTACGTGTTGATTGGAGATCTGCTGCTTGTATGGAATTCCCCATCATCGAGGTGTATCATTATGTCGATGGGTTCTGATGGTGGGACAGCGGGGATCTCACTCTCAATCCAAAACTAAAGAGAAAAAAAAGTCATATTCGTTATCATAGAAGCTCCAGGATGACATAAAACAGATCTATCATATAACATCCTTCAGTTCAAAGCAGGTGAAGCAATAGATGATTTCTGATTGGTTGGTAGAAGTTTCTGCATTTCTCCCATTGCTTGACTGATTAAGCTGAAGAGGAAATAGTTTGATCCAGGGAATTGCGACAACTGCCTGTGTGAGGTCACCGAGGAATCCGTCTGTCTTTATGAGACAAAACTGCCCCCCGATCCCTGACCGCAGTTTTTTTTTTGCCTTCCTCTGGAACAAACTGTTACTGTTTTTGGTCCACTTGCCAACCAGCCGCCGTCATTATACTGCGGCAGGTCGGCACGATCCCGCGAGCCGTCGTCACTGTACGTCGGCTCCTTTAAACGGGATAGCAGGCATGCGCGTGCCCGCTGCATTGCAGGGGGGTGCCAATGCTCAAAACCGGCAGACGCGATGACAGCATGCGATCATGGGCACGAGAGGCAGAACAGGGATGTGTGTCTGTAAAGGGAAGATATTTGCCAGCACACCAGGGAACGACATAAATAGCATCCAAACGGGTAAAACACACAAATCCCTGTTCTGTGAGGAGAGGAGAGGAGAGGCAGATCGTGAGTCCTAATAGCTAGGAACCACGATCTGTCATCTACTATAGTCTGTCCCCTCCCCCCACAGTTAGAACACACACTAGGGAACACAGTTAACCCCTTGATTGCCCCCTAGTGTTAACCCCTTCCCTGCCAGTGACATTTACATAGTAATCAGTGCGTTTTTATAGCACTGATCGCTGTATAATTGTCAATGGTTTCAAAAATGTGTCAAAAGTGTCCGATGTGTCGTAATGTCGCAGTCCCGATAAAAATGGCAGATCGCCGCCATAACCGGTAAAAAAAAAAAGAGCAATAATAAAAATGCTATAAATCTATCCCCTATTTTACAGACGTGATAACTTTCCTATATTTCACTCGGATATATTGTCTTTAGGTACGGAGCCTCCCTGCCGCTCATTCCTCCACTATCCAACAATGAAGGAAGGATCACCTTCTATATAGTCCATTCATTGCCTTCCTGTATGGTTATATCTGCTCTAGATCTAATCTATCTGATCATTGGAGGAGCTCTGCCTACTGATCACTTCTATGGATTTCCATATGAGGGACATGAGAAGGTCCCCCAACAATCTCTGTTGCCTATATCTGGGCGTGTCTATAACATACGGATATTTTATACCCAACCAGCATAATATCCTCCTACTGATGTGTAATCCTCCATGAAGGCAATGTCCCCCCTTCACTTTATATATTCTATATGCAAGAACATGTACTTACCTGTCTGTCTCTGCCTTCATCAGGGCCGACTTCCCATTGATCCCCGTATCTTTGATTGTCCATCGCGGCTTTTCTTGCCCGCACTTTCTCTAGGAGTTCTCTTTTCCTTCCTGTTGTCAGCTGCTTTCCTTCTTTCTCCCAGTATGCCTTCAGTGCATGGGCTTTCTGGAAAAGTCTTCTCTCCTCTTTCTTCAGCTGCAGGTCTGTCTGCTCCTCCACCTTACCCTCCTCCATCTGGGCTTTTCTTGCCCGAACTTTCTGCAGAAGCTCTCGTTTTCTTTCTGTTGTCAGCTGCTTTCCTTCCTTCTCCCAGTATGCCTTCAGTGTATAGGCTTTCTGGAAAAGTCTTCTCTCCTCTTTCTTCAGCTGCAGGCCTGTCTGCTCCTCCACCTTACTCTCCTCCATCTGGGCTTTTCTTGCCCGAACTTTCTGCAGAAGCTCTCGTTTTCTTTCTGTTGTCAGCTGCTTTCCTTCTTTCTCCCAGTATGCCTTCAGTGTATAGGCTTTCTGGAAAAGTCTTCTCTCCTCTTTCTTCAGCTGCAGGTCTGTCTGCTCCTCCACCTTACTCTCCTCCATCTGGGCTTTTCTTGCCCGAACTTTCTGCAGAAGCTCTCGTTTTCTTTCTGTTGTCAGCTGCTTTCCTTCTTTCTCCCAGTATGCCTTCAGTGTATAGGCTTTCTGGAAAAGTCTTCTCTCCTCTTTCTTCAGCTGCAGGTCTGTCTGCTCCTCCACCTTACTCTCCTCTATCTGGGCTTTTCTTGCCCGAACTTTCTGCAGAAGCTCTCTTTTTCTTTCTGCTGTAAGCATCTTTCTTTCCTTCTCCCAGTATGCCTTCAGTGTATAGGCTTTCTGGAAAAGTCTTCTCTCCTCTGCTTTCTTCAGCTCCCCGCCTGTCTGCTCCTCCACCTTACCCTCCTCATATTTCTTCTCCTCCATCTCGGCTTCTCCTCTGGAGAGTGCCTTCAGAGCGCGGAATTTCTTCCATTCATCCTCCGCCATTCTCTTAATTTCCGCCACCATGTCTTTAGCTCTGTTTAGAAACTCTCTCCTCTCGTTCACTTGTCTTTCGGTCACCCTTATAAAATCCCAATCCTCCTCCACTCTTCTCCATTCGTCTAATTCCGACATCATATTTTTAGTTTTGTAATACATCACTCAATCACTTTGAACCTATAAAAAGAAAAAAGAAAGGGTAAGTAGACGTTCAGATTGTAAAGCAAAACTTCACTCCAAAACATTTTCTTTTAGATTTGTATGGAGTTGGGGGCGGGGCTCAAACTTTTCTGAGGTTTTCCTTGTTTTCTGTGACCTGCCTGGGAAAGTTTCCCGCACTTCCTGTCCTCTCAGAAGGAAAAGAAGTGAGGGAAAGTCTACCAACCACATCACAGATGCCAGTAATTATCACCAACTGAGGTTCCATCCCCCCCCCCCCCGAAATTCTTATAAAGAGTTGCAGATTATTTCAATGAGGAACATTTTGAAGGTGCTAAATAACAGTGAGACTAATAGGGGGCGGGGCTACAATTTAAGCGCGGGTGTGGGGTGCACATATTAGGGATGGGGCGCACACACCCCAATGACATTGATCGTTCTGGGGCCGCCATTCACAGATAACTCTAAACCGATGGAATGTAAAGGCTCTCAGAGTGCCCCCTATGGAGAATTGTGGGTGATGTCGTTGTCAAGGGAAACTGCCGGGTGAGAGTTCAGCTGGAAATGGGCTTATGTAACGGGGCGGACGTATAACCGGAAATAATGGGATCTTCTAAGTCAGTGCAGACGGGTACAAATCGGATGTACACATCCCCCGGGCAATTGAATCAGAGAGGCTTCATTCACAAAGCTCTAACACAAGGCTGAGGACCTTCATATTACACAGCTGGCTGCAGGCCCAGACTGGGACAAAAAATAGGCCCAGGCATTTTGGATTGAGCAGCCCATGACATGTTAACCGACCCCTTCCCCACTCTTCACCCTGACAGATCCCCTGTGAGAGGGGAACCCAGCAGAGGTGTGTGTGTGTGTGGGGGGGGGGGGCGAGGTGAGGTGAGACCAGGAAAGAGCATGGGGGGATGGAGAACACAGGGAAGAACCTTGAGAACATGGGGTGGGACGAGAGCATAGGGAGGAAGAGAAGAACACAAGAGGCAGCAGAGAGCATGGGGGGAGGTGGAGAGCACAGGGAGGGTGGTGGGGAGCATGGGGGGAGGTGGAGAGCACAGGGAGGGTGGTGGAGAGCATGGGGGGAGGTGGAGAGCACAGGGAGGGTGGTGGGGAGCATGGGGGGAGGTGGAGAGCACAGGGAGGGTGGTGGAGAGCATGGGGGGAGGTGGAGAGCACAGGGAGGGTGGTGGGGAGCATGGGGGGAGGTGGAGAGCACAGGGAGGGTGGTGGAGAGCATGGGGGAGGTGGAGAGCACAGGGAGGGTGGTGGAGAGCATGGGGGGAGGTGGAGAGCACAGGGAGGGTGGTGGGGAGCATGGGGGGGAGGTGGAGAGCACAGGGAGGGTGGGGGAGAGCATGGGGGAGGTGGAGAGCACAGGGGGGCTGGTGGAGAGCACAGGGAGGGCGGCGGAGAGCATGGGGGAAGTGGAGAGCACAGGGATGGCGGCGGGGAGCATGGTGGATTTGAAGAACGTATGGGGGTAGCGAGCACAGGGAGGGCGTGGGAGAGCACAAAGGGAAGGTGGAGAGCATGGGGGGATGTGAAGAGCACCTGGGGAAGGTGGAGAGCACAGGGGAAAGCAAACAGCATGAGGGGGAAGCGGAGAGCATGGGGGGATATGAACAGCACAGGGGGGTGAGCGCAGAGCATGGAGGGTGGCGGAGAGCATGGGGGGGTGGCAGAGAGCATGCGGGGGTGGTGGAGAGCATGCTGGGATGGCAGAGAGCACAGGGAGGGCGGCAGAGAGCATGGGGGGTTGTGGAGAGCATGGGGGTGGCGGAGAGCATGGAGGGCAGCAGAGAGCACAGGGAGGGCGGCAGAGAGCACGGGGAGGGCGGCAGAGAGCACAGGGGGGGGGGGGGGCGGAGAGAAGAAGGGGGTTGGCAGAGAGCACGGGAAGTGGCAAAGAGCACGGGGAGTGGCAAAGAGCACGGGGAGTGGAAAAGAGCATGGGGGGTGGAAAAGAGCATGGGGTGGGTGGCGGAGAGCATGGGGTGGGTGGCGGAAAGCACGGGGTGGGTGGCGGAGAGCACAGGGGTTGGCAAAGAGCACGTGGGGGGGCAAAGAGCATGGGGGGTGGCAGAGAGCAGGGGGGTGGCGGAGAGCACAGGGAGGGCGGCAGAGAGCAGGGGGGAGGTGGAAAGCACTGGGGGTGGCAGAGAGCATGAGGAGGCAAAGAGCATGGGTGGTGTGGGGAGCCGGGAGGGGCAGCAGAAATAACCAGGATAGGAGGAGCGGTGGGGGCGGCTGCATATAGAACAATCATTCTCTCCATCTTCCTCCTGCAGTCTCCTGCTTCTCCTCTCCCTCTCACAGGCATTCCAATACTGCAGGAGGAAGATGGAGAGAATGATTGTTCTATATGCAGCCGCCCCCCACCGCTCCTCCTATCCTGGTTACAGGGGGGTGAGCGCAGAGCACGGGCGGAACTCACGTTTACTGTTATCTGGCTTCAAGTTTGCAGTCACGCCCCCTGGTACGGATGGCTGACCTATACAAGCAGCCGCGGAGAGGCCGAAGGCTTCTCATCTAGCTCCACCCCCCCTTTGTGTACGTCCCCCGCCACCGATGGGCTGAGCCGAGCTACCGCGGAGAGACTGCATGAGGGGCGCGGGCTCAAAGAGCCTTGTGCCCTCCATGGACTTGCAGCCCAGCGGCCCCGGCCCACCGGGCAATTGTCCGGTATGCCCTATGGCCAATCCGGGCCTGGCTGGCTGCCATTTTCAAATATCATTGGGATCAGCTAAAAATAAACTGCCACTGACAGACCCCATTCAGGGGGGTTTGTAACTGAAATCACATGACTGATAACAAAGATCACCCCACCCCCCCATTGTGTGGGAGCTTTGTGACCTGTGACTGTATATAATATATACATAATCAATCTATTACATCTATGTATGAAATATTAGATAGAACATTTTTTAATAAATATACATATGTATATATATAATATCTATCATGTTATGGAGACTTATCAATCTCTGTAATATCAATGAGCTCCAATAAAAATGATCAATAATCATAAGTCTGGAGGGATTTTATTTCCCATCAGTTATTTTTTTTTAATTATTTTGATATATTTTTGTAAATGGATGAATAAATGAGAAGCAGGGAATTGTGGGAAATATATATATATATATATATATATATATATATATATATATATATATTTTTTTTTTTTTTTAATATATATATATATATATATATATATATATATAATTTTTATAAATATCAATCATGTTATGGAGACTCTGATCAATCTGATATTTAACATATAAAATCCTGTCTGTAATATCAATGAGCTCCAATAACGATGATCAATAATGAGATCTGGAGGGATTTTTTTTCTTATCAAATTTATAAAAAAAAAAAAAAAAAATTTTTGATATATTTTGTAAATGGATGAATACATTGAATACATGAGAAGCGGGGGATTGTGGGAAATGTGTGATGTGGGGTCATTCTGGGTATGTTGGGTGGAAATCTGTCCCGGGTCTCAGGAGAGGAGAAAAGGTGAACTTACCTTCAGGATTGCTCAGGAACAAATGATGCCCAGCCCTCTGCTGCAGCCCTTTTATATGACCGTCAGCCGTTAGCCGTTAGTTGTATTCACCCTAATAGGCGGGACATGTTTACCAAGACAAGTGGTTTATATCTTGTGACATCACTTTGGGAGGTAAAACAAGGTCGGTATATTATGGTAAATACGGTAAAACTGTTAGCGGGGGGCTGTTATTATGCTAATAAGGTCAGTCTAAACTGTTAGCTCTCAGGATTTATTATAAAAAAAACTGTAATCTGCAGCAGCCAATGAGAGCTCTGCAGACACAGGGGGTGGGCGGGGACTGTTGCTATGGTCACCATCTGTGTACTGGGACTTTATTGATCATCTATTAGCTGTCATTAGGTGGAGGAGGGGAGAGGACGGCTGCGGATTATAACTCCTCCCAGTTATGGCGCCTACATCCAATCCGGATGGACTCTCCATAATGAGATGTGCAGAACTCCAGTCCGTGGGGGCCAAGCTCCGCCCACTCCCATAGGATTCCTCTAGGTGGAGGACGGCAGCCATGGAGGTACGGTGAGATCATTCTGCCCCCTCCAACACCTTGTCCACAGGCGGCCCTCGAGGGCCAGGCTCCGCCCACTCCCATAGGATTCCTCTAGGTGGAGGACGGCAGGCATGGAGGTACGGTGGGATCATTCTGTCCCCTCCAACACCTTGTCCATAGGCGGCCCTCGAGGGCCGGAGCTGTAGAGGGCTTTTAATGCAGAAATCTCGCCGGCTCCGCCCAGAATAGAAATTCCAGTTCTAGATCAGAGATTTCTAGATTCAGTTTTAGTGAAAAGTGTTTACAGAATGCAGCCATAGGAAATCCCAGTTTTTCACCACAGCTTACATTTGGTTTCCATGGTTACAGTGACCGCTCCAGCCTTATTATGGGCTAAGTCATGGGCGTCCGCAGAACTTTTTCCAAGGGGGGGGCATCATTTTAAGGCCGCTCATGCTCCGCCCCTTTTCAGCAATCTCATGAAAATCTTTCCACTGGTAATACATTTGTGTTATATAAGAGATAATTCATCTTCACTTTGTATTGGGAGTGACTCTGGCGGCCGTGTTCCAGGCCCATATAGCCTAGAGAATCTACATCTCTTTACATTGCAATACATCTGTTGTGGTCATATATTCATCTCATACTGTCACTCTATTGGCTGTTTTCATCAAGGGGGAGGGGGCTGTGAGACTATATCCTTCCCTTTTACTCGGCTGCCAATGGCGCCGGTTTTAAAAATATATACGGTATTCAGAATCGCCGTTTTTGGCGATCTGAATACTTTGAAGTGTAAAGGAGGGGTCCCTCCATAAAGAGTACCTGTCACCACCTATTACTGTCACAAGGGATGTTTTTTGTATTAGATCCGCAGTCTCTGGTCATCTCCTGTATTAGATCTGCAGTCTCTGGTCATCTCCTGTATTAGATCCGCAGTCTCTGGTCATCTCCTGTATTAGATCTGCAGTCTCTGGTCATCTCCTGTATTAGATCCGCAGTCTCTGGTCATCTCCTGTATTAGATCCGCAGTCTCTGGTCATCTCCTGTATTAGATCCGCAGTCTCTGGTCATCTCCTGTATTAGATCCGCAGTCTCTGGTCATCTCTTGTATTAGATCCGCAGTCTCTGGTCATCTCCTGTAATAGATCCGCAGTCTCTGGTCATCTCCTGTATTAGATCTGCAGTCTCTGGTCATCTCCTGTATTAGATCTGCAGTCTCTGGTCATCTCCTGTATTAGATCCGCAGTCTCTGGTCATCTCCTGTATTAGATCTGCAGTCTCTGGTCATCTCCTGTATTAGATCCGCAGTCTCTGGTCATCTCCTGTATTAGATCCGCAGTCTCTGGTCATCTCCTGTATTAGATCCGCAGTCTCTGGTCATCTCCTGTATTAGATCCGCAGTCTCTGATCATCTCCTGTATTAGATCCGCAGTCTCTGATCATCTCCTGTATTAGATCCGCAGTCTCTGGTCATCTCTTGCATTAGATCCGCAGTCTCTGGTCATCTCCTATATTAGATCCGCAGTCTCTGATCATCTCCTCTATTAGATCCGCAGTCTCTGGTCATCTCCTCTATTAGATCCGCAGTCTCTGGTCATCTCCTGTATTAGATCCGCAGTCTCTGGTCATCTCCTGTATTAGATCCGCAGTCTCTGGTCATCTCCTGTATTAGATTCACAGTCTCTGGTCATCTCCTGTATTAGATCCGCAGTCTCTGGTCATCTCCTGTATTAGATCCGCAGTCTCTGGTCATCTCCTGTATTAGATCGGCAGTCTCTGGTCATCTCCTGTATTA
>NW_027507689.1:0-91211 GCF_037356315.1 Lithobates pipiens
GAGAGGAATGGATGGAGAGAGGAATGGATGGAGAGAGGAATGGATGGAGAGATGAATGGATGGATGGAGGGAGGAATGGATGGAGGGAGGAATGGATGGAGAGAGGAATGGATGGAGGGAGGAATGGATGGAGGGAGGAATGGATGGAGGGAGGAATGGATGAGGGAAGATGGATGGAGGAATGGATGGATGGAGGAATGGATGGAGGGAGGAATGGATGGAGGGAGGAATGGATGGAGGGAGGAATGGATGGATGGAGGAATGGATGGAGGGAGGAATGAATGGATGGAGGAATGGAGGGAGGGAGGAATGGATGGAGAGAGGAATGGATGCAGAGAGGAATGGATGGAGGGAGGAATGCATGGAGAGAGGAATGGATGGATGGAGAGATGAATGGATGGAGGAATGGATGGAGGGAGGAATGGATGGAGAGAGGAATGGATGGAGAGAGGAATGGATTGAGGGAGGGAATGGATGGAGAGATGAATGGATGGATGGAGGAATCCAATGAACGGAGGGAGGGGGGATTGAGGAATGCATAGAGGGAGGAATGGATGGAGAGAGGAATGGATGATGGATGGATGGAGGGAATGGATGGATGTAGGAATGGATGGATGGAGAGAGGAATGGATGGATGGAGGAATGGATGGAGAGAGGAATGGATGGAGAGAGGAATGGATGGAGAGAGGAATGGATGGAGAGATGAATGGATGGATGGATGGAGGAATGGATGGATGTAGGAATGGATGGATGGAGAGAGGAATGGATGGATGGAGGAATGGATGGAGAGAGGAATGGATGGAGAGAGGAATGGATGGAGAGAGGAATGGATGGAGAGATGAATGGATGGATGGAGGGAGGAATGGATGGAGGGAGGAATGGATGAGAGAGGAATGGATGGAGGGAAGAATGGATGGAGGGAGGAATGGATGGATGGAGGGAGGAATGGATGGATGAGGATGATGGGAGGAATGGATGGAGGGAGGAATGGATGGAGGGAGGAATGGATGGAGGGAGGAATGGATGGATGGAGGAATGCATGGAGAGAGGAATGGATGGAGAGAGGAATGGATGGATGGAGGAATGGATGGAGAGAGGAATGGATGGAGAGAGGAATGGATGGATGGAGGAATGGATGGAGAGAGGGATGGAGGGAGGAATGGATGGAGAGAGGAATGGATGGAGAGAGGAATGGATGGAGAGATGAATGGATGGAGGAATGGATGGAGGGAGGAATGGATGGAGAGAGGAATGGAGGGAGTGAGGAATGGATGGATGCATGGAGGGATGGATATGGATAGAAGGAGGGATGGATAGAGGGATGGATGGTGGGATGGATATGGATGGAGGAATGGATGGATGGAGGGAGGGAGGAATGGATGGATGGATGGATGGTGGGATGGATATGGATGGATGGTTGGAGGGATGGATATGGATGAGGGATGGGATATGGATGGAGGGATGGATGGTGGGATGGATATGGATGGATGGAGGGATGGATATGGATGGAGGGATGGATGGATGGAGGGACGGATCTATTATCAGACGCACACAGTGCGGCCGCCCCCTCGGCGGGGAAGTTTATGGCACATGAAATAATTATGGGATGAACTCGGCTCAGTCTATAAATCCCGAGTGACAGGACGGTTCGATGTTTGGATAATATAACGCATTCAGCGCCGGTGTAATTATCTCCTCCGGCCGGCGCGGTAATTACGGTGATTGATAGGTGAGGTGGAGAGTTTGGATAAGACGCTTTGCTGTGGATCTTGTTTACTTCGCCGTAATTAGTGATTTCTTCCAAACTACAATAATAAGGGGGGAGGGGGGGCGCAGGCTGGATCCACCGATTCTACAGCAACATGGAGTGTGTCAGACGTCACCGCCACCCCACCACCAGTTTTACCCTTTATTCCACCTCCAATTCAATATCCCATATCCCATCCCCCACCTCATATCCCATCCCCCATATCCCACCTCATATCACCTCCCCATATTCCATCCCCCATATCCCACCCCATATCCCACCTCATATCCCACCTCATAGCCCATCCCCCATCTCGCCTCATATCCCATCCCCCATATCCCACCTCATATCCCATCCCCCGTATCCCTCCTCATATCCCACCTCATATCCCACCTCATAGCCCATCCCACCTCATATCTCACCTCATATCCCACCTCATATCCCATCCCCCATATCCCATCCCCCATATCCCACCTCATATCCCATCCCCCATATCCCACCTCATATCCCATCCCCATATCCCACCTCGTATCCAAGCTCATATCCCACCTCGTATCCCACCTCATATCCCATCCCCCATATCCCACCTCATATCCCACCTCATATCTCACCTCGTATTTCACCTCATATCTCACCTCATATCCCATCCCCATATCCCACCTCGTATCCCACCTCATATCTGACCTCGTATCCCACCTCATATCTCACCTCGTATTCCACCCCATATCCCACCTCATATCCCACCCCGTATCCCACCTCATGTCTGACCTCGTATCCCACCTCATATCTCACCTCATATCCCACCTCATATCCCACCTCATATCCCACCTCATATCCCACCTCATATCTGACCTCGTATCCCACCTCATATCTCACCTCATATCCCACCTCATATCCCACCTCATATCCCACCTCGTATCCCACCTCATATCTGACCTCATATCCCACCTCATATCCCACCTCATATCTCACCTCATATCCCACCTCGTATCCCACCTCGTATCTCACCTCGTATCCCACCCTCAGATCTCACCTCATATTCCACCTCATATCCCACCTCATATCTCACCTCATATCTCACCTCATATCCCACCCCCCATATTCCACCTCATATCCAACCTCATATCCCATCCCCCATATCCCACCTCATATCCAACCTCATATCTCACCTCATATTACACCTCATATCCCACCTCATATCTGACCTCATATCCCACCTCATATCCCTCCTTATATCTCACCTCATATCCAACCTCATATCTCACCTCATATCTCACCTCGTATCCCACCTCATATCTCACCTCATATCTCACCTCGTATCTCACCTCATATCTCACCTCGTATTTCACCTCATATCCCACCTCGTATCCCACCTCATATCTGTCCTCATATCTCACCTCATATCTCACATCATATCCCACCTCATATCCCACCTCATATCCCACCTCATAGCCCATCCCCCATATCTCGCCTCATATCCCATCCCCCATATTCCACCTCATAACCAACCTCATATCCCATCCCCCATATCTCGCCTCATATCCCATCCCCCATATCCCAACTTATATCCCATCCCCCATATCCCACCTCGTATCCCACCTCATATCTCAACCTCGTATTCCACCCCATATCCCATCCCCCATATCCCACCCCGTATCCCACCTCATATCCCATCCCCCATATCCCACCTCGTATCCCACCTCATATTTCACCTCATATCCCACCTCGTATCTCACCTCGTATTTCACCTCGTATTTCACCCCATATCCCACCTCATATCCCATCCCCCATATCCACCCCGTATCCCACCTCATATCCCATCCCCATATCCCACCTCATATCCGACCTCATATCTCACCTCATATCTCACCTCGTATCCCCCCTCATATTCCACCTCATATCTCACCTCATATCTCACCTCATATCCCACCTCATATCCCACCTCATATCTAACCTCGTATCCCACCTCGTATCTCACCTCGTATCCCACCTCATATCTCACCTCATATTCCAACTCATCTCACCTCATATCCCTCATATCCCTCCTTATATCCCACCTCATATCCCCACCTCGTATCCCACCTCATATCTCACCTCATATCTCACCTCATATCTCACCTCATAGCTCACCTCATATCTCACCTCATATTCCAACTCATCTCACCTCATATCCCTCATATCCCTCCTTATATCCCACCTCATATCCCACCTCGTATCCCACCTCATATCTCACCTCGTATCCCACCTCATATCTCACCTCATATTCCAACTCATCTCACCTCTTTTCACTCATATCCCTCCTCATATCCCACCTCGTATCCCACCTCATATCTCACCTCATATCTCACCTCATATCCCACCTCGTATCCCACCTCATATCTCACTCATATCTCACCTCATATCCCACCTCATATCCCACCTCATATCCCACCTCATATCTCACCTCATATCTCACCTCATATCCCACCTCGTATCCCACCTCATATCTCACCTCATATCTCACCTCATATCCCACCTCGTATCCCACCTCATATCTCACCTCATATCTCACCTCATATCCCACCTCATATCCCACCTCATATCCCACCTCGTATCCCACCTCATATCTCACCTCATATCTCACCTTATATCCCACCTCATATCTCACCTCGTATCCCACCTCGTATCTCACCTCGTATCTCACCTCGTATTTCACCTCATACCCCACCTCATATTCCACCTCATATCTCACCTCATATCTCACCTCATATCCCACCTCGTATCCCACCTCGTATCCCACCTCGTATCCCACCTCGTATCCCACCTCATATCCCACCTCGTATCCCACCTCATATCTCACCTCATATCCCACCTCATATCTCACCTCATATCTCACCTCATATCCCACCTCATATCTCACCTCGTATCTCACCTCGTATCCCACCTCGTATCCAACCTCGTATCTCACCTCGTATCCCACCTCAAATCTCACTTCATATCCCACCTCGTATCCCACCTCGTATCCCACCTCATATCCCACCTCATATCCCATCCCCCATATCCCACCTCGTATCCCACCTCATATCTCACCTCGTATCTCACCTCATATCTCACCTCATATCCCACCTCATATCCCACCTCATATCTCACCTCGTATCCCACCTCGTATCTCACCTCGTATCCCACCTCATATCTCACCTCATATTCCAACTCATCTCACCTCATATCCCTCATATCCCTCCTTATATCCCACCTCATATCCCACCTCGTATCCACCTCATATCTCACCTCATATCTCACCTCATAACTCACCTCATATCTCACCTCATATCCCACCTCATATCTCACCTCATATTCCAACTCATCTCACCTCATATCCCTCATATCCCTCCTTATATCCCACCTCATATCCCACCTCGTATCCCACCTCATATCTCACCTCGTATCTCACCTCGTATCCCACCTCATATCTCACCTCATATTCCAACTCATCTCACCTCATATCCCTCATATCCCTCCTTATATCCCACCTCATATCCCACCTTGTATCCCACCTCATATCCCACCTCATATCCCACCTCATATCTCACCTCATATCTCACCTCGTATCTCACCTCGTATCCCACCTCGTATCCAACCTCGTATCTCAACCTCGTATCCCACCTCAAATCTCACTTCATATCCCACCTCGTATCCCACCTCGTATCCCACCTCATATCCCACCTCATATCCCATCCCCATATCCCACCTCATATCCGACCTCATATCCACCTCATATCTCACCTCGTATCCCACCTCATATTCCACCTCATATCTCACCTCATTTCTCACCTCATATCCCTCATATCCCTCCTTATATCCCACCTCATATCCCACCTCATATCTCACCTCATATCTCACCTCATATCTCACCTCATATCCCACCTCATATCTCACCTCATATCCCACCTCATATCCCTCATATCCCTCCTTATATCCCACCTCATATCTCACCTCATATCTCACCTCATATCCCACCTCATATCCCACCTCATATCTCACCTCGTATCCCACCTCGTATCTCACCTCGTATCCCACCTCATATCTCACCTCATATTCCAACTCATCTCACCTCATATCCCTCCTTATATCCCACCTCATATCCCACCTCGTATCCCACCTCATATCTCACCTCATATCTCACCTCATATCTCACCTCATATCTCACCTCATATCCCACCTCATATCTCACCTCATATTCCAACTCATCTCACCTCATATCCCTCATATCCCTCCTTATATCCCACCTCATATCCCACCTCGTATCCCACCTCATATCCCACCTCATATCTCACCTCATATCTCACCTCATATCTCACCTCATATCCCACCTCGTATCCCACCTCATATCTCACCTCATATCTCACCTCATATCCCACCTCATATCCCACCTCGTATCCCACCTCATATCCCACCTCATATCTCACCTCGTATCCCACCTCGTATCTCACCTCGTATCTCACCTCGTATTTCACCTCATACCCCACCTCATATTCCACCTCATATCTCACCTCATATCTCACCTCATATCCCACCTCATATCCCACCTCATATCCCACCTCGTATCCCACCTCATATCCCACCTCGTATCCCACCTCATATCTCACCTCGTATCCCACCTCGTATCCCACCTCATATCTCACCTCATATCTCACCTCATATCCCACCTCATATCTCACCTTGTATCCCACCTCGTATCCAACCTCGTATCTCACCTCGTATCCCACCTCAAATCTCACTTCATATCCCACCTCCTATCCCACCTCGTATCCCACCTCGTATCCCACCTCATATCCCACCTCATATCCCATCCCCCATATCCCACCTCATATTTCACCTCATATCCTACCTCATATCTCACCTCATATCCCACCTCATATCTCACCTCGTATTTCACCTCGTATCTCACCTCGTATCTCACCTCGTATCTCACCTCATATCCCACCTTATATTCCACCTCATATCTCACCTCATATCTCACCTCATATCCCTCATATCCCTCCTCATATCCCACCTCATATCCCACCTCATATCTCACCTCATATCCCACCTCATATCTCACCTCATATCCCACCTCATATCTCACCTCATATCCCACCTCGTATCCCACCTCATATCCCACCTCATATTTCACCTCATATCCCACCTCGTATCTCACCTCGTATTTCACCTCGTATTTCACCCCATATCCCACCTCATATCCCATACCCCATATCCCACCCCGTATCCCACCTCATATCCCATCCCCCATATCCCACCTCATATCCGACCTCATATCTCACCTCATATCTCACCTCGTATCCCACCTCATATTCCACCTCATATCTCACCTCATATCTCACCTCATATCCCTCATATCCCTCCTTATATCCCACCTCATATCCCACCTCATATCTCACCTCATATCTCACCTCATATCCCACCTCATATCTCACCTCATATCCCACCTCATATCTCACCTCGTATCCCACCTCGTATCCCACCTCGTATCCCACCTCATATCTCACCTCGTATCCCACCTCGTATCCCACCTCATATCTCACCTCATATCTCACCTCATATCCCACCTCATATCTCACCTTGTATCCCACCTCGTATCCAACCTCGTATCTCACCTCGTATCCCACCTCAAATCTCACTTCATATCCCACCTCGTATCCCACCTCGTATCCCACCTCGTATCCCACCTCGTATCCCACCTCATATCCCACCTCATATCCCACCTCGTATCCCACCTCATATCCCACCTCGTATCCCACCTCATATCTCACCTCGTATCCCACCTCGTATCCCACCTCATATCTCACCTCATATCTCACCTCATATCCCACCTCATATCTCACCTCGTATCCCACCTCTTATCCAACCTCGTATCTCACCTCGTATCCCACCTCAAATCTCACTTCATATCCCACCTCGTATCCCACCTCGTATCCCACCTTGTATCCCACCTCATATCCCACCTCATATCCCATCCCCCATATCCCACCTCATATTTCACCTCATATCCTACCTCATATCTCACCTCATATCCCACCTCATATCTCACCTCGTATTTCACCTCGTATCTCACCTCGTATCTCACCTCGTATCTCACCTCATATCCCACCTTATATTCCACCTCATATCTCACCTCATATCTCACCTCATATCCCTCATATCCCTCCTCATATCCCACCTCATATCCCACCTCATATCTCACCTCATATCCCACCTCATATCTCACCTCATATCCCACCTCATATCTCACCTCATATCCCACCTCGTATCCCACCTCATATCCCACCTCATATTTCACCTCATATCCCACCTCGTATCTCACCTCGTATTTCACCTCGTATTTCACCCCATATCCCACCTCATATCCCATCCCCCATATCCCACCCCGTATCCCACCTCATATCCCATCCCCCATATCCCACCTCATATCCGACCTCATATCTCACCTCATATCTCACCTCGTATCCCACCTCATATTCCACCTCATATCTCACCTCATATCTCACCTCATATCCCTCATATCCCTCCTTATATCCCACCTCATATCCCACCTCATATCTCACCTCATATCTCACCTCATATCTCACCTCATATCCCACCTCATATCTCACCTCATATCCCACCTCATATCCCTCATATCCCTCCTTATATCCCACCTCATATCTCACCTCATATCTCACCTCATATCCCACCTCATATCTCACCTCATATCCCACCTCATATCTCACCTCGTATCCCACCTCGTATCCCACCTTGTATTCCACCTCGCTTTTCACCTCATATCCCACCTCATATCTCACCTCATATCCCTCCTCGTATCCCACCTCGTATCCCACCTCATATCTCACCTCATATCCCACCTCATATCTCACCTCGTATCCCACCTCGTATCCAACCTCGTATCTCATCTCGTTTTCCACCTCGTATCCAACCTCGTATCTCACCTCGTATCCCACCTCGTATCCAACCTCGTATCCCACCTCGTATCCAACCTCGTATCTCACCTCGTATCCTACCTCAAATCTCACTTCATATCCCACCTCATATCTCACCTCGTATCCCACCTCGTATCCCACCTCATATCCCATCCCCCATATCCCACCTCATATTTCACCTCATATCCTACCTCATATCTCACCTCATATCCAACCTCATATCTCACCTCATATCCCACCTCATATCTCACCTCATATCCCACCTCGTATCTCGCCTCGTATCTCACCTCGTATCTCACCTCATATCCCACCTCATATTCCACCTCATATCTCACCTCATATCTCACCTCATATCCCTCATATCCCTCCTCATATCCCACCTCATATCCCACCTCATATCTCACCTCATATCCCACCTCATATCCTACCTCATATCTCACCTCATATCCAACCTCATATCTCACCTCATATCCAACCTCATATCTCACCTCATATCCCACCTCATATCTCACCTCATATATCCCACCTCATATCTCACCTCGTATCTCACCTCGTATCTCACCTCGTATCTCACCTCGTATCTCACCTCATATCCCACCTCATATTCCACCTCATATCTCACCTCATATCTCACCTCATATCCCTCATATCCCTCCTCATATCCCACCTCATATCTCACCTCATATCCCACCTCATATCCCACCTCATATCCCACCTCGTATCCCACCTCATATCTCACCTCATATCTCACCTCATATCTCACCTCATATCTCACCTCATATCTCACCTCGTATCCCACCTCGTATCCAACCTCATATCTCACCTCGTATCCCACCTCGTATCCCACCTCAAATCTCACTTCATATCCCACCTCATATCTCACCTCGTATCCCACCTCGTATCCCACCTCATATCCCACCTCATATCCCATCCCCCATATCCCACCTCATATTTCACCTCATATCCTCCCTCATATCTCACCTCATATCCAACCTCAAATCCCACCTCATATCCCACCTCATATTTCACCTCAGAGGTCACCGCCACCCCAGATCCAGTTTTCCCTTTTATTCCATCTCCAATTCAATATCCCATATCATCTCCCCCATATCCCACCTCATATCCCATCCCCCATATCCCACCTCATATCCCATCCCCCATATCTTGCCTCATATCCCACCTTATATCCCATCCCCATATCTCGCCTCATATCCCATACCTCATATCCAACCTCATATCCCACCTCATATCCAACCTCATATCCCATCCCCCATATCTCGCCTCATATCCCATCCCCCATATCTCGCCTCATATACCATCCCCCATATCTCACCTCATATCCCATCCCCCATATCTCGCCTCATATGCCATCCCCCATATCCCACCTCATGTCCAACCTCATATCCCATCCCCCATATCTCGCCTCGTATCCCATCCCCCATATCCCACCTCATATCCAACCTCATATGCAGCCTCATATCCCATCCCCCATATCTCGCCTCATATCCCACCTCATATCCAACCTCATATCCTACCTCATATCCCACCTCATAACCCACTTCATATCTCACCTCATATCCAACCTCATATCCAACCTCATATTCCACCTCATATCTCACCTCATATCCAACCTCATATCCCACTTCATATCTCAGCTCATATCCAACCTCATATCCCACTTCATATCCCACCTTATATCCCACCTCATATCCAACCTCATATCCAACCTCATATCCCACCTCATATCCCACCTCATATCCCACCTCATATCCTACCTCGTATCCCACCTCATATCCCACCTCATATCTCACCTCATATCCCGCCTCATATCCCATCCCCCATATCCCACCTCATATTCAACCTCATATCCCACCTCATATCTCACCTCATATCCAACCTCATATCCCACTTCATATCTCAGATCATATCCCACCTCATATCCCACCTCATATCCCACCCCATATCCAACCTCATATCCCACCTCATATCTCACCTCATATCCAACCTCATATCTCACCTCATATCCAACCTCATATCCCGCCTCATATCCCATTCCCTATTTCCCACCTCCTATTCAACCTCATATCCAACCTCATATCCAACCTCATATCCCACCTCATATTTCACCTCATATCCAACCTCATATCTCCCCTCATATCCCACCTCATATCTCACCTCATATCCAACCTCATATCTCGCCTCATATCCCGCCTCATATCCCGCCTCATATCCAACCTCATATCCCACCTCATATCTCACCTCATATCCCACCTCATATCTCACCTCGTATCCAACCTTGTATCTCACCTCATATCCCACCTCATATCTCGCCTCATATCCCACCTCATATCTCTCCTCATATCCCACCTCATATCCAACCTCATATCTCACCTCATATCCCACCTCATATCCCACCTCGTATCCCACCTCGTATCTCACCTCGTATCTCACCTCGTATCCAACCTCATATCTCACCTCATATCTCACCTCATATCTCACCTCATATCCCTCATATCCCACCTCATATCTCACCTCATATCCCACCTCATATCTCACCTCATATCCCACCTCATATCTCGCCTCATATCCCACCTCATATCCCACCTCGTATCTCACCTCATATCCCACCTCATATCTCACCTCATATGCCTCATATCTCACCTCATATCCCACCTCATATCCCACCTCATATCCCACCTCGTATCCCACCTCGTATCTCACCATATCCAACCTCATATGCAGCCTCATATCCCATCCCCCATATCTCGCCTCATATCCCACCTCATATCCAACCTCATATCCTACCTCATATCCCACCTCATAACCCACTTCATATCTCACCTCATATCCAACCTCATATCCAACCTCATATTCCACCTCATATCTCACCTCATATCCAACCTCATATCCCACTTCATATCTCAGCTCATATCCAACCTCATATCCCACTTCATATCCCACCTTATATCCCACCTCATATCCAACCTCATATCCAACCTCATATCCCACCTCATATCCCACCTCATATCCCACCTCATATCCTACCTCGTATCCCACCTCATATCCCACCTCATATCTCACCTCATATCCCGCCTCATATCCCATCCCCCATATCCCACCTCATATTCAACCTCATATCCCACCTCATATCTCACCTCATATCCAACCTCATATCCCACTTCATATCTCAGATCATATCCCACCTCATATCCCACCTCATATCCCACCCCATATCCAACCTCATATCCCACCTCATATCTCACCTCATATCCAACCTCATATCTCACCTCATATCCAACCTCATATCCCGCCTCATATCCCATTCCCTATTTCCCACCTCCTATTCAACCTCATATCCAACCTCATATCCAACCTCATATCCCACCTCATATTTCACCTCATATCCAACCTCATATCTCCCCTCATATCCCACCTCATATCTCACCTCATATCCAACCTCATATCTCGCCTCATATCCCGCCTCATATCCCGCCTCATATCCAACCTCATATCCCACCTCATATCTCACCTCATATCCCACCTCATATCTCACCTCGTATCCAACCTTGTATCTCACCTCATATCCCACCTCATATCTCGCCTCATATCCCACCTCATATCTCTCCTCATATCCCACCTCATATCCAACCTCATATCTCACCTCATATCCCACCTCATATCCCACCTCGTATCCCACCTCGTATCTCACCTCGTATCTCACCTCGTATCCAACCTCATATCTCACCTCATATCTCACCTCATATCTCACCTCATATCCCTCATATCCCACCTCATATCTCACCTCATATCCCACCTCATATCTCACCTCATATCCCACCTCATATCTCGCCTCATATCCCACCTCATATCCCACCTCGTATCTCACCTCATATCCCACCTCATATCTCACCTCATATGCCTCATATCTCACCTCATATCCCACCTCATATCCCACCTCATATCCCACCTCGTATCCCACCTCGTATCTCACCACGTATCTGACCTCATATCTCACCTCATATCCCACCTCATATCCCACCTCATATCCCACCTCATATCCCACCTCGTATCCCACCTCGTATCTCACCACGTATCTGACCTCATATCTCACCTCATATCTAACCTCATATCCCACCTCATATCTCACCTCATATCCCGCCTCATATCCCATCCCCCATATCCCACCTCATATCCAACCTCATATTTCACCTCATATCTCACCTCATATCCCACCTCATATCTCAACTCATACCCCACCTCATATCCCACCTCATATCTCACCTCATATCCCGCCTCATATCCCATCCCCCATATCCCACCTCATATCCAACCTCATATCCCACCTCATATCCCACCTCATATCTCACCTCATATCCCATCCACCATATCCCACCTCATATCCAACCTCATATTCCACCTCGTATCTCACCTTGTATCCCGCCTCATATCCCATCCCCCATATCCCACCTCATATCCAACCTCATATCCCACCTCATATCTCACCTCATATCTCACCTCATATCCCGCCTCATATCCCATCCCCCATATCCCACCTCATATCCAACCTCATATCCCGCCTCATATCCCATCCCCCATATCCCACCTCATATCCAACCTCATATCCCACCTCATATCCCCCCTCGTATCTCACCTCGTATCCCACCTCATATCCCATCCCCCAGATCCCACCTCATATCTCACCTCATATCCCACCTCATATCTCGCCTCATATCCAAAATCATATGCCATCTCATATCCCTTCTCCCAAGACTTTTTTGTGTAGGCTGTCTGGTTGCTATGGGTTACAGCCGGCTGGTTGCGGTGGATTATCGCCTGCGTCTGATGGATAGATCGGAATATTAGGCGGAGGATGGGCCATTTCCAGCAGGTCTTTAATGGAATTCAATGGGGCTTCTCCAGTCTGCGGCGTCTCTATTATGGAGCTGATTTGCTGCCCATTACCGCCGCCGCCATGATAATAGACTTCCACCGTCCTGTAATACAGATACATCAGTGTGCGCAGCCAGCACCTGTCACAACGCATCTCCTTCGCACTCACTTCTCCCGCTTATGGAAGTCAGGATTTACTGGCACAAACGCGGATAGATATGGCGCCTGCAGAGGAAGAAGCGCATCATATCATACAGACAACGATAAATACATCAATATCATACACAGCGTGTAAGCTCTTCTGAACACGTGTGTCCTATATGTGCCCCACCCCCAATACATCAATAAATCTACCTACTGATTGTACTGCGCATGGGAATAGGGGGCCGCTATATACATCAAATAACGAAAATCTATTATTTGTATTTTACATGGATGTAAAAAGGATTGAGCATTACATAATGCATACTTCCCATTATGGGGAGATTCCCTGCAGTATTTTGTGTCTCTGCCTCTCCCACAATGGGGAGACTTCCTGCAGTAATTTGTGTCTCTGCCCCTCCCACAATGGGGAGATTTCCTGCAGTAATTTGTGTCTCCGCCCCTCCCCCAATGGGGAGATTTCCCTGCAGTAGTTTGTGTCTCTGCCCCTCCCACAATGTGGAGATTTCCTGCAGTAGTTTGTGTCTCTGCCCCGCCCACAATGGGGAGATTTCCTGCAGTAATTTGTGTCTCCGCCCCTCCCCCAATGGGGAGATTTCCCTGCAGTAGTTTGTGTCTCTGCCCCTCCCACAATGGGGAGATTTCCTGCAGTAGTTTGTGTCTCTGCCCCTCCCACAATGGGGAGATTTCCTGCAGTAGTTTGTGTCTCTGCCCCTCCCACAATGGGGAGATTTCCTGCAGTAGTTTTTGTCTCTGCCCCTCCCACAATGGGGAGATTCCCTGCAGTAGTTTGTGTCTCTGCCCCTCCCACAATGGGGAGATTTCCTGCAGTAGTTTGTGTCTCTGCCCCTCCCACAATGGGGAGATTTCCTGCGGTAGTTTGTGTCTCTGCCCTTCCCACAATGGGGAAATGTCCCTGCAGTAGTTTGTGTCTCTGCCCCTCCTACAATGGGGAGATTTCCCTGCAGTAGTTTGTGTCTCTGCCCCTCCTACAATGGGGAGATTTCCCTGCAGTAATTTGTGTCTCTGCCCTTTCTTACAATGGGGAGATTTTCTCCAGTAGTTTGTCTCTACCCCTCCCTCAATGATGAGATTTCCCTGCAGTAGTTTGTGTCTCTGCCCCTCCCACAATGGGGAGATTCCCTGCAGTAGTTTGTGTCTCTGCCCCTCCCACAATGGGGAGATTCCCTGCAGTAGTTTGTGTCTCTGCCCCTCCCACAATGATGAGATTTCCTGCAGTAGTTTGTGTCTCTGCCCCTCCCACAATGATGAGATTTCCTGCAGTAGTTTGTGTCTCTGCCCCTCCCACAATGATGAGATTTCCTGCAGTAGTTTGTGTCTCTGCCCCTCCTACAATGATGAGATTTCCTGCAGTAGTTTGTGTCTCTGCCCCTCCAACAATGATGAGATTTCCCTGCAGTAGTTTGTGTCTCTGCCCCTCCCACAATGGGGAGATTTCCTGCAGTAGTTTGTGTCTCTGCCCCTCCCACAATGGGGAGATTCCCTGCAGTAGTTTGTGTCTCTGCCCCTCCCACAATGGGGAAATTTCCTGCAGTAGTTTGTGTCTCTGCTCCTCCCACAATGGGGAGATTCCCTGCAGTAGTTTGTGTCTCTGCCCTCCCACAATGGGCAGATTTCCTGCAGTAGTTTGTGTCTCTGCCCCTCCCACAATGGGGAAATTTCCTGCAGTAGTTTGTGTCTCTGCTCCTCCCACAATGGGGAGATTCCCTGCAGTAGTTTGTGTCTCTGCCCTCCCACAATGGGGAGATTTCCTGCAGTAGTTTGTGTCTCTGCCCCTCCCACAATGGGGAGATTCCCTGCAGTAGTTTGTGTCTCTGCCCCTCCCACAATGGGGAAATTTCCTGCAGTAGTTTGTGTCTCTGCCCCTCCCACAATGAGGAGATTCCCTGCAGTAGTTTGTGTCTCTGCCCCTCCCACAATGATGAGATTTCCTGCAGTAGTTTGTGTCTCTGCCCCTCCCACAATGGGGAAATGTCCCTGCAGTAGTTTGTGTCTCTGCCCCTCCCACAATGATGAGATTTCCTGCAGTAGTTTGTGTCTCTGCCCCTCCCACAATGATGAGATTTCCTGCAGTAGTTTGTGTCTCTGCCCCTCCCACAATGGGGAGATTTCCCTGCAGTAGTTTGTGTCTCTGCCCCTCCCACAATGGGGAGATTTCCTGCAGTAGTTTGTGTCTCTGCCCCTCCCACAATGGGGAGATTTCCCTGCAGTAGTTTGTGTCTCTGCCCCTCCCACAATGGGGAGATTTCCTGCAGTAGTTTGTGTCTCTGCCCCTCCCACAATGGGGAGATTTCCTGCAGTAGTTTGTGTCTCTGCTCCTCCCACAATGGGGAGATTCCCTGCAGTAGTTTTTGGTGTCTCTGCCCCTCCCACAATGGGGAAATTTCCTGCAGTAGTTTGTGTCTCTGCTCCTCCCACAATGGGAAGATTCCCTGCAGTAGTTTGTGTCTCTGCCCCTCCCACAATGGGGAGATTTCCTGCCGTAGTTTGTGCCTCTGCCCCTCCCACAATGGGGAGATTTCCTGCCGTAGTTTGTGCCTCTGCCCCTCCCACAATGGTGAGATTTCCTGCAGTTGTTTCTATCTCTGCCCCTCCCACAATGGGGAAATATCCTGCAGTAGTTTGTGTCTCTGCTCCTCCCACAATGGGGAGATTCCCTGCAGTAGTTTTTTGTGTCTCTGCCCCTCCCACAATGGGGAAATTTCCTGCAGTAGTTTGTGTCTCTGCTCCTCCCACAATGGGAAGATTCCCTGCAGTAGTTTGTGTCTCTGCCCCTCCCACAATGGGGAGATTCCCTGCAGTTGTTTGTATCTCTGCCCCTCCCACAATGGGGAGATTTCCTGCAGAAGTTTGTGTCTCTGCCCCTCCCACAATGGGGAGATTTCCTGCAGTAGTTTGTGTCTCTGCCCCTCCCACAATGATGAGATTTCCTGCAGTAGTTTGTGTCTCTGCCCCTCCCACAATGGGGAGATTCTCTGCAGTAGTTTGTGTCTCTGCCCCTCCCACAATGGGGAGATTTCCCCCAGTAGTTTGTGTCTCTACCCCTCCCACAATGGGGAGATTCCCTGCAGTAGTTTGTGTCTCTGCCCCTCCCACAATGGGGAGATTCCCTGCAGTAGTTTGTGTCTCTGTCCCCTCCCACAATGGGGAGATTTCCTGCCGTAGTTTGTGTCTCTGTCCCTCCCACAAAGGGAAGATTCCCTGCAGTAGTTTGTGTCTCTGCCCCTCCCACAATGGGGAGATTTCCTGCAGTTGTTTGTATCTCTGCCCCTCCCACAATGGGGAGATTTCCTGCAGAAGTTTGTGTCTCTGCCCCTCCCACAATGGGGAGATTTCCTGCAGTAGTTTGTGTCTCTGCCCCTCCCACAATGATGAGATTTCCTGCAGTAGTTTGTGTCTCTGCCCCTCCCACAATGGGGAGATTCTCTGCAGTAGTTTGTGTCTCTGCCCCTCCCACAATGGGGAGATTTCCCCCAGTAGTTTGTGTCTCTACCCCTCCCACAATGGGGAGATTCCCTGCAGTAGTTTGTGTCTCTGCCCCTCCCACAATGGGGAGATTCCCTGCAGTAGTTTGTGTCTCTGCCCCTCCCACAATGGGGAGATTTCCTGCCGTAGTTTGTGTCTCTGTCCCTCCCACAATGGGGAGATTTCCTGCAGTAGTTTGTGTCTCTGCCCCTCCCACAATGAGGAGATTTCCTGCAGTAGTTTGTGTCTCTGCCCCTCCCACAATGATGAGATTTCCTGCAGTAGTTTGATGTCTCTGCCCCTCCCACAATGATGAGATTTCCTGCAGTAGTTTGTGTCTCTGCCCCTCCCACAATGATGAGATTTCCTGCAGTAGTTTGTGTCTCTGCCCCTCCCACAATGGGGAGATTCTCTGCAGTAGTTTGTGTCTCTGCCCCTCCCACAATGGGGAGATTTCCCCCAGTAGTTTGTGTCTCTACCCCTCCCACAATGGGGAGATTCCCTGCAGTAGTTTGTGTCTCTGCCCCTCCCACAATGGGGAGATTCCCTGCAGTAGTTTGTGTCTCTGCCCCTCCCACAATGGGGAGATTTCCTGCCGTAGTTTGTGTCTCTGTCCCTCCCACAATGGGGAGATTTCCTGCAGTAGTTTGTGTCTCTGCCCCTCCCACAATGAGGAGATTTCCTGCAGTAGTTTGTGTCTCTGCCCCTCCCACAATGATGAGATTTCCTGCAGTAGTTTGATGTCTCTGCCCCTCCCACAATGATGAGATTTCCTGCAGTTGTTTGTGTCTCTGCCCCTCCCACAATGGAGAGATTTCCCTGCAGTAGTTTGTGTCTCTGCCCCTCCCACAATGGGGAGATTTCCTGCCGTAGTTTGTGTCTCTGTCCCTCCCACAATGGGGAGATTTCCTGCAGTTGTTTGTATCTCTGCCCCTCCCACAATGGGGAGATTTCCTGCAGTAGTTTGTGTCTCTGCCCCTCCCACAATGGGGAGATTTCCTGCAGTAGTTTGTGTCTCCGCCCCTCCCACAATGATGAGATTTCCTGCAGTAGTTTGTGTCTCTGCCCCTCCCACAATGGAGAGATTTCCTGCAGTAGTTTGTGTCTCCGCCCCTCCCACAATGATGAGATTTCCTGCAGTAGTTTGTGTCTCTGCCCCTCCCACAATGATGAGATTTCCTGCAGTAGTTTGTGTCTCTGCCCCTCCCACAATGATGAGATTTCCTGCAGTAGTTTGTGTCTCTGCCCCTCCCACAATGATGAGATTTCCCTGCAGTAGTTTGTGTCTCTGCCCCTCCCACAATGGGGAGATTTCCTGCAGTAGTTTGTGTCTCTGCCCCTCCCACAGTGGGGAGATTCACTGCAGTAGTTTGTGTCTCTGCCCCTCCCACAATGGGGAAATTTCCTGCAGTAGTTTGTGTCTCTGCCCCTCCCACAATGTGGAGATTTCATCCAGTAGTTTGTGTCTCCGCCCCTCCCACAATGATGAGATTTCCTGCAGTAGTTTGTGTCTCTGCCCCTCCCACAATGGAGAGATTTCCCTGCAGTAGTTTGATTCTCTGCCCCTCCCACAATGGGGAGATTCCCTGCAGTAGTTTGTGTCTCTGCCCCTCCCACAATGGGGAGATTCCCTGCAGTAGTTTGTGTCTCTGCCCCTCCCACAATGGGGAGATTCCCTGCAGTAGTTTGTGTCTCTGCCCCTCCCACAATGGGGAGATTTCCTGCAGTAGTTTGTGTCTCCGCCCCTCCCACAATAGGGGATTTCCTGCAGTAGTTTGTGTCTCTGCCCCTCCCACAATGGGGAGATTTCCTGCAGTAGTTTGTGTCTCTGCCCCTCCCACAATGGAGAGATCTCCTGCAGTAGTTTGTGTCTCTGCCCCTCCCACAATGGGGAGATTTCCTGCAGTAGTTTGTGTCTCTGCCCCTCCCACAATGGAGAGATCTCCTGCAGTAGTTTGTGTCTCTGCCCCTCCCACAATGGGGAGATTTCCTGCAGTAATTTGTGTCTCTGCCCCTTCCACAATGGGGAGATTTCCTGCAGTAGTTTGTGTCTCTGCCCCTCCCACAATGGAGAGATTTCCCTGCAGTAGTTTGTGTCTCTGCCCCTCCCACAATGGGGAGATTTCCTGCCGTAGTTTGTGTCTCTGTCCCTCCCACAATGGGGAGATTTCCTGCAGTTGTTTGTATCTCTGCCCCTCCCACAATGGGGAGATTTCCTGCAGTAGTTTGTGTCTCTGCCCCTCCCACAATGGGGAGATTTCCTGCAGTAGTTTGTGTCTCCGCCCCTCCCACAATGATGAGATTTCCTGCAGTAGTTTGTGTCTCTGCCCCTCCCACAATGGAGAGATTTCCTGCAGTAGTTTGTGTCTCTGCCCCTCCCACAATGAGGAGATTTCATCCAGTAGTTTGTGTCTCTGCCCCTCCCACAATGGGGAGATTTCATCCAGTAGTTTGTGTCTCTGCCCCTCCCACAATGTGGAGATTTCATCCAGTAGTTTGTGTCTCCGCCCCTCCCACAATGATGAGATTTCCTGCAGTAGTTTGTGTCTCTGCCCCTCCCACAATGGAGAGATTTCCCTGCAGTAGTTTGATTCTCTGCCCCTCCCACAATGGGGAGATTCCCTGCAGTAGTTTGTGTCTCTTCCCCTCCCACAATGGGGAGATTCCCTGCAGTAGTTTGTGTCTCTGCCCCTCCCACAATGGGGAGATTTCCTGCAGTAGTTTGTGTCTCCGCCCCTCCCACAATAGGGGATTTCCTGCAGTAGTTTGTGTCTCTGCCCCTCCCGCAATGGGGAGATTTCCTGCAGTAGTTTGTGTCTCTGCCCCTCCCACAATGAGGAGATTTCCTGCAGTAGTTTGTGTCTCTGCCCCTCCCACAATGTGGAGATTTCATCCAGTAGTTTGTGTCTCCGCCCCTCCCACAATGATGAGATTTCCTCCAGTAGTTTGTGTCTCTGCCCCTCCCACAATGGAGAGATTTCCCTGCAGTAGTTTGATTCTCTGCCCCTCCCACAATGGGGAGATTCCCTGCAGTAGTTTGTGTCTCTGCCCCTCCCACAATGGGGAGATTCCCTGCAGTAGTTTGTGTCTCTGCCCCTCCCACAATGGGGAGATTCCCTGCAGTAGTTTGTGTCTCTGCCCCTCCCACAATAGGGGATTTCCTGCAGTAGTTTGAGTCTCTGCCCCTCCCACAATGGGGAGATTCCCTGCAGTAGTTTGTGTCTCTGCCCCTCCCACAATAGGGGATTTCCTGCAGTAGTTTGTGTCTCTGCCCCTCCCACAATGGGGAGATTTCCTGCAGTAGTTTGTGTCTCTGCCCCTCCCACAATGGAGAGATCTCCTGCAGTAGTTTGTGTCTCTGCCCCTCCCACAATGGTGACATTTCCTGCAGTAGTTTGTGTCTCTGCCCCTCCCAAAATGGGGAGATTTCCTGCAGTAATTTGTGTCTCTGCCCCTCCCACAATGGGGAGATTTCCTGCAGTAATTTGTGTCTCTGCCCCTCCCACAATGGGGAGATTTCCCTGCAGTAGTTTGTGTCTCTGCCCCTCCCACAATGGGGAGATTTCCTGCAGTAGTTTGTGTCTCTGCCCTCCCACAATGGGGAAATTTCCTCCAGCAGTTTGTCTCTGCCCCTCCCACAATGGAGAGATCTCCTGCAGTAGTTTGTGTCTCTGCCCCTCCCACAATGAGGAGATTTCCTGCAGTAGTTTGTGTCTCTGTCCCTCCCACAATGTGGAGATTTCCTGCAGTAGTTTGTGTCTCTGCCCCTCCCACAATGAGGAGATTTCCTGCAGTAGTTTGTGTCTCTGCCCCTCCCACAATGAGGAGATTTCCTGCAGTAGTTTCTGTCTCTGCCCCTCCCACAATGAGGAGATTTCCTGCAGTAGTTTGTATCTCTGCCCCTCCTACAATGGGGAAATTTCCTGCAGTAGTTTGTGTCTCTGCCCCTCCCACAATGGAGAGATTCCCTGCAGTAGTTTGTATCTCTGCCCCTCCCACAATGGGGAGATTTCCTGCAGTAGTTTGTGTCTCTGCCCCTCCTACAATTGGGAGATTTCCCTTCAGTAGTTTGTGTCTCTGCCCCTCCCACAATTGGGAAATTTCCTCTAGTAGTTTGTGTCTCTGCCCCTCCCACAATTGGGAAATTTCCTGCAGTAGTTTGTTTCTCTGTCCCTCCCACAATGTGGAGATTTCCTGCAGTAGTTTGTGTCTCTGCCCCTCCCACAATGAGGAGATTTCCTGCAGTAGTTTGTGTCTCTGCCCCTCCCACAATGAGGAGATTTCCTGCAGTAGTTTCTGTCTCTGCCCCTCCCACAATGAGGAGATTTCCTGCAGTAGTTTGTATCTCTGCCCCTCCTACAATGGGGAAATTTCCTGCAGTAGTTTGTGTCTCTGCCCCTCCCACAATGGAGAGATTCCCTGCAGTAGTTTGTATCTCTGCCCCTCCCACAATGGGGAGATTTCCTGCAGTAGTTTGTGTCTCTGCCCCTCCTACAATTGGGAGATTTCCCTTCAGTAGTTTGTGTCTCTGCCCCTCCCACAATTGGGAAATTTCCTCTAGTAGTTTGTGTCTCTGCCCCTCCCACAATTGGGAAATTTCCTGCAGTAGTTTGTTTCTCTGCCCCTCCCACAATGGGGAGATTTCCTGCAGTAGTTTGTGTCTCTGCCCCTCCCACAATGGGGAGATTTCCTGCAGTAGTTTGTGTCTCTGCCCCTCCCACAATGGGGAGATTTCCTGCAGTAGTTTGTGTCTCTGCCCCTCCCACAATGGGGAGATTCCCTGCAGTAGTTTGTGTCTCTGCCCTCCCACAATGGGGAAATTTCCTCCAGCAGTTTGTCTCTGCCCCTCCCACAATGGAGAGATCTCCTGCAGTAGTTTGTGTCTCTGCCCCTCCCACAATGAGGAGATTTCCTGCAGTAGTTTGTGTCTCTGTCCCTCCCACAATGTGGAGATTTCCTGCAGTAGTTTGTGTCTCTGCCCCTCCCACAATGAGGAGATTTCCTGCAGTAGTTTGTGTCTCTGCCCCTCCCACAATGAGGAGATTTCCTGCAGTAGTTTCTGTCTCTGCCCCTCCCACAATGAGGAGATTTCCTGCAGTAGTTTGTATCTCTGCCCCTCCTACAATGGGGAAATTTCCTGCAGTAGTTTGTGTCTCTGCCCCTCCCACAATGGAGAGATTCCCTGCAGTAGTTTGTATCTCTGCCCCTCCCACAATGGGGAGATTTCCTGCAGTAGTTTGTGTCTCTGCCCCTCCTACAATTGGGAGATTTCCCTTCAGTAGTTTGTGTCTCTGCCCCTCCCACAATTGGGAAATTTCCTCTAGTAGTTTATGTCTCTGCCCCTCCCACAATTGGGAAATTTCCTGCAGTAGTTTGTTTCTCTGCCCCTCCCACAATGGGGAGATTTCCTGCAGTAGTTTGTGTCTCTGCCCCTCCCACAATGGGGAGATTTCCTGCAGTAGTTTGTGTCTCTGCCCCTCCCACAATGGGGAGATTTCCTGCAGTAGTTTGTGTCTCTGCCCCTCCCACAATGGGGAGATTCCCTGCAGTAGTTTGTGTCTCTGCCCCTCCCACAATGGGGAGATTTCCTGCAGTAGTTTGTGTCTCTGTCCCTCCCACAATGGGGAGATTTCCCTGCAGTAGTTTGTGTCTCTGCCCCTCCCACAATGGGGAAATTTCCTGCATTAGTTTGTGTCTCTGCCCCTCCCACAATGTAGAGATTTTCCTTCAGTAGTTTGTGTCTCTGCCCCTCCCACAATTGGGAAATTTTCTCTAGTAGTTTGTGTCTCTGCCCCTCCCACAATGGGGAGATTTCCTGCAGTAGTTTGTGTCTCTGCCCCTCCCCCAATGGGGAGATTTCCTCTAGTAGTTTGTGTCTCTGCCCCTCCCACAATTGGGAAATTTCCTGTAGTCGTTTGTGTCTCTGCCCCTCCCACAATGGGGAGATTTCCTGCAGTAGTTTGTGTCTCTGGAGGAGTTGGAGGATGATGGGGGTGATGGTGAATTGGGGGTAGTCTGGGAGTTTTTGGGAGGAGGATGTGGGTGATGGAGAGTTGGGGGAAGTCTGGGAGTTGCAGTTGGGAGGAGGATGGGGGTGATGGAGAGTTGGGGGAGGGTAGTTGGGAGGATGATGGGGGTGATGGTGAATTGGGAGGGTAGTCAGGGAGTTGTAGTTGGGAGGAGGATGGGTGTGGTGGAGAGTTGGGGGGGGTAGTCCGGGAGTTGTAGTTGGGAGGAGGATGGGGTGATGGAGAGTTGGGGGGGTTGTCTGGGAGTTGTAGTTGGGAGGAGGATGGGGGTGATGGAAAGTTGGGGGTTAGACTAGGAGTTGTAGATGAAGGAGGGTCGGGGTGATGGAGAGTTGGAGGAGGTAGTTTGGGAGTTGTAGTTCGGAGGAGGATGGGGGTGATGGTGAATTGGGGGTAGTCTGGGAGTTGTAGTTGGGAGGAGGATGGGGTGGTGATGAATTGGGGGGTAGTCCAGGAGTTGTAGTTGGGAGGAGGGTGGGGGTGATGGTGAATTGGGGGGTAGTCTGGGAGTTATAGTTGGGAGGAGGATGGGGGTGATGGTGAATTGGGGGTTAGTCTGGGAGTTGTAGTTGGGAGGAGGATGGGGGTGATGGAGAGTTGAGGGGTAGTCTGGGAGTTGTAGTTGGGAGGAGGATGGGGGTGATGGTGAATTGGGGGGTTAGTCTGGGAGTTGTAGTTGGGAGGAGGATGGGGGTGATGGAGAGTTGGGGGGTAGTCTGGGAGTTGTAGTTGGGAGGAGGATGGGGGTGATGGAGAGTTGAGGGGTAGTCTGGGAGTTGTAGTTGGGAGGAGGATGGGGGTGATGGTGAATTGGGGGGTTAGTCTGGGAGTTGTAGTTGGGAGGAGGATGGGGTGATGATGAATTGGGGGGTTAGTCTGGGAGTTGTAGTTGGGAGGAGGATGGGGGTGATGGAGAGTTGGGGGTAGTCTGGGAGTTGTAGGTGGAGGAGGATGGGGGTGATGGTGAATTGGGGGTAGTCTGGGAGTTGTAGTTGGGAGGAAGATGGGGGTGATGGTGAATTGTGGGGCTGTCTGGGAGTTGTAGTTGGGAGGAGGATGGGGGTGATGGTGAATTGGGGGGTTGTATGGGAGTTGTAGTTGGGAGGAGGATGGGGGTGATGATGAATTGGGGGGTTAGTCTGGGAGTTGTAGTTGGAAAGGGGGATGGGGGTGATGGTGAATTGGGGGGTTAGTGTGGGAGTTGTAGTTGAGAGGAGGATGGGAGTGATGGAGAGTTGAGGGGTAGTCTGGGAGTTGTAGTTGGGAGGAGGATGGGGGTGATGGTGAATTGGGGGGTTAGTCTGGGAGTTGTAGTTGGGAGGAGGATGGGGGTGATGGAGAGTTGGGGGGTAGTCTGGGAGTTGGAGTTGGGAGGAGGATGGGGGTGATGATGAATTGGGGGGTTAGTCTGGGAGTTGTAGTCTGGAGGAGGATGGAGGTGATGGTGAATTGGGGGTTAGTCTGGGAGTTGTAGTTGGGAGGAGGATGGGGGTGATGAAGAGTTGGGGGTAGTCTGGGAGGTGTAGTTGGGAGGAAGATGGGGCTGAAGGTGAATTGTGGGGCTGTCTGGGAGTTGTAGTTGGGAGGAGGAGGATGGGGGTGATGGTGAATTGGGGGGTTGTCTGGGAGTTGTAGTTGGGAGGAGGATGGGGGTGATGGAGAGTTGAGGGGTTAGTCTGGGAGTTGTAGTTGGGAGGAAGATGGGGGTGATGGTGAATTGTGGGGCTGTCTGGGAGTTGTAGTTGGGAGGAGGATGGGGGTGATGGTGAATTTGGGGGGTTGTCTGGGAGTTGTAGTTGGGAGGAGGATGAGGGTGATGGAGAGTTGGGGGGTTAGTCTGGGAGTTGTAGTTGGGAGGAGGATGGGGGTGATGGTGAATTGGGGGTATTCTGGGAGTTGTAGTTGGGAGGAGGATGGGGGTGATGGTGAATTGGGGGGTAGTCTGGATTTTGTAGTTGGGAAGAGGATGGGGGTGATGGTGAAGTGGGGGGTAGTCTGGGAGTTGTAGTTAGGATGAGGATAGGGGTGGTGAATTGGGGGTAGTCTGGGAGTTGCAGTTGGGAGGAGGATGGGGGTGATGGAGAGTTGGGGGGTAGTCTGGGAGTTGTAGTTGGGACGAGGATGGGGTGATGGAGAGTTGGGGGGTGTAGTCTGGGAGTTGTAGTTGGGAGAAGGATGGGGGTGATGGTGAATTGGGGGGTAGTCTAGGAGTTGTAGTTGGGAGAAGGATGGGGGCGGTGGTGAATTGGGGGGTAGTCTGGTAGTTGTAGTTAGGATGGGGATGATGGTGAATTGGGGGGGTAGTCTGGTAGTTGTAGTTGGGAGGAGGATGGGGGTGATGGTGAAGTGGGGGCTAGTCTGGGAGTTGTAGTTGGGAGGAGGATGGGGGTGATGGTGAAGTGGGGGGTAGTCTGGGAGTTGTAGTTAGGATGAGGATAGGGGTGGTGAATTGGGGGTAGTCTGGGAGTTGTAGTTGGGAGGAGGATGGGGGTGATGGTGAAGTGGGGGGTTAGTCTGGGAGTTGTAGTTGGGAGGAGGATGGGGGTGATGGTGAATTGGGGGGTAGTCTGGGAGTTGTAGTTGGGAGGAGGATGGGGGTGATGGTGAAGTGGGGGGTAGTCTGGGAATTGTAGTTAGGATGAGGATAGGGGTGGTGAATTGGGGGTAGTCTGGGAGTTGTAGTTGGGAGGAGGATGGGGGTGATGGTGAATTGGGGGGTAGTCTGGGAGTTGTAGTTGGGAGGAGGATGGGGGTGATGGTGAAGTGGGGGGTAGTCTGGGAGTTGTAGTTAGGGTGAGGATAGGGGTGGTGAATTGGGGGTAGTCTGAGAGTTGTAGTTGGGAGGAGGATGGGGGTGATGGAGAGTTGGGGGGGTAGTCTGGGAGTTGTAGTTGGGTGGAGGATGGGGGTGATGGTGAATTGGGGGTAGTCTTGGAGTTGTAGTTGGGAGGAGGATGGGGGTGATGGAGAGTTGGGGGGTGTAGTCTGGGAGTTGTAGTTGGGAGGAGGATGGGGGTGATGGAGAGTTGGGGAGGGTAGTCTGGGAGTTGTAGTTGGGAGGAGGATGGGGGTGATGGTGAAGTGGGGGGTTAGTCTGGGAGTTGTAGTTGGGAGGAGGATGGGGGTGATGGTGAAGTGGGGGGTAGTCTGGGAGTTGTAGTTAGGATGAGGATAGGGGTGGTGAATTGGGGGTAGTCTGGGAGTTGTAGTTGGGAGGAGGATGGGGGTGATGGTGAAGTGGGGGGTAGTCTGGGAGTTGTAGTTAGGATGAGGATAGGGGTGGTGAATTGGGGGTAGTCTGGGAGTTGCAGTTGGGAGGAGGATGGGGGTGATGGAGAGTTGGGGGGTAGTCTGGGAGTTGTAGTTGGGACGAGGATGGGGTGATGGAGAGTTGGGGGGTGTAGTCTGGGAGTTGTAGTTGGGAGAAGGATGGGGGTGATGGTGAATTGGGGGGTAGTCTAGGAGTTGTAGTTGGGAGAAGGATGGGGGCGGTGGTGAATTAGGGGGTAGTCTGGTAGTTGTAGTTAGGATGGGGATGATGGTGAATTGGGGGGGTAGTCTGGTAGTTGTAGTTGGGAGGAGGATGGGGGTGATGGTGAAGTGGGGGCTAGTCTGGGAGTTGTAGTTGGGAGGAGGATGGGGGTGATGGTGAAGTGGGGGGTAGTCTGGGAGTTGTAGTTAGGATGAGGATAGGGGTGGTGAATTGGGGGTAGTCTGGGAGTTGTAGTTGGGAGGAGGATGGGGGTGATGGTGAAGTGGGGGGTTAGTCTGGGAGTTGTAGTTGGGAGGAGGATGGGGGTGATGGTGAATTGGGGGGTAGTCTGGGAGTTGTAGTTGGGAGGAGGATGGGGGTGATGGTGAAGTGGGGGGTAGTCTGGGAATTGTAGTTAGGATGAGGATAGGGGTGGTGAATTGGGGGTAGTCTGGGAGTTGTAGTTGGGAGGAGGATGGGGGTGATGGTGAATTGGGGGGTAGTCTGGGAGTTGTAGTTGGGAGGAGGATGGGGGTGATGGTGAAGTGGGGGGTAGTCTGGGAGTTGTAGTTAGGGTGAGGATAGGGGTGGTGAATTGGGGGTAGTCTGAGAGTTGTAGTTGGGAGGAGGATGGGGGTGATGGAGAGTTGGGGGGGTAGTCTGGGAGTTGTAGTTGGGAGGAGGATGGGGGTGATGGTGAATTGGGGGTAGTCTTGGAGTTGTAGTTGGGAGGAGGATGGGGGTGATGGAGAGTTGGGGGGTGTAGTCTGGGAGTTGTAGTTGGGAGGAGGATGGGGGTGATGGAGAGTTGGGGAGGGTAGTCTGGGAGTTGTAGTTGGGAGGAGGATGGGGGTGATGGTGAAGTGGGGGGTTAGTCTGGGAGTTGTAGTTGGGAGGAGGATGGGGGTGATGGTGAAGTGGGGGGTAGTCTGGGAGTTGTAGTTAGGATGAGGATAGGGGTGGTGAATTGGGGGTAGTCTGGGAGTTGTAGTTGGGAGGAGGATGGGGGTGATGGTGAAGTGGGGGGTAGTCTGGGAGTTGTAGTTAGGATGAGGATAGGGGTGGTGAATTGGGGGTAGTCTGGGAGTTGTAGTTGGGAGGAGGATGGGGGTGGTGAATTGGGGGTAGTCTGGGAGTTGTAGTTGGGAGGAGGATGGGGGTGATGGTGAATTGGGGGGTAGTGTGGGAGTTGTAGTTGGGAGGAGGATGGGGGTGATGGTGAAGTGGGGGGTAGTCTGGGAGTTGTAGTTAGGAGGAGGATGGGGGTGGTGAATTGGGGGTAGTCTGGGAGTTGTAGTTGGGAGGAGGATGGGGGTGATGGAGAGTTGGGGGGTAGTCTGGGAGTTGTTGTTGGGAGGAGGATGGGGGTGATGGTGAATTGGGGGGTTCTCTGGGAGTTGTAGTTGGGAGGAGGATGGGGGGGATGGAGAGTTGGGGAGGTAGTCTGGGAGTTGTAGTTGGGAGGAGGATGGGGGTGATGGTGAATTGGGGGGTATTCTGAGAGTTGTAGTTGGGAGGAGGATGGGGGTGATGGTGAGTTGGGGGGTAGTCTGGGAGTTGTAGCTGGGAGGAGGATGGGGGTGATGGTGAATTGGGGGGGTAGTCTGGGAGTTGTAGTTGGGAGGAGGAAGGTGGTGATGGTGAATTGGGGGGTAGTCTGGGAGTTGTAGTTGGGAGGAGGATGGGGGTGATGGTGAATTGGGGGTTTAGTCTGTGAGTTGTAGTTGGGAGGAGGATGGGGGTGATGGTGAATTGGGGGGTAGTCTGGGAAATATAGTTGGGAGAAGGATGGGGGTGATGGTGAACTGGGGGGTAGTCTGGGAGTTGTAGTTTGGAGGATGATGGGGGTGATGGTGAATTGGGGGGTTAGTCTGGGAGTTATAGTTGGGAGGAGGATGGGGGTGATGGTGAATTGGGGGTAGTCTGGGAGTTGTAGTTGGGAGGGGGATGGGGGTGATGGAGAGTTGGCGGGTAGTCTGGGATTTGTAGTTGGGAGGAGGATGGGGGTGATGGAGAGTTGGGGAGGTAGTCTGGGAGTTGTAGTTGGGAGGAGGATGGGGGTGATGGTGAATTGGGGGGTTGTCTGGGTGTTGTAGTTGGGAGGAGGATGGGGTGATGGAGAGTTGGGGAGGTAGTCTGGGAGTTGTAGTTGGGAGGAGGATGGGGGTGATGGAGAGTTGGGGGGGTAGTTTGGGAGTTGTTGGGAGGAGGATGGGGGTGATGGAGAGTTGGGGGGTTAGTCTGGGAGTTGTTTTTGGGAGGAGGATGGGGGTGATGGAAAATTGGGGGTAGTTTGGGAGTTGTTGGGAGGAGGATGGGGGTGATGGTGAATTGGGGGGTAGTTTGGGAGTTGTTGGGAGGAGGATGGGGGTGATGGAGAGTTGGGGGGTAGTTTGGGAGTTGTTGTTGGGAGGAGGATGGGGATGATGGAGAGTTGTGGAGGTAGTCTGGGAGTTGTAGTTGGGAGGAGGATGGGGGTGATGGTGAATTGGGGGGGTTAGTCTGCTAGTTGTAGTTGGGAGGAGGATGGGGGTGATGGTGAATTGGGGGGGTTAGTCTGGGAGTTGTAGTTGGGAGGAGGATGGGGGTGATGGTGAATTTGGGGGGTAGTTTGGGGGTTGTTGTTGTGAGGAGGATGTGGGTGATGGTGAATTGGGGGGTTAGTCTGGGAGTTGTAGTTGGGAGGAGGGTGGGGGTGATGGAGAGTTGGGGGGTAGTTTGGGAGTTGTTGGGAGGAGGATGGGGGTGATGGTGAATTGGGGGGTTGTCTGGGAGTTGTAGTTGGGAGGAGGATGGGGGTGATGGCGAATTGGGGGGTTGTCTGGGAGTTGTAGTTGGGAGGAGGATGGGGGTGATGGTGAATTGGGGGGTTGTCTGGGAGTTGTAGTTGGGAGGAGGATGGGGGTGATGGCGAATTGGGGGGTTGTCTGGGAGTTGTAGTTGGGAGGAGGATGGGGGTGATGGAGAGTTGGGGGGTTAGTCTGGGAGTTGTAGTTGGGAGGAGGATGGGGGTGATGGTGAATTGGGGGGGTAGTCTGGGAGTTGTAGTTGGGAGGAGGGTGGGGGTGATGGAGAGTTGGGGGGGTAGTTTGGGAGTTGTTGTTGGGAGGAGGATGGGGTTGATGGTGAATTGGGGGTAGTTTGGGAGTTGTTGGGAGGAGGATGGGGGTGATGGTGAATTGGGGGGTTAGTCTGGGAGTTGTAGTTGGGAGGAGGATGGGGGTGATGGAGAGTTGGGGGGGTAGTTTGGGAGTTGTTGTTGGGAGGAGGATGGGGGTGATGGTGAATTGGGGGTAGTTTGGGAGTTGTTGGGAGGAGGATGGGGGTGATGGTGAATTGGGGGTAGTTTGGGAGTTGTTGGGAGGAGGATGGGGGTGATGGTGAATTGGGGGGTTAGTCTGGGAGTTGTAGTTGGGAGGAGGATGGGGGTGATGGAGAGTTGGGGGGGGGTAGTTTGGGAGTTGTTGTTGGGAGGAGGATGGGGGTGATGGTGAATTGGGGGTAGTTTGGGAGTTGTTGGGAGGAGGATGGGGGTGATGGTGAATTGGGGGTAGTTTGGGAGTTGTTGGGAGGAGGATGGGGGTGATGGAGAGTTGGGGGGTAGTTTGGGAGTTGTTGGGAGGAGGATGGGGGTGATGGAGAGTTGGGGGGTAGTTTGGGAGTTGTAGTTGGGAGGAGGATGGGGTGATGGAGAGTTGGGGGGTAGTTTGGGAGTTGTAGTTGGGAGGAGGATGGGGTGATGGAGAGTTGGGGGGTAGTTTGGGAGTTGTAGTTGGGAGGAGGATGGGGTGATGGAGAGTTGGGGGGTAGTTTGGGAGTTGTTGGGAGGAGGATGGGGGTGATGGTGAATTGGGGGTAGTTTGGGAGTTGTTGGGAGGAGGATGGGGGTGATGGTGAATTGGGGGGTTAGTCTGGGAGTTGTAGTTGGGAGGAGGATGGGGGTGATGGAGAGTTGGGGGGTAGTTTGGGAGTTGTTGTTGGGAGGATGATGGGGTGATGGTGAATTGGGGGTAGTTTGGGAGTTGTTGGGAGGAGGATGGGGGTGATGGAGAGTTGGGGGGTAGTTTGGGAGTTGTTGGGAGGAGGATGGGGGTGATGGAGAGTTGGGGGGTAGTTTGGGAGTTGTAGTTGGGAGGAGGATGGGGTGATGGAGAGTTGGGGGGTAGTTTGGGAGTTGTAGTTGGGAGGAGGATGGGGGTGATGGTGAATTGGGGGGTAGTGTGGGAGTTGTAGTTGGGAGGAGGATGGGGGTGATGGTGAAGTGGGGGGTAGTCTGGGAGTTGTAGTTAGGAGGAGGATGGGGGTGGTGAATTGGGGGTAGTCTGGGAGTTGTAGTTGGGAGGAGGATGGGGGTGATGGAGAGTTGGGGGGTAGTCTGGGAGTTGTTGTTGGGAGGAGGATGGGGGTGATGGTGAATTGGGGGGTTCTCTGGGAGTTGTAGTTGGGAGGAGGATGGGGGGGATGGAGAGTTGGGGAGGTAGTCTGGGAGTTGTAGTTGGGAGGAGGATGGGGGTGATGGTGAATTGGGGGGTATTCTGAGAGTTGTAGTTGGGAGGAGGATGGGGGTGATGGTGAGTTGGGGGGTAGTCTGGGAGTTGTAGCTGGGAGGAGGATGGGGGTGATGGTGAATTGGGGGGGTAGTCTGGGAGTTGTAGTTGGGAGGAGGAAGGTGGTGATGGTGAATTGGGGGGTAGTCTGGGAGTTGTAGTTGGGAGGAGGATGGGGGTGATGGTGAATTGGGGGTTTAGTCTGTGAGTTGTAGTTGGGAGGAGGATGGGGGTGATGGTGAATTGGGGGGTAGTCTGGGAAATATAGTTGGGAGAAGGATGGGGGTGATGGTGAACTGGGGGGTAGTCTGGGAGTTGTAGTTTGGAGGATGATGGGGGTGATGGTGAATTGGGGGGTTAGTCTGGGAGTTATAGTTGGGAGGAGGATGGGGGTGATGGTGAATTGGGGGTAGTCTGGGAGTTGTAGTTGGGAGGGGGATGGGGGTGATGGAGAGTTGGCGGGTAGTCTGGGATTTGTAGTTGGGAGGAGGATGGGGGTGATGGAGAGTTGGGGAGGTAGTCTGGGAGTTGTAGTTGGGAGGAGGATGGGGGTGATGGTGAATTGGGGGGTTGTCTGGGTGTTGTAGTTGGGAGGAGGATGGGGTGATGGAGAGTTGGGGAGGTAGTCTGGGAGTTGTAGTTGGGAGGAGGATGGGGGTGATGGAGAGTTGGGGGGGTAGTTTGGGAGTTGTTGGGAGGAGGATGGGGGTGATGGAGAGTTGGGGGGTTAGTCTGGGAGTTGTTTTTGGGAGGAGGATGGGGGTGATGGAAAATTGGGGGTAGTTTGGGAGTTGTTGGGAGGAGGATGGGGGTGATGGTGAATTGGGGGGTAGTTTGGGAGTTGTTGGGAGGAGGATGGGGGTGATGGAGAGTTGGGGGGTAGTTTGGGAGTTGTTGTTGGGAGGAGGATGGGGATGATGGAGAGTTGTGAAGGTAGTCTGGGAGTTGTAGTTGGGAGGAGGATGGGGGTGATGGTGAATTGGGGGGGTTAGTCTGCTAGTTGTAGTTGGGAGGAGGATGGGGGTGATGGTGAATTGGGGGGGTTAGTCTGGGAGTTGTAGTTGGGAGGAGGGTGGGGGTGATGGTGAATTGGGGGGGTAGTTTGGGGGTTGTTGTTGTGAGGAGGATGTGGGTGATGGTGAATTGGGGGGTTAGTCTGGGAGTTGTAGTTGGGAGGAGGGTGGGGGTGATGGAGAGTTGGGGGGTAGTTTGGGAGTTGTTGGGAGGAGGATGGGGGTGATGGTGAATTGGGGGGTTGTCTGGGAGTTGTAGTTGGGAGGAGGATGGGGGTGATGGCGAATTGGGGGGTTGTCTGGGAGTTGTAGTTGGGAGGAGGATGGGGGTGATGGTGAATTGGGGGGTTGTCTGGGAGTTGTAGTTGGGAGGAGGATGGGGGTGATGGCGAATTGGGGGGTTGTCTGGGAGTTGTAGTTGGGAGGAGGATGGGGGTGATGGCGAATTGGGGGGTTGTCTGGGAGTTGTAGTTGGGAGGAGGATGGGGGTGATGGAGAGTTGGGGGGTTAGTCTGGGAGTTGTAGTTGGGAGGAGGATGGGGGTGATGGTGAATTGGGGGGGTAGTCTGGGAGTTGTAGTTGGGAGGAGGGTGGGGGTGATGGAGAGTTGGGGGGGTAGTTTGGGAGTTGTTGTTGGGAGGAGGATGGGGGTGATGGTGAATTGGGGGTAGTTTGGGAGTTGTTGGGAGGAGGATGGGGGTGATGGTGAATTGGGGGGTTAGTCTGGGAGTTGTAGTTGGGAGGAGGATGGGGGTGATGGAGAGTTGGGGGGGTAGTTTGGGAGTTGTTGTTGGGAGGAGGATGGGGGTGATGGTGAATTGGGGGTAGTTTGGGAGTTGTTGGGAGGAGGATGGGGGTGATGGTGAATTGGGGGTAGTTTGGGAGTTGTTGGGAGGAGGATGGGGGTGATGGTGAATTGGGGGGTTAGTCTGGGAGTTGTAGTTGGGAGGAGGATGGGGGTGATGGAGAGTTGGGGGGGGGGTAGTTTGGGAGTTGTTGTTGGGAGGAGGATGGGGGTGATGGTGAATTGGGGGTAGTTTGGGAGTTGTTGGGAGGAGGATGGGGGTGATGGTGAATTGGGGGTAGTTTGGGAGTTGTTGGGAGGAGGATGGGGGTGATGGAGAGTTGGGGGGTAGTTTGGGAGTTGTTGGGAGGAGGATGGGGGTGATGGAGAGTTGGGGGGTAGTTTGGGAGTTGTAGTTGGGAGGAGGATGGGGTGATGGAGAGTTGGGGGGTAGTTTGGGAGTTGTAGTTGGGAGGAGGATGGGGTGATGGAGAGTTGGGGGGTAGTTTGGGAGTTGTAGTTGGGAGGAGGATGGGGTGATGGAGAGTTGGGGGGTAGTTTGGGAGTTGTTGGGAGGAGGATGGGGGTGATGGTGAATTGGGGGTAGTTTGGGAGTTGTTGGGAGGAGGATGGGGGTGATGGTGAATTGGGGGGTTAGTCTGGGAGTTGTAGTTGGGAGGAGGATGGGGGTGATGGAGAGTTGGGGGGGTAGTTTGGGAGTTGTTGTTGGGAGGAGGATGGGGGTGATGGTGAATTGGGGGTAGTTTGGGAGTTGTTGGGAGGAGGATGGGGGTGATGGAGAGTTGGGGGGTAGTTTGGGAGTTGTTGGGAGGAGGATGGGGGTGATGGAGAGTTGGGGGGTAGTTTGGGAGTTGTAGTTGGGAGGAGGATGGGGTGATGGAGAGTTGGGGGGTAGTTTGGGAGTTGTAGTTGGGAGGAGGATGGGGTGATGGAGAGTTGGGGGGTAGTTTGGGAGTTGTAGTTGGGAGGAGGATGGGGTGATGGAGAGTTGGGGGGTAGTTTGGGAGTTGTAGTTGGGAGGAGGATGGGGTGATGGAGAGTTGGGGGGTAGTTTGGGAGTTGTTGGGAGGAGGATGGGGGTGATGGTGAATTGGGGGTAGTTTGGGAGTTGTTGGGAGGAGGATGGGGGTGATGGTGAATTGGGGGGTTAGTCTGGGAGTTGTAGTTGGGAGGAGGATGGGGGTGATGGAGAGTTGGGGGGGTAGTTTGGGAGTTGTTGTTGGGAGGAGGATGGGGGTGATGGTGAATTGGGGGTAGTTTGGGAGTTGTTGGGAGGAGGATGGGGGTGATGGTGAATTGGGGGTAGTTTGGGAGTTGTTGGGAGGAGGATGGGGGTGATGGAGAGTTGGGGGGTAGTTTGGGAGTTGTTGGGAGGAGGATGGGGTGATGGAGAGTTGGGGGGTAGTTTGGGAGTTGTAGTTGGGAGGAGGATGGGGTGATGGAGAGTTGGGGGGTAGTTTGGGAGTTGTAGTTGGGAGGAGGATGGGGTGATGGAGAGTTGGGGGGTAGTTTGGGAGTTGTAGTTGGGAGGAGGATGGGGTGATGGAGAGTTGGGGGGTAGTTTGGGAGTTGTAGTTGGGAGGAGGATGGGGTGATGGAGAGTTGGGGGGTAGTTTGGGAGTTGTTGGGAGGAGGATGTGGGTGATGGTGAATTGGGGGTAGTTTGGGAGTTGTTGGGAGGAGGATGGGGGTGATGGTGAATTGGGGGGTTAGTCTGGGAGTTGTAGTTGGGAGGAGGATGGGGGTGATGGAGAGTTGGGGGGGGTAGTTTGGGAGTTGTTGTTGGGAGGAGGATGGGGGTGATGGTGAATTGGGGGTAGTTTGGGAGTTGTTGGGAGGAGGATGGGGGTGATGGAGAGTTGGGGGGTAGTTTGGGAGTTGTTGGGAGGAGGATGGGGTGATGGAGAGTTGGGGGGTAGTTTGGGAGTTGTAGTTGGGAGGAGGATGGGGTGATGGAGAGTTGGGGGGTAGTTTGGGAGTTGTAGTTGGGAGGAGGATGGGGTGATGGAGAGTTGGGGGGTAGTTTGGGAGTTGTAGTTGGGAGGAGGATGGGGTGATGGAGAGTTGGGGGGTAGTTTGGGAGTTGTAGTTGGGAGGAGGATGGGGGTGATGGTGAATTGGGGGGTTAGTCTGGGAGTTGTAGTTGGGAGGAGGATGGGGGTGATGGAGAGTTGGGGGGGGGGGTAGTTTGGGAGTTGTTGTTGGGAGGAGGATGGGGGTGATGGTGAATTGGGGGGTAGTGTGGGAGTTGTAGTTGGGAGGAGGATGGGGGTGATGGTGAAGTGGGGGGTAGTCTGGGAGTTGTAGTTAGGAGGAGGATGGGGGTGGTGAATTGGGGGTAGTCTGGGAGTTGTAGTTGGGAGGAGGATGGGGGTGATGGAGAGTTGGGGGGTAGTCTGGGAGTTGTAGTTGGGAGGAGGATGGGGGTGATGGTGAATTGGGGGGTATTCTGAGAGTTGTAGTTGGGAGGAGGATGGGGGTGATGGTGAGTTGGGGGGTAGTCTGGGAGTTGTAGCTGGGAGGAGGATGGGGGTGATGGTGAATTGGGGGGGTAGTCTGGGAGTTGTAGTTGGGAGGAGGAAGGTGGTGATGGTGAATTGGGGGGTAGTCTGGGAGTTGTAGTTGGGAGGAGGATGGGGGTGATGGTGAATTGGGGGTTTAGTCTGTGAGTTGTAGTTGGGAGGAGGATGGGGGTGATGGTGAATTGGGGGGTAGTCTGGGAAATATAGTTTCGAGGAGGATGGGGGTGATGGTGAATTGGGGGTAGTCTGGGAGTTGTAGTTGGGAGGGGGATGGGGGTGATGGAGAGTTGGCGGGTTGTCTGGGATTTGTAGTTGGGAGGAGGATGGGGGTGATGGAGAGTTGGGGAGGTAGTCTGGGAGTTGTAGTTGGGAGGAGGATGGGGGTGATGGTGAATTGGGGGGTTGTCTGGGTGTTGTAGTTGGGAGGAGGATGGGGTGATGGAGAGTTGGGGAGGTAGTCTGGGAGATGTAGTTGGGAGGAGGATGGGGGTGATGGAGAGTTGGGGGGGTAGTTTGGGAGTTGTTGGGAGGAGGATGGGGGTGATGGAGAGTTGGGGGGATAGTCTGGGAGTTGTTTTTGGGAGGAGGATGGGGGTGATGGTGAATTGGGGGTAGTTTGGGAGTTGTTGGGAGGAGGATGGGGGTGATGGTGAATTGGGGGGTAGTTTGGGAGTTGTTGGGAGGAGGATGGGGGTGATGGAGAGTTGGGGGGTAGTTTGGGAGTTGTAGTTGGGAGGAGGATGGGGTGATGGAGAGTTGGGGGGTAGTTTGGGAGTTGTAGTTGGGAGGAGGATGGGGTGATGGAGAGTTGGGGGGTAGTTTGGGAGTTGTAGTTGGGAGGAGGATGGGGTGATGGAGAGTTGGGGGGTAGTTTGGGAGTTGTAGTTGGGAGGAGGATGGGGTGATGGAGAGTTGGGGGGTAGTTTGGGAGTTGTTGGGAGGAGGATGGGGGTGATGGTGAATTGGGGGTAGTTTGGGAGTTGTTGGGAGGAGGATGGGGGTGATGGTGAATTGGGGGGTTAGTCTGGGAGTTGTAGTTGGGAGGAGGATGGGGGTGATGGAGAGTTGGGGGGGTAGTTTGGGAGTTGTTGTTGGGAGGAGGATGGGGGTGATGGTGAATTGGGGGTAGTTTGGGAGTTGTTGGGAGGAGGATGGGGGTGATGGTGAATTGGGGGTAGTTTGGGAGTTGTTGGGAGGAGGATGGGGGTGATGGAGAGTTGGGGGGTAGTTTGGGAGTTGTTGGGAGGAGGATGGGGTGATGGAGAGTTGGGGGGTAGTTTGGGAGTTGTAGTTGGGAGGAGGATGGGGTGATGGAGAGTTGGGGGGTAGTTTGGGAGTTGTAGTTGGGAGGAGGATGGGGTGATGGAGAGTTGGGGGGTAGTTTGGGAGTTGTAGTTGGGAGGAGGATGGGGTGATGGAGAGTTGGGGGGTAGTTTGGGAGTTGTAGTTGGGAGGAGGATGGGGTGATGGAGAGTTGGGGGGTAGTTTGGGAGTTGTTGGGAGGAGGATGTGGGTGATGGTGAATTGGGGGTAGTTTGGGAGTTGTTGGGAGGAGGATGGGGGTGATGGTGAATTGGGGGGTTAGTCTGGGAGTTGTAGTTGGGAGGAGGATGGGGGTGATGGAGAGTTGGGGGGGGGTAGTTTGGGAGTTGTTGTTGGGAGGAGGATGGGGGTGATGGTGAATTGGGGGTAGTTTGGGAGTTGTTGGGAGGAGGATGGGGGTGATGGAGAGTTGGGGGGTAGTTTGGGAGTTGTTGGGAGGAGGATGGGGTGATGGAGAGTTGGGGGGTAGTTTGGGAGTTGTAGTTGGGAGGAGGATGGGGTGATGGAGAGTTGGGGGGTAGTTTGGGAGTTGTAGTTGGGAGGAGGATGGGGTGATGGAGAGTTGGGGGGTAGTTTGGGAGTTGTAGTTGGGAGGAGGATGGGGTGATGGAGAGTTGGGGGGTAGTTTGGGAGTTGTAGTTGGGAGGAGGATGGGGGTGATGGTGAATTGGGGGGTTAGTCTGGGAGTTGTAGTTGGGAGGAGGATGGGGGTGATGGAGAGTTGGGGGGGGGGGGTAGTTTGGGAGTTGTTGTTGGGAGGAGGATGGGGGTGATGGTGAATTGGGGGGTAGTGTGGGAGTTGTAGTTGGGAGGAGGATGGGGGTGATGGTGAAGTGGGGGGTAGTCTGGGAGTTGTAGTTAGGAGGAGGATGGGGGTGGTGAATTGGGGGTAGTCTGGGAGTTGTAGTTGGGAGGAGGATGGGGGTGATGGAGAGTTGGGGGGTAGTCTGGGAGTTGTTGTTGGGAGGAGGATGGGGGGGATGGAGAGTTGGGGAAGTAGTCTGGGAGTTGTAGTTGGGAGGAGGATGGGGGTGATGGTGAATTGGGGGGTATTCTGAGAGTTGTAGTTGGGAGGAGGATGGGGGTGATGGTGAGTTGGGGGGTAGTCTGGGAGTTGTAGCTGGGAGGAGGATGGGGGTGATGGTGAATTGGGGGGTAGTCTGGGAGTTGTAGTTGGGAGGAGGAAGGTGGTGATGGTGAATTGGGGGGTAGTCTGGGAGTTGTAGTTGGGAGGAGGATGGGGGTGATGGTGAATTGGGGGTTTAGTCTGTGAGTTGTAGTTGGGAGGAGGATGGGGGTGATGGTGAATTGGGGGGTAGTCTGGGAAATATAGTTTCGAGGAGGATGGGGGTGATGGTGAATTGGGGGTAGTCTGGGAGTTGTAGTTGGGAGGGGGATGGGGGTGATGGAGAGTTGGCGGGTTGTCTGGGATTTGTAGTTGGGAGGAGGATGGGGGTGATGGAGAGTTGGGGAGGTAGTCTGGGAGTTGTAGTTGGGAGGAGGATGGGGGTGATGGTGAATTGGGGGGTTGTCTGGGTGTTGTAGTTGGGAGGAGGATGGGGTGATGGAGAGTTGGGGAGGTAGTCTGGGAGATGTAGTTGGGAGGAGGATGGGGGTGATGGAGAGTTGGGGGGGTAGTTTGGGAGTTGTTGGGAGGAGGATGGGGGTGATGGAGAGTTGGGGGGATAGTCTGGGAGTTGTTTTTGGGAGGAGGATGGGGGTGATGGTGAATTGGGGGTAGTTTGGGAGTTGTTGGGAGGAGGATGGGGGTGATGGTGAATTGGGGGGTAGTTTGGGAGTTGTTGGGAGGAGGATGGGGGTGATGGAGAGTTGGGGGGTAGTTTGGGAGTTGTTGTTGGGAGGAGGATGGGGATGATGGAGAGTTGTGGAGGTAGTCTGGGAGTTGTAGTTGGGAGGAGGATGGGGGTGATGGTGAATTGGGGGGGTTAGTCTGCTAGTTGTAGTTGGGAGGAGGATGGGGGTGATGGTGAATTGGGGGGGTTAGTCTGGGAGTTGTAGTTGGGAGGAGGATGGGGTTGATGGTGAATTGGGGGGGTAGTTTGGGAGTTGTTGTTGTGAGGAGGATGTGGGTGATGGTGAATTGGGGGGTTAGTCTGGGAGTTGTAGTTGGGAGGAGGGTGGGGGTGATGGAGAGTTGGGGGGTAGTTTGGGAGTTGTTGGGAGGAGGATGGGGGTGATGGTGAATTGGGGGGGTGTCTGGGAGTTGTAGTTGGGAGGAGGATGGGGGTGATGGCGAATTGGGGGGTTGTCTGGGAGTTGTAGTTGGGAGGAGGATGGGGGTGATGGTGAATTGGGGGGTTGTCTGGGAGTTGTAGTTGGGAGGAGGATGGGGGTGATGGCGAATTGGGGGGTTGTCTGGGAGTTGTAGTTGGGAGGAGGATGGGGGTGATGGAGAGTTGGGGGGTTAGTCTGGGAGTTGTAGTTGGGAGGAGGATGGGGGTGATGGTGAATTGGGGGGGTAGTCTGGGAGTTGTAGTTGGGAGGAGGGTGGGGGTGATGGAGAGTTGGGGGGGTAGTTTGGGAGTTGTTGTTGGGAGGAGGATGGGGGTGATGGTGAATTGGGGGTAGTTTGGGAGTTGTTGGGAGGAGGATGGGGGTGATGGAGAGTTGGGGGGATAGTCTGGGAGTTGTTTTTGGGAGGAGGATGGGGGTGATGGTGAATTGGGGGTAGTTTGGGAGTTGTTGGGAGGAGGATGGGGGTGATGGTGAATTGGGGGGTAGTTTGGGAGTTGTTGGGAGGAGGATGGGGGTGATGGAGAGTTGGGGGGTAGTTTGGGAGTTGTTGTTGGGAGGAGGATGGGGATGATGGAGAGTTGTGGAGGTAGTCTGGGAGTTGTAGTTGGGAGGAGGATGGGGGTGATGGTGAATTGGGGGGGTTAGTCTGCTAGTTGTAGTTGGGAGGAGGATGGGGGTGATGGTGAATTGGGGGGGTTAGTCTGGGAGTTGTAGTTGGGAGGAGGATGGGGTTGATGGTGAATTGGGGGGGTAGTTTGGGAGTTGTTGTTGTGAGGAGGATGTGGGTGATGGTGAATTGGGGGGTTAGTCTGGGAGTTGTAGTTGGGAGGAGGGTGGGGGTGATGGAGAGTTGGGGGGTAGTTTGGGAGTTGTTGGGAGGAGGATGGGGGTGATGGTGAATTGGGGGGTTGTCTGGGAGTTGTAGTTGGGAGGAGGATGGGGGTGATGGCGAATTGGGGGGTTGTCTGGGAGTTGTAGTTGGGAGGAGGATGGGGGTGATGGTGAATTGGGGGGTTGTCTGGGAGTTGTAGTTGGGAGGAGGATGGGGGTGATGGCGAATTGGGGGGTTGTCTGGGAGTTGTAGTTGGGAGGAGGATGGGGGTGATGGAGAGTTGGGGGGTTAGTCTGGGAGTTGTAGTTGGGAGGAGGATGGGGGTGATGGTGAATTGGGGGGGTAGTCTGGGAGTTGTAGTTGGGAGGAGGGTGGGGGTGATGGAGAGTTGGGGGGGTAGTTTGGGAGTTGTTGTTGGGAGGAGGATGGGGGTGATGGTGAATTGGGGGTAGTTTGGGAGTTGTTGGGAGGAGGATGGGGGTGATGGTGAATTGGGGGGTTAGTCTGGGAGTTGTAGTTGGGAGGAGGATGGGGGTGATGGAGAGTTGGGGGGGTAGTTTGGGAGTTGTTGTTGGGAGGAGGATGGGGGTGATGGTGAATTGGGGGTAGTTTGGGAGTTGTTGGGAGGAGGATGGGGGTGATGGTGAATTGGGGGGTTAGTCTGGGAGTTGTAGTTGGGAGGAGGATGGGGGTGATGGAGAGTTGGGGGGGGTAGTTTGGGAGTTGTTGTTGGGAGGAGGATGGGGGTGATGGTGAATTGGGGGTAGTTTGGGAGTTGTTGGGAGGAGGATGGGGGTGATGGTGAATTGGGGGTAGTTTGGGAGTTGTTGGGAGGAGGATGGGGGTGATGGAGAGTTGGGGGGTAGTTTGGGAGTTGTTGGGAGGAGGATGGGGGTGATGGAGAGTTGGGGGGTAGTTTGGGAGTTGTAGTTGGGAGGAGGATGGGGTGATGGAGAGTTGGGGGGTAGTTTGGGAGTTGTAGTTGGGAGGAGGATGGGGTGATGGAGAGTTGGGGGGTAGTTTGGGAGTTGTAGTTGGGAGGAGGATGGGGTGATGGAGAGTTGGGGGGTAGTTTGGGAGTTGTTGGGAGGAGGATGGGGGTGATGGTGAATTGGGGGTAGTTTGGGAGTTGTTGGGAGGAGGATGGGGGTGATGGTGAATTGGGGGGTTAGTCTGGGAGTTGTAGTTGGGAGGAGGATGGGGGTGATGGAGAGTTGGGGGGGTAGTTTGGGAGTTGTTGTTGGGAGGAGGATGGGGGTGATGGTGAATTGGGGGTAGTTTGGGAGTTGTTGGGAGGAGGATGGGGGTGATGGAGAGTTGGGGGGTAGTTTGGGAGTTGTTGGGAGGAGGATGGGGGTGATGGAGAGTTGGGGGGTAGTTTGGGAGTTGTAGTTGGGAGGAGGATGGGGTGATGGAGAGTTGGGGGGTAGTTTGGGAGTTGTAGTTGGGAGGAGGATGGGGTGATGGAGAGTTGGGGGGTAGTTTGGGAGTTGTAGTTGGGAGGAGGATGGGGTGATGGAGAGTTGGGGGGTAGTTTGGGAGTTGTAGTTGGGAGGAGGATGGGGTGATGGAGAGTTGGGGGGTAGTTTGGGAGTTGTTGGGAGGAGGATGGGGGTGATGGTGAATTGGGGGTAGTTTGGGAGTAGTGATGGACGAACTTCCGACGGGACGTTTCGCGAACGCGAAACGCGAACGGGCACAAACGTTCGCGAAAACGACCGTTCGCCGCGGGCTCCATTGACTTCAATGGGAGGCGAATTTCGCAAACCTTTAGGTCGAATTTGCGGCCACGGGGTAATTATTAGGGGGTAGCACGTAGTCCCACCACCTGGACAATAGCATAATACATGTATGAGGTGAATTTGGGATCGATAACTACAAGCATTTTTTTTTTATTTGGGAAATTGTTCTGACAATTCAGGACTATGGAGCTAATGAAGGCAATGGAGGAGAGGGAAGGTCAGGGACCAGGGTAGGCAAACAAGAGGGTGCAGGAGATACAGAGCACTGACAGCAGCACCGTAATACAGAGCACTGACATCAGCACCGTGACATACAGCGCTGACAGCAGCTCCGTGACATACAGCGCTGACAGCAGCTCCGTGACATACAGCGCTGACAGCAGCTCCGTGACATACAGCGCTGACAGCAGCTCCGTGACATACAGCGCTGACAGCAGCTCCGTGACATACAGCGCTGACAGCAGCACCGTGACATACAGCGCTGACAGCAGCTCCGTGACATACAGCGCTGACAGCAGCTCCGTGACATACAGCGCTGACAGCAGCTCCGTGACATACAGCACTGACAGCAGCTCCGTGACATACAGCGCTGACAGCAGCTCCGTGACATACAGCGCTGACAGCAGCACCGTGACATACAGCGCTGACAGCAGCTCCGTGACATACAGCGCTGACAGCAGCTCCGTGACATACAGCGCTGACAGCAGCTCCGTGACATACAGCACTGACAGCAGCTCCGTGACATACAGCGCTGACAGCAGCTCCGTGACATACAGCGCTGACAGCAGCACCGTGACATACAGCGCTGACAGCAGCTCCGTGACATACAGCGCTGACAGCAGCACCGTGACATACAGCGCTGACAGCAGCTCCGTGACATACAGCGCTGACAGCAGCTCCGTGACATACAGCGCTGACAGCAGCACCGTGACATACAGCGCTGACAGCAGCTCCGTGACATACAGCGCTGACAGCAGCTCCGTGACATACAGCGCTGACAGCAGCTCCGTGACATACAGCGCTGACAGCAGCTCCGTGACATACAGCGCTGACAGCAGCTCCGTGACATACAGCGCTGACAGCAGCACCGTGACATACAGCGCTGACAGCAGCTCCGTGACATACAGCGCTGACAGCAGCTCCGTGACATACAGCGCTGACAGCAGCTCCGTGACATACAGCGCTGACAGCAGCTCCGTGACATACAGCGCTGACAGCAGCTCCGTGACATACAGCGCTGACAGCAGCTCCGTGACATACAGCGCTGACAGCAGCACCGTAAGCAGCCCCAGGAGGAAGTCAGCACAGCACAGGGATGGTGTGATCCCCTCATAATAAGAACCCCCAGGAGGAAGTCAGCACAGCACAGGGATGGTGTGATCCCCTCATAATAAGAACCCCCAGGAGGAAGTCAGCACAGCACAGGGATGGTGTGATCCCCTCATAATAAGAACCCCCAGGAGGAAGTCAGCACAGCACAGGGATGGTGGGAGCCCCTCATAATAAGAACACCCAGGAGGAAGTCAGCACAGCACAGGGATGGTGGGAACCCCTCATAATAAGCAGCCCCAGTAGAAATATGACACCGCTCAACCTCTTCAAAGAGGAGGGTAGGGGCATATAGTACGGTGTGCTTTTTTGGGTCAGGGAAGTGAGCCAAATGAATTAAGAAGGTCTGTGTGCTTGATTCCAAAAATTGTTTATAGACATATACATGGTCTACTGATCACATGTGTTGAATTCCTCCGAGATCCATGCCTCATTCATTTTTAGAAATGTGAGGTAGTTAACACTGTCGTGAGCTAGGCGAGTACGCTTATCGGTCACAATCCCCCCTGCTGCGCTGAACGTCCTTTCGGACAGGACACTGGATGAGGGGCAAGCCAACAGTTCGATTGCAAATTGGGCAAGCTCTGGCCAGAGGTCAAGCCTGCCCACCCAGTAGTCTAGGGGTTCATCACTCCTCAGAGCGTCCACATCGGCCGTTAACCCAATGTAGTCGGACACCTGACGGTCTAGGCGTTCCCTGATGCTGGATCCGGATGACACCTGTCGATGGGTCGGCTGAAAGAATGACCTCATATCCGAAGTCACCAACACATCTTCAAACCGGCCTCTTCTTGCAGGCGCTGTTGGATTGGTACCCGCAAATCCTTCTCTGGGAGTGGGAATTGCTCCTCTGCCAGCGCACGCAAAAGCAGAATGCAGCATTTCTCGAAGCAAGGCCTGGAAGTGCTGCATTCTGACAGCCCTCTGCGACGGCGGTAACATTTCCGCCATTTTGTGTTTGTACCGGGGGTCTAAGTACGTTGCCACCCAGTACTGGTCCTTGACCCTCATGCTTTTTATACGGGGGTCCCTATTAAAACACTGGAGCATGAAGGCCCCCATTTGCACTAAAGTGGAAGCGGTGTGGTGGCCTGGCTCCTGCTCATCATCCAGGATAATGTCGTCCTCTTCATTCTCCTCTCCCCATCCTCGCACAACAGGGATCCCAGAAAGGTTTAAAGCATGCTCTTCTTGCTCCTGCTCATCCGCCCCGGCACCATCCTCCTCTGACTCCTCATCAGACTCCTGTTGTTGACTTGTCTCAGATAGAGTAGCCCCCCCTGGGAATTCATCCAGCATTGCGACTTCCTCATCTTCCCGCTCCTGCTCCTCCACAGCCTGATCAATGACACGACGCAATGCACGCTCCAGAAAGAAGGCATAAGGTACCATGTCACTGATGGCGCCATGGCTGCGACTGACCAGTTTGGTGATCTCCTCAAATGGCCGCAGAAGTCTGCATGTGTCGCGCATGAGCAGCCACTGGCGCGGTGAAAAAAAACCCAGCTCCCCAGAACCGTTTCTTTCGCAGAGTTCATACAGGTAGACGTTAACTGCACGTTTCTGCTGGAGCAGCCTATCAAGCATATAGAAGGTTGAGTTCCATCGCGTCGGGCAATCGCAAATAAGACGTCTGACCGGCAGATGGTGTCGCCGCTGAATGTCAGCAAGGCGAGCCATGGCCGTGTAAGATCTTCTGAAATGGGCCGAGATTTTCCTTGCCTGCCGCAAGATGTCCTGGACCCCAGGGTATTTGACAAGGAATCGCTGCACGACCAAGTTTAAGACGTGTGCCATGCACGGCACGTGCGTGATTTTGCCCTGTTTCAATGCGCTAAGCAGATTGGCACCGTTGTCACACACCACTTTACCAACTGTCAAATTGAGCGGTGTTAGCCACTCATCTGCCTGTGAACGCAAAGCTGAAAGGAGTGCCGGGCCAGTGTGGCTCTTTGCTTCCAGGCACAACAGACGCAGCACGGCATGGCAACGTCTCACCTGGCATGTGGAATAGGTTCTGGGGAGCTTGGGCGGTGCAGTGGAAGAGACGCTAGCAGCGGAAAAGGAGGAGGCAGCTGAGGAGGAGAGGGAGGAGGATGGAGTAGGAGGAGGAGAAGAAGAGTCAGGCCTGCATGCAATCCGTGGCGGTAAAACCAAATCTACACGGGTGCCACGGGTTACATGCTTGACGGCCGTCAGAAGGTTCACCCAGTGGGCAGTAAAACTGATATACCTTCCCTGCCCGTGTTTGCTAGACCACGTGTCTGTGGTCAGATGTATCTTGGCACCGACACTGTGTGCCAGAGATACATTCACTTGCCGCTGAACATGGCCATATAGCTCTGGGATGCCCTTCTCTGAGAAATACTTCCTTCCTGGGACCTTCCATTGTGGTGTTCCAATGGCCACAAATTTGCGAAAGGCCTCCGAGTCCACCAGTTTATATGGCAGTAGTTGGCGGGCTATGAGTTCTGACAAGCCAGCCGCCAACCGTTGGGCAAGAGGGTTATCCGGCGTCATCATTTTTTTACGCTCAAACATTAGGCCCACGGAAGCCTGCCTTTTTGCAGAAAAATGTGAGCTTGGCGTGATGGAAGGTGGAGTGGAGGACAATTGTGAGGAGAGAGGAGAAGGAGAAGTAGAAGACGAGGCTGGACGGTGAGAGCCTGCAGTGTGGCTTTGTGTGTTCCGTTGCTCCCACTGGGCTCGGTGATGGCTGCTCATGTGCCTTCTTAAGGCGGTCGTCCCTAGGTGAGTATTGGGCTTACCGCGACTAACGCGTTGACTGCAAAGATTGCAGATGGCAACGCTATTGTCAGCAGCGGACACGTTAAAAAAAGCCCACACTGCGGAGCCATGTGCCGGTGTCCTGGGAGCGCCAGATGTGACCGTACATGGTCGATGACTCGCTCCTGATACATTTGCAGTCTGCTTTGTCCCTGCTGTGCAATGTAAGTCATTGCTGCTTCTCCTCCCTATCTGCTGGTCCATATCTCCCTCTGAACTCCCCTCCTCTTCCTCTCTTGTGGGCACCCACGTGACATCACTAGACACGTCATCATCAACGTCACCTTCCCCACCGCTATAAGTAGAGTAGGCAGCAACACCGGGGACCAACCTCCTCCTTGGGCTGATCTGGGTACTGGCGTCAGACTGCTGAGTAGCGCTTGTTGCTACCTCCTCTTCCTGATCCAATACCAAGAGTGGCTGCGCATCAGAAATGTCCTCTTGATATGGATCGGAAAATAATTCCAGTGACTCAAGCGGAAGGTATGTGGTGGTGGTGGTGGTGGTCGTGTTGTTGGTGGTAGTGTCTTTGGGGGTGCACATAGCAGAGAGTGAAGAAGAGGGTGCAGATCGAGAGGATGAGGAGGGTGCAGAAGAATAAGGCTGAGTGAGCCACTCAACCAAGTCTGGTGCGTCCTTTAAAGTAATTGAACGCACCTTCTGCAACTTCCCACTTTGGCTCAAGGCTGTTGCTCCTGCCCTACCCCTACCACCCCTGCGGAAGGGCCTGCCTCTTCCTCTGCCTGTCATTTTTTAAATCACCCTGTGACAAAACTCTTAGTCCCTATACCGCTGAAGGACTGCTGCAGTATAGGGCAGCGGTCAGCAGTAGTGCACGTCAACCCTATGTATTGTGGACCGATAGCGGTCCTTACAGAACAGCAGACTGTACTGCACTCAGGCCTATGTACCGTAGCACCCTATACCCACAACAAAATGATCAACAATATATAAACAAAATGGAGGTATCTAGATATCCGAGACAAGAAGAGAGCCGAAATGACTATAATTATTCGACTCCACAGAGGAGTGATAGGAGACCACCTCACCCCAATCAGACCCCACAAAATGGAGGTAAAAAACCATACTGGAAAAACAATAACAATTCTAATAGGAGGGGACAAAATAATAACTACAACAGACCGGGCTATGACCAAAGAGATAACAGAGGCCCACCGCAAGGAGCATATGGACAACGAGGAAGGAGCCCACCACACAACTATGGAAATGGCCATAGAGACAGTTGGGGCCCACCTCAGGGCCATACCTACTCTCATGACCAATATTCGGTACCGACGTACAATCACTATGCCCCATTAAGGGACCACTATGAGGAGAATAGAGACGGGAGAAGCCAAAATTATTATCAGGACGCCTATCAGAATAGGCCTTTTTTAGGGAGAGGTATGGAGACTCACCCACAGAGACGTCCAAACGATACCAGGGACATAAGGAGAAGTCCACCAAGAAGAGAGGAAAGAGGGCCGGAAAAAGATTACAGGCAAAGAAGAGACTGAAAGGGGAGGGGATCTTCAACCTGAGTGGGCAGCCCTTATCTCAAGAGGAAATAGGTGTACTCGATAAAGGGCTAAAATACGCTCCCACTAAGAATATGGACAAATTTGAGACGTATCTAGGAGTACAAAAATATGTTAGGACATTAAACATTAAAAAATATCTAGCGAGCAATCCCATCAAAAAACGCATCCAGGTAGCGGATCAGGATGTGACACATAGTGAATTAAGGAATAGATCGGTGTTCAACCCAACGGTCTCCAATAATAAACATGTTGAAGTATTCAAAAAGGTAGTGCTACAAGATCTCAAGGACCTAAAAATCAAGAAGCGTGAGGATCCCAAGTTTATGAAAAATGGGATTAAGAAACTATCAAAGCGGAAAGATATCGTTATCCGACCCGCCGACAAGGGCGGAGGAATTGTCATCCTCTCAAAAGTACAGTACTGCGATAATATGAAGAAGCTACTAGGGGATAACACTACATATACAAAACTAACCAAGAACCCCATGTTTAAATGTAGGAAAGAACTTGAGCAGGTAGTTCACCTCGGGCTGAAAAAGGATATCCTGAGTAAAAAAGAAGCCAAATACCTGATTCCAGAGGCATGCAGGACTCCGATTATTTACGCCTTACCAAAAATACACAAGGATAAAATTGATCCCCCGTTTAGGCCCATAGTGAATGGGATTGACTCCCTCACCTCTAGAATGGGGGAATACATAGATAAATTCTTACAACCTGTGGTCACAAAAACCGAAGCCTATCTGAGAGACACGAAGCAGGTATTGCAAATATTAGAAGAACTACCTGAAGAGGAAGGACCCTGGATTATGGCATCAGTTGATGTCTCTTCATTGTACACGGTGATTCAACACTATCAAGCCTGTGAGGCTGTAAAATGGGGCCTAAGAAAGTACAGCACGTTGTCGTGCTCCCAGCGTAAATATTTGGTTAAATGTCTGGACTTTTGCCTTAAAAACAGTTATTTTTGGCATAACCGTGAGTACTTCCATCAAAGAACTGGAGTGGCGATGGGAGCCAAATTTGCTCCCAGTGTGGCATGCTTATTCATGGCCCAATGGGAAGGGGAAGCGGTATACACTAACAGACCCAGAGAACTGGCTATATATAAAAGGTATATAGACGATATTCTGATACTCTGGAGAGGCGAAACAACCAGCCTAGTTAGATTCTTGGAAGGACTAAATATTAATAACAGAAACATTAAACTATCCTGGGAAGTGAGTACCGGATCAATATCTTTCCTAGATCTAGAAGTGACACAAAATAATAACAAATTATATACAAAGACCCATTTCAAAAATGTCGATAGGAATAGTTACTTGCCAAGAGGTAGCTGCCATCACACCAACTGGCTGTGTAATATTCCTAAGGGTCAACTGATAAGATTACGCAGAAACTGTACAAACACTAAGGACTACCACCTACAGGCTGAAAAGATAGGCCAGAGGTTCATAAATAAGGGATATGACAATGAAGACATTAGAAAGAAAATTACAGAAGTCGAAAATATGGATCGAACCACTCTAATTAGAGATAAAACCACCCCGGCACGAGGGACGGATGGGATACCGCTCATACTAAACTACAACGCTCAACACAAGAAATTTGAAAAGATTATCAGAAAACACTGGCACATCCTACGCTTAGATGTACACTTACAGGAATTGTTGCCTGAATACCCTAAATTTGTGTACAAAAAGGCAATGACTTTAAGGGACAAGATAGTCAAGAACGTCCCCGACCCCCCACCCACAGGCCTGACTTTCTTCACTGGTAAAGGGTTCTTCCCATGTAAAAGGTGCTTTGCATGCTTAAAAACAAAACGCCCAGCTGAAAAGAAATTTAATTTTACGTCTACAAGCACTGGGAACACGTACGAAATAAAAGATTTCGTATGCTGTAATACCGAGGGAGCGGTGTACGTGTTGCAATGCAGTTGTGGCTTGCAATACGTAGGCCGCACCAAAAGACCTTTAAGGGTACGAATAAAAGAGCATGTTAAAAACATCATTAATGGCTTCGACAAGCACAGCGTTTCCAGGCACTTTTGCATACACCATAACAAGGACCCTACCCAGCTTATGTTTTGGGGTATCGAACCCTACAAAAGACATTGGAGAGGGAGCCATAAGGTCAGAACACTAAGTCAGGCAGAGTCTAGATGGATTTTCACTTTAGACACTTTTGCGCCCCAGGGACTCAATATTGATTTTGACCTTAATTGTTTTATTAGTGATTTTTGACTACATTATTTATAAGCTTCTTTTGTTAGGATGTTTTAAAATTACTATTATGTGAATTTTGGATCTCCTTTCCGGTGTCCTCTCCTAAATTGAGAGTGATTCTGATATTTTGACATATTCTATCTTATCCTATTCTATTTTTATATATATTCTATTCCCCTTTTTTTACTCAGTCTCTGTTTTTAGTGTCACTCTTGGAGATCGATTATGACTACCGCTCATACTAAACTATAACGCTCATATCAGAGTGATTCTGATATTTTTACATATTCTATCTTACCCTATTCTATTTTTATATATATTCTATTCCCCTTTTTTTAATTAGTCTATGTTTTTAGTGTTACTCTTGGAGATCGATTATGACTCCCGTTAGGACCATCTATGATGGCCGTTATCATGGAATTCTTACATCCTAGTCCAATATATTGTTGATCTCATATACACACAATTTTAGCTATAACTTTTAATTCTTTCCCATACCACTCAGTCTATACACTGGTAGTGATCTAGTAAATAGTCGTAAGTGTGTTTTAGATCACTGTCTCCCTCCTAGACATCACTGCTTTTTAGATGGACCTGTTGATAATTTATATCGCCAATAGCTGATTCCCAATTATTGGCCATGCTATACCACACACCTTAAGATTTTATATAATTATCGATATCTCTTACACATAATAATTTTATGACTATGGTTTTACTAGTGTAGCTTTTATTTTGATTTTATTTAATCACTTTCAATTTTAATATATTCGTCCAGTATTGCCCATACTTTTCTTTCTTGTTGTTTTATGCTAGATGTCATTTTAGAAACGAACGTTATTGCGCAGGTGCGCTAATGAGAAGGGTTGCTCTGTTATTACCTTTGGGGCTGCGCCAATAAGAATAATGTTTCCTGGGTATTTCCCAGCGGGCTATAACAGTTAATGATCATCTACAATAAAAAATACCCCCACAAAATGATCGCAAGTGAGGCTTGCACATTTCCTGCCACTGTCACGTCCGTTGACCATTACTCTATATATATTAGCCCACGAGAAAATGGCCGTAGATGGGGCCACAATGGACTTCACAAAAATGGCTGCTAATTACTGACACTATTTATACGTCCGCCCTTACCCCAGTTGTTATTCCCTGATGAAGTCATTTGACGATACGCGTAGGAACACAATTGGCCAGTAAGGACACCGGAAGTGACGTCCGGAAGCGCGAACGTGACACGCGTTCGTTTAAGTTGTGCTTTTATTATTGTTTTAAATGTGAGTACCTTACCTTCGTTTTATACCCAATAAATTGTGAATACGTACTTCACTATTGGAGTGTTCCCCTTGCTTTCTCTGCATGTTACAACGTGCCCATGGTGAATGAGAGTCCAGGATTACATCACCTACTGAACCTACATTGGACAACAAGCGTCACTTTGGAAATGCTGTTTACCTTACAGCAGTAAGGTAAGGTAATTACTGCACCTAGTGTGAGGATATTATACGCATAGGAGCACTGGTGGAATCCACCCCCTGCTTTTGGAGCACGCAGGATACTGCCTTGTTGATCATCAAATGGACGCATTTTATCACTAAATGGATATGCTCTCCATATAACTATAGTTCACCTTATTTTTGTTTTTGGAATTTTTGCTCAAACACACATTTCACTGCTTATGGACTATTAGTATTTTGTTCAGACACGTGATACACTACACATGGATTATTAGTATTTTGTGTATTCTTTGATCTGTTTTGCACTTTTATAACGACACTCAGTTGTGTTTTTTTTTTTTTTTTTTTTTTTTTTTTTTTTTTTTTTTTTTTTTCATATCATTTATATATTTGGATATATACTTAATATCATCTCACTGTCATCTATAGAGGATTTTTCATATCAAGTTTTTTGTCAAGCGCACAATGTGACCTGGTTTATTGCACTTTAATATTTATGCACATTGTCTGAGCTTATTTAAACATGCAGTTTCACATTTTAGTTTATTTCTGTTTTGGTTGTCACTTGAGTACATGTTAATTTAATTAGATCTAAGTAGTCGGAGCGCAACACCATTTCTTAATCACTATCACTTAATCTGGGGAGGGTGTATACCCCTGCCGGTGTTTTGCTGCAACCCCACTAGTTTTAGGACACATTGGTAGGCGCGAGAATACTTTTACTCTCATCTGTACTGCACTCAGGCCTATGTACCGTAGCACCCTATACCAAGTTACCAGTCCTTATAAGAACTTTTGTGGACCAAGCAGGTTGTGTGTTAGTGTTTAGCAGACTGTGCGTCAGTCCCTATACCGCTGAAGGACTGCTGCAGTATAGGGCAGCGGTCAGCAGTAGTGCACGGCAACCCTATGTATTGTGGACCGATAGCGGTCCTTACAGAACAGCAGACTGTACTGCACTCAGGCCTATGTACCGTAGCACCCTATACCAAGTTACCAGTCCTTATAAGAACTTTTGTGGACCAAGCAGGTTGTGTGTTAGTGATTAGCAGACTGTACGTCAGTCCCTATACCAATGAAGGACTGCTGCAGTATAGGGCAGCGGTCAGCAGTAGTGCACGGCAACCCTATGTATTGTGGACCGATAGCGGTCCTTACAGAACAGCAGACTGTAACGCACTCAGGCCTATGTACCGTAGCACCCTATACCAAGTTACCAGTCCTTATAAGAACTTTTGTGGACCAAGCAGGTTGTGTGTTAGTGATTAGCAGACTGTACGTCAGTCCCTATACCAATGAAGGACTGCTGCAGTATAGGGCAGCGGTCAGCAGTAGTGCACGGCAACCCTATGTATTGTGGACCGATAGCGGTCCTTACAGAACAGCAGACTGTAACGCACTCAGGCCTATGTACCGTAGCACCCTATACCAAGTTACCAGTCCTTATAAGAACTTTTGTGGACCAAGCAGGTTGTGTGTTAGTGATTAGCAGACTGTACGTCAGTCCCTATACCAATGAAGGACTGCTGCAGTATAGGGCAGCGGTCAGCAGTAGTGCACGGCAACCCTATGTATTGTGGACCGATAGCGGTCCTTACAGAACAGCAGACTGTACTGCACTCAGGCCTATGTACCGTAGCACCCTATACCAAGTTACCAGTCCTTATAAGAACTTTTGTGGACCAAGCAGGTTGTGTGTTAGTGTTTAGCAGACTGTGCGTCAGTCCCTATACCGCTGAAGGACTGCTGCAGTATAGGGCAGCGGTCAGCAGTAGTGCACGTCAACCCTATGTATTGTGGACCGATAGCGGTCCTTACAGAACAGCAGACTGTACTGCACTCAGGCCTATGTACCGTAGCACCCTATACCAAGTTACCAGTCCTTATAAGAACTTTTGTGGACCAAGCAGGTTGTGTGTTAGTGTTTAGCAGACTGTGCGTCAGTCCCTATACCGCTGAAGGACTGCTGCAGTATAGGGCAGCGGTCAGCAGTAGTGCACGGCAACCCTATGTATTGTGGACCGATAGCGGTCCTTACAGAACAGCAGACTGTACTGCACTCAGGCCTATGTACCGTAGCACCCTATACCAAGTTACCAGTCCTTATAAGAACTTTTGTGGACCAAGCAGGTTGTGTGTTAGTGATTAGCAGACTGTACGTCAGTCCCTATACCAATGAAGGACTGCTGCAGTATAGGGCAGCGGTCAGCAGTAGTGCACGGCAACCCTATGTATTGTGGACCGATAGCGGTCCTTACAGAACAGCAGACTGTACCGCACCCAAGCCTATGTACCGTAGCACCCTAGACAGACCAAGTTACCAGTCCTGATAAAGAGCTTTGTGGAACAAGTGAGTTGTGAATGATTAGCAGACTGCAGCAGAAGGGCAGCAGTCAAGTATAATATTCTTTCTATATTTGGAAGAAAGAATATTATACGTGTACAAGCCTATTACCGTACCACTGATACCAGTCCTGAAAAGAACCTTTGTGGAACTAATAGTAACAGCAAGTCTTTAAAATTATCCTCACTGCCTGACACACTGCTTCCTGCCTGTCCCTATACAAATTGGCAAAAAAGAGTAGGCTGGAACGATTAGCTGGAACAGCTCTTTTGTGGACCTGATAGTAACAGCTAATGATGATGATGATGATGATGATGAAGAAAGACTAATCTGGCTGAGCTGTCCCTAAAATAGCAGCATACAGCGCTCTGTCCCTTTATCTAAACTGACAAAAGAAACTCAGGCTGCTGACCTAACACCTATACCAGTCCTGAAAAGAACTTTTGTGTACCAAATAGCTAGCGTTTTCTCTGTCCCTACTCCACACAGGATCCTTTCCCTACAGTGACAGAAGAAAGAATGTAAAATGGCCACCGGATCGGGTGTATTTATAGGTTAGGGGGAATGTCCAAGTGTCCATGAGCTGTCATGTCTCAATTGGTTGTCCTGTAACACATGATAAACGTGTCACGAAAGGTTAAAGTTCTTGTATACATTAAACACGTAAGTCCGCCGGGGCGAACGACGGAAAAAGGCGTTCGAACCCGCGGACGGCGAAAGTCGGAAATTCGCCGCGAAACGACCGCCGGGCGAACCGTTCGGCCATCACTATTTGGGAGTTGTTGGGAGGAGGATGGGGGTGATGGTGAATTGGGGGGTTAGTCTGGGAGTTGTAGTTGGGAGGAGGATGGGGGTGATGGAGAGTTGGGGGGGGTAGTTTGGGAGTTGTTGTTGGGAGGAGGATGGGGGTGATGGTGAATTGGGGGTAGTTTGGGAGATGTTGGGAGGAGGATGGGGGTGATGGTGAATTGGGGGTAGTTTGGGAGTTGTTGGGAGGAGGATGGGGGTGATGGAGAGTTGGGGGGTAGTTTGGGAGTTGTTGGGAGGAGGATGGGGTGATGGAGAGTTGGGGGGTAGTTTGGGAGTTGTAGTTGGGAGGAGGATGGGGTGATGGAGAGTTGGGGGGTAGTTTGGGAGTTGTAGTTGGGAGGAGGATGGGGTGATGGAGAGTTGGGGGGTAGTTTGGGAGTTGTAGTTGGGAGGAGGATGGGGTGATGGAGAGTTGGGGGGTAGTTTGGGAGTTGTAGTTGGGAGGAGGATGGGGTGATGGAGAGTTGGGGGGTAGTTTGGGAGTTGTTGGGAGGAGGATGTGGGTGATGGTGAATTGGGGGTAGTTTGGGAGTTGTTGGGAGGAGGATGGGGGTGATGGTGAATTGGGGGGTTAGTCTGGGAGTTGTAGTTGGGAGGAGGATGGGGGTGATGGAGAGTTGGGGGGGGTAGTTTGGGAGTTGTTGTTGGGAGGAGGATGGGGGTGATGGTGAATTGGGGGTAGTTTGGGAGTTGTTGGGAGGAGGATGGGGGTGATGGTGAATTGGGGGTAGTTTGGGAGTTGTTGGGAGGAGGATGGGGGTGATGGAGAGTTGGGGGGTAGTTTGGGAGTTGTAGTTGGGAGGAGGATGGGGTGATGGAGAGTTGGGGGGTAGTTTGGGAGTTGTAGTTGGGAGGAGGATGGGGTGATGGAGAGTTGGGGGGTAGTTTGGGAGTTGTAGTTGGGAGGAGGATGGGGTGATGGAGAGTTGGGGGGTAGTTTGGGAGTTGTTGGGAGGAGGATGGGGGTGATGGTGAATTGGGGGTAGTTTGGGAGTTGTTGGGAGGAGGATGGGGGTGATGGTGAGTTGGGGGGTTAGTCTGGGAGTTGTAGTTGGGAGGAGGATGGGGGTGATGGAGAGTTGGGGGGGTAGTTTGGGAGTTGTTGTTGGGAGGAGGATGGGGGTGATGGTGAATTGGGGGTAGTTTGGGAGTTGTTGGGAGGAGGATGGGGGTGATGGAGAGTTGGGGGGTAGTTTGGGAGTTGTTGGGAGGAGGATGGGGGTGATGGAGAGTTGGGGGGTAGTTTGGGAGTTGTAGTTGGGAGGAGGATGGGGTGATGGAGAGTTGGGGGGTAGTTTGGGAGTTGTAGTTGGGAGGAGGATGGGGTGATGGAGAGTTGGGGGGTAGTTTGGGAGTTTTAGTTGGGAGGAGGATGGGGTGATGGAGAGTTGGGGGGTAGTTTGGGAGTTGTTGGGAGGAGGATGGGGGTGATGGTGAATTGGGGGTAGTTTGGGAGTTGTTGGGAGGAGGATGGGGGTGATGGTGAATTGGGGGGTTAGTCTGGGAGTTGTAGTTGGGAGGAGGATGGGGGTGATGGAGAGTTGGGGGGGTAGTTTGGGAGTTGTTGTTGGGAGGAGGATGGGGGTGATGGTGAATTGGGGGTAGTTTGGGAGATGTTGGGAGGAGGATGGGGGTGATGGTGAATTGGGGGTAGTTTGGGAGTTGTTGGGAGGAGGATGGGGGTGATGGAGAGTTGGGGGGTAGTTTGGGAGTTGTTGGGAGGAGGATGGGGTGATGGAGAGTTGGGGGGTAGTTTGGGAGTTGTAGTTGGGAGGAGGATGGGGTGATGGAGAGTTGGGGGGTAGTTTGGGAGTTGTAGTTGGGAGGAGGATGGGGTGATGGAGAGTTGGGGGGTAGTTTGGGAGTTGTAGTTGGGAGGAGGATGGGGTGATGGAGAGTTGGGGGGTAGTTTGGGAGTTGTAGTTGGGAGGAGGATGGGGTGATGGAGAGTTGGGGGGTAGTTTGGGAGTTGTTGTTGGGAGGAGGATGGGGGTGATGGAGAGTTGGGGGGTAGTCTGGGAGTTGTTGTTGGGAGGAGGATGGGGGGGATGGAGAGTTGGGGAAGTAGTCTGGGAGTTGTAGTTGGGAGGAGGATGGGGGTGATGGTGAATTGGGGGGTATTCTGAGAGTTGTAGTTGGGAGGAGGATGGGGGTGATGGTGAGTTGGGGGGTAGTCTGGGAGTTGTAGCTGGGAGGAGGATGGGGGTGATGGTGAATTGGGGGGGTAGTCTGGGAGTTGTAGTTGGGAGGAGGAAGGTGGTGATGGTGAATTGGGGGGTAGTCTGGGAGTTGTAGTTGGGAGGAGGATGGGGGTGATGGTGAATTGGGGGTTTAGTCTGTGAGTTGTAGTTGGGAGGAGGATGGGGGTGATGGTGAATTGGGGGGTAGTCTGGGAAATATAGTTTCGAGGAGGATGGGGGTGATGGTGAATTGGGGGTAGTCTGGGAGTTGTAGTTGGGAGGGGGATGGGGGTGATGGAGAGTTGGCGGGTTGTCTGGGATTTGTAGTTGGGAGGAGGATGGGGGTGATGGAGAGTTGGGGAGGTAGTCTGGGAGTTGTAGTTGGGAGGAGGATGGGGGTGATGGTGAATTGGGGGGTTGTCTGGGTGTTGTAGTTGGGAGGAGGATGGGGTGATGGAGAGTTGGGGAGGTAGTCTGGGAGATGTAGTTGGGAGGAGGATGGGGGTGATGGAGAGTTGGGGGGGTAGTTTGGGAGTTGTTGGGAGGAGGATGGGGGTGATGGAGAGTTGGGGGGATAGTCTGGGAGTTGTTTTTGGGAGGAGGATGGGGGTGATGGTGAATTGGGGGTAGTTTGGGAGTTGTTGGGAGGAGGATGGGGGTGATGGTGAATTGGGGGGTAGTTTGGGAGTTGTTGGGAGGAGGATGGGGGTGATGGAGAGTTGGGGGGTAGTTTGGGAGTTGTTGTTGGGAGGAGGATGGGGATGATGGAGAGTTGTGGAGGTAGTCTGGGAGTTGTAGTTGGGAGGAGGATGGGGGTGATGGTGAATTGGGGGGGTTAGTCTGCTAGTTGTAGTTGGGAGGAGGATGGGGGTGATGGTGAATTGGGGGGGTTAGTCTGGGAGTTGTAGTTGGGAGGAGGATGGGGGTGATGGTGAATTGGGGGGGTAGTTTGGGAGTTGTTGTTGTGAGGAGGATGTGGGTGATGGTGAATTGGGGGGTTAGTCTGGGAGTTGTAGTTGGGAGGAGGGTGGGGGTGATGGAGAGTTGGGGGGTAGTTTGGGAGTTGTTGGGAGGAGGATGGGGGTGATGGTGAATTGGGGGGTTGTCTGGGAGTTGTAGTTGGGAGGAGGATGGGGGTGATGGCGAATTGGGGGGTTGTCTGGGAGTTGTAGTTGGGAGGAGGATGGGGGTGATGGTGAATTGGGGGGTTGTCTGGGAGTTGTAGTTGGGAGGAGGATGGGGGTGATGGCGAATTGGGGGGTTGTCTGGGAGTTGTAGTTGGGAGGAGGATGGGGGTGATGGAGAGTTGGGGGGTTAGTCTGGGAGTTGTAGTTGGGAGGAGGATGGGGGTGATGGTGAATTGGGGGGGTAGTCTGGGAGTTGTAGTTGGGAGGAGGGTGGGGGTGATGGAGAGTTGGGGGGGTAGTTTGGGAGTTGTTGTTGGGAGGAGGATGGGGGTGATGGTGAATTGGGGGTAGTTTGGGAGTTGTTGGGAGGAGGATGGGGGTGATGGTGAATTGGGGGGTTAGTCTGGGAGTTGTAGTTGGGAGGAGGATGGGGGTGATGGAGAGTTGGGGGGGTAGTTTGGGAGTTGTTGTTGGGAGGAGGATGGGGGTGATGGTGAATTGGGGGTAGTTTGGGAGTTGTTGGGAGGAGGATGGGGGTGATGGTGAATTGGGGGGTTAGTCTGGGAGTTGTAGTTGGGAGGAGGATGGGGGTGATGGAGAGTTGGGGGGGTAGTTTGGGAGTTGTTGTTGGGAGGAGGATGGGGGTGATGGTGAATTGGGGGTAGTTTGGGAGTTGTTGGGAGGAGGATGGGGGTGATGGTGAATTGGGGGTAGTTTGGGAGTTGTTGGGAGGAGGATGGGGGTGATGGAGAGTTGGGGGGTAGTTTGGGAGTTGTTGGGAGGAGGATGGGGGTGATGGAGAGTTGGGGGGTAGTTTGGGAGTTGTAGTTGGGAGGAGGATGGGGTGATGGAGAGTTGGGGGTAGTTTGGGAGTTGTAGTTGGAGGAGGATGGGGTGATGGAGAGTTGGGGGGTAGTTTGGGAGTTGTAGTTGGGAGGAGGATGGGGTGATGGAGAGTTGGGGGGTAGTTTGGGAGTTGTTGGGTGGAGGATGGGGGTGATGGTGAATTGGGGGTAGTTTGGGAGTTGTTGGGAGGAGGATGGTGGGTGATGGTGAATTGGGGGGTAGTCTGGGAGTTGTAGTTGGGAGGAGGAGGGGGTGATGGAGAGTTGGGGGGGTAGTTTGGGAGTTTTGTTGGGTTGGGAGGAGGATGGGGGTGATGGAGAATTGGGGGGTAGTTTGGGAGTTGTTGGGAGGAGGATGGGGGTGATGGAGTTGGGGGGTAGTTTGGGAGTTGTGGGGGGTGTTGGAGGAGATGGGGGTGATGGAGAGTTGGGGGGTAGTTTGGGGAGTTGTAGTTGGGAGGAGGATGGGGTGATGGAGAGTGTGGGGGGTAGTTGTGGAGTGGTAGGTGGAGGGGGGTGATGGGAGAGGTTGGGGTGTGTTGGGTGGTTGGGAGGAGGATGGGGTGATGGAGAGTTGGGGGGTAGTTTGGGAGTGTTGTTGGGGGGGGGGGGGTGTGGGGTGAGTTGGGGGGGTGGGAGTTGTAGTGGGGGGATGGGTGGGGGTGTGGGAGTTGGGGGGTGTAGTTTGGGAGTTGTAGTTGGGGTGAGGATGGGGGTGATGTGGGGGGTGTTGGTGGGAGTTGGGTGTTGGTTGGTGTTGGGGGTAGTTGTGGGGAGGTTGGGGGGTGATGGGGTGTTGGGGTTGTTGTTGGGAGGAGGATGGGGGTGATGGTGAATTGGGGGTAGTTTGGGAGATGTTGGGAGGAGGATGGGGGTGATGGTGAATTGGGGGTAGTTTGGGAGTTGTTGGGAGGAGGATGGGGGTGATGGAGAGTTGGGGGGTAGTTTGGGAGTTGTTGGGAGGAGGATGGGGTGATGGAGAGTTGGGGGGTAGTTTGGGAGTTGTAGTTGGGAGGAGGATGGGGTGATGGAGAGTTGGGGGGTAGTTTGGGAGTTGTAGTTGGGAGGAGGATGGGGTGATGGAGAGTTGGGGGGTAGTTTGGGAGTTGTAGTTGGGAGGAGGATGGGGTGATGGAGAGTTGGGGGGTAGTTTGGGAGTTGTAGTTGGGAGGAGGATGGGGTGATGGAGAGTTGGGGGGTAGTTTGGGAGTTGTTGGGAGGAGGATGTGGGTGATGGTGAATTGGGGGTAGTTTGGGAGTTGTTGGGAGGAGGATGGGGGTGATGGTGAATTGGGGGGTTAGTCTGGGAGTTGTAGTTGGGAGGAGGATGGGGGTGATGGAGAGTTGGGGGGGGTAGTTTGGGAGTTGTTGTTGGGAGGAGGATGGGGGTGATGGTGAATTGGGGGTAGTTTGGGAGTTGTTGGGAGGAGGATGGGGGTGATGGTGAATTGGGGGTAGTTTGGGAGTTGTTGGGAGGAGGATGGGGGTGATGGAGAGTTGGGGGGTAGTTTGGGAGTTGTAGTTGGGAGGAGGATGGGGTGATGGAGAGTTGGGGGGTAGTTTGGGAGTTGTAGTTGGGAGGAGGATGGGGTGATGGAGAGTTGGGGGGTAGTTTGGGAGTTGTAGTTGGGAGGAGGATGGGGTGATGGAGAGTTGGGGGGTAGTTTGGGAGTTGTTGGGAGGAGGATGGGGGTGATGGTGAATTGGGGGTAGTTTGGGAGTTGTTGGGAGGAGGATGGGGGTGATGGTGAATTGGGGGGTTAGTCTGGGAGTTGTAGTTGGGAGGAGGATGGGGGTGATGGAGAGTTGGGGGGGTAGTTTGGGAGTTGTTGTTGGGAGGAGGATGGGGGTGATGGTGAATTGGGGGTAGTTTGGGAGTTGTTGGGAGGAGGATGGGGGTGATGGAGAGTTGGGGGGTAGTTTGGGAGTTGTTGGGAGGAGGATGGGGGTGATGGAGAGTTGGGGGGTAGTTTGGGAGTTGTAGTTGGGAGGAGGATGGGGTGATGGAGAGTTGGGGGGTAGTTTGGGAGTTGTAGTTGGGAGGAGGATGGGGTGATGGAGAGTTGGGGGGTAGTTTGGGAGTTGTAGTTGGGAGGAGGATGGGGTGATGGAGAGTTGGGGGGTAGTTTGGGAGTTGTAGTTGGGAGGAGGATGGGGTGATGGAGAGTTGGGGGGTAGTTTGGGAGTTGTTGGGAGGAGGATGGGGGTGATGGTGAATTGGGGGTAGTTTGGGAGTTGTTGGGAGGAGGATGGGGGTGATGGTGAATTGGGGGGTTAGTCTGGGAGTTGTAGTTGGGAGGAGGATGGGGGTGATGGAGAGTTGGGGGGGTAGTTTGGGAGTTGTTGTTGGGAGGAGGATGGGGGTGATGGTGAATTGGGGGTAGTTTGGGAGATGTTGGGAGGAGGATGGGGGTGATGGTGAATTGGGGGTAGTTTGGGAGTTGTTGGGAGGAGGATGGGGGTGATGGAGAGTTGGGGGGTAGTTTGGGAGTTGTTGGGAGGAGGATGGGGTGATGGAGAGTTGGGGGGTAGTTTGGGAGTTGTAGTTGGGAGGAGGATGGGGTGATGGAGAGTTGGGGGGTAGTTTGGGAGTTGTAGTTGGGAGGAGGATGGGGTGATGGAGAGTTGGGGGGTAGTTTGGGAGTTGTAGTTGGGAGGAGGATGGGGTGATGGAGAGTTGGGGGGTAGTTTGGGAGTTGTAGTTGGGAGGAGGATGGGGTGATGGAGAGTTGGGGGGTAGTTTGGGAGTTGTTGGGAGGAGGATGTGGGTGATGGTGAATTGGGGGTAGTTTGGGAGTTGTTGGGAGGAGGATGGGGGTGATGGTGAATTGGGGGGTTAGTCTGGGAGTTGTAGTTGGGAGGAGGATGGGGGTGATGGAGAGTTGGGGGGGGTAGTTTGGGAGTTGTTGTTGGGAGGAGGATGGGGGTGATGGTGAATTGGGGGTAGTTTGGGAGTTGTTGGGAGGAGGATGGGGGTGATGGAGAGTTGGGGGGTAGTTTGGGAGTTGTTGGGAGGAGGATGGGGTGATGGAGAGTTGGGGGGTAGTTTGGGAGTTGTAGTTGGGAGGAGGATGGGGTGATGGAGAGTTAGGGGGTAGTTTGGGAGTTGTAGTTGGGAGGAGGATGGGGTGATGGAGAGTTGGGGGGTAGTTTGGGAGTTGTAGTTGGGAGGAGGATGGGGTGATGGAGAGTTGGGGGGTAGTTTGGGAGTTGTAGTTGGGAGGAGGATGGGGGTGATGGTGAATTGGGGGGTTAGTCTGGGAGTTGTAGTTGGGAGGAGGATGGGGGTGATGGAGAGTTGGGGGGGTAGTTTGGGAGTTGTTGTTGGGAGGAGGATGGGGGTGATGGTGAATTGGGGGTAGTTTGGGAGTTGTTGGGAGGAGGATGGGGGTGATGGAGAGTTGGGGGTAGTTTGGGAGTTGTTGGGAGGAGGATGGGGTGATGGAGAGTTGGGGGGTAGTTTGGGAGTTGTAGTTGGGAGGAGGATGGGGTGATGGAGAGTTGGGGGGTAGTTTGGGAGTTGTAGTTGAGAGGAGGATGGGGTGATGGAGAGTTGGGGGGTAGTTTGGGAGTTGTAGTTGGGAGGAGGATGGGGGTGATGGTGAATTGGGGGGTTAGTCTGGGAGTTGTAGTTGGGAGGAGGATGGGGGTGATGGAGAGTTGGGGGGGTAGTTTGGGAGTTGTTGTTGGGAGGAGGATGGGGGTGATGGTGAATTGGGGGTAGTTTGGGAGTTGTTGGGAGGAGGATGGGGGTGATGGAGAGTTGGGGGGTAGTTTGGGAGTTGTTGGGAGGAGGATGGGGTGATGGAGAGTTGGGGGGTAGTTTGGGAGTTGTAGTTGGGAGGAGGATGGGGTGATGGAGAGTTGGGGGGTAGTTTGGGAGTTGTAGTTGGGAGGAGGATGGGGTGATGGAGAGTTGGGGGGTAGTTTGGGAGTTGTAGTTGGGAGGAGGATGGGGTGATGGAGAGTTGGGGGGTAGTTTGGGAGTTGTTGGGAGGAGGATGGGGGTGATGGTGAATTGGGGGTAGTTTGGGAGTTGTTGGGAGGAGGATGGGGGTGATGGTGAATTGGGGGGTTAGTCTGGGAGTTGTAGTTGGGAGGAGGATGGGGGTGATGGTGAATTGGGGGTAGTTTGGGAGTTGTTGGGAGGAGGATGGGGGTGATGGTGAATTGGGGGTAGTTTGGGAGTTGTTGGGAGGAGGATGGGGGTGATGGAGAGTTGGGGGGTAGTTTGGGAGTTGTTGGGAGGAGGATGGGGGTGATGGAGAGTTGGGGGGTAGTTTGGGAGTTGTAGTTGGGAGGAGGATGGGGTGATGGAGAGTTGGGGGGTAGTTTGGGAGTTGTAGTTGGGAGGAGGATGGGGTGATGGAGAGTTGGGGGGTAGTTTGGGAGTTGTAGTTGGGAGGAGGATGGGGTGATGGAGAGTTGGGGGGTAGTTTGGGAGTTGTTGGGAGGAGGATGGGGGTGATGGTGAATTGGGGGTAGTTTGGGAGTTGTTGGGAGGAGGATGGGGGTGATGGTGAATTGGGGGGTTAGTCTGGGAGTTGTAGTTGGGAGGAGGATGGGGGTGATGGAGAGTTGGGGGGGTAGTTTGGGAGTTGTTGTTGGGAGGAGGATGGGGGTGATGGTGAATTGGGGGTAGTTTGGGAGTTGTTGGGAGGAGGATGGGGGTGATGGAGAGTTGGGGGGTAGTTTGGGAGTTGTTGGGAGGAGGATGGGGGTGATGGAGAGTTGGGGGGTAGTTTGGGAGTTGTAGTTGGGAGGAGGATGGGGTGATGGAGAGTTGGGGGGTAGTTTGGGAGTTGTAGTTGGGAGGAGGATGGGGTGATGGAGAGTTGGGGGGTAGTTTGGGAGTTGTAGTTGGGAGGAGGATGGGGTGATGGAGAGTTGGGGGGTAGTTTGGGAGTTGTAGTTGGGAGGAGGATGGGGTGATGGAGAGTTGGGGGGTAGTTTGGGAGTTGTTGGGAGGAGGATGGGGGTGATGGTGAATTGGGGGTAGTTTGGGAGTTGTTGGGAGGAGGATGGGGGTGATGGTGAATTGGGGGGTTAGTCTGGGAGTTGTAGTTGGGAGGAGGATGGGGGTGATGGAGAGTTGGGGGGTAGTTTGGGAGTTGTAGTTGGGAGGAGGATGGGGTGATGGAGAGTTGGGGGGTAGTTTGGGAGTTGTAGTTGGGAGGAGGATGGGGGTGATGGAGAGTTGGGGGGTAGTTTGGGAGTTGTAGTTGGGAGGAGGATGGGGTGATGGTGAATTGGGGGTAGTTTGGGAGTTGTTGGGAGGAGGATGGGGGTGATGGAGAGTTGGGGGGGTAGTTTGGGAGTTGTTGGGAGGAGGATGGGGTGATGGTGAATTGGGGGTAGTTTGGGAGTTGTTGGGAGGAGGATGGGGTGATGGAGAGTTGGGGGGGTAGTTTGGGAGTTGTTGGGAGGAGGATGGGGGTGATGGAGAGTTGGGGGGGTAGTTTGGGAGTTGTTGGGAGGAGGATGGGGTGATGGTGAATTGGGGGTAGTTTGGGAGTTGTTGGGAGGAGGATGGGGTGATGGAGAGTTGGGGGGGTAGTTTGGGAGTTGTTGGGAGGAGGATGGGGGTGATGGAGAGTTGGGGGGTAGTTTGGGAGTTGTTGGGAGGAGGATGGGGTGATGGTGAATTGGGGGTAGTTTGGGAGTTGTTGGGAGGAGGATGGGGTGATGGAGAGTTGGGGGGGTAGTTTGGGAGTTGTTGGGAGGAGGATGGGGGTGATGGAGAGTTGGGGGGGTAGTTTGGGAGTTGTTGGGAGGAGGATGGGGTGATGGTGAATTGGGGGTAGTTTGGGAGTTGTTGGGAGGAGGATGGGGTGATGGAGAGTTGGGGGGTAGTTTGGGAGTTGTAGTTGGGAGGAGGATGGGGGTGATGGAGAGTTGGGGGGGTAGTTTGGGAGTTGTTGGGAGGAGGATGGGGTGATGGTGAATTGGGGGTAGTTTGGGAGTTGTTGGGAGGAGGATGGGGTGATGGAGAGTTGGGGGGGTAGTTTGGGAGTTGTTGGGAGGAGGATGGGGGTGATGGAGAGTTGGGGGGGTAGTTTGGGAGTTGTTGGGAGGAGGATGGGGTGATGGTGAATTGGGGGTAGTTTGGGAGTTGTTGGGAGGAGGATGGGGGTGATGGAGAGTTGGGGGGGTAGTTTGGGAGTTGTTGGGAGGAGGATGGGGTGATGGAGAGTTGGGGGGTAGTTTGGGAGTTGTAGTTGGGAGGAGGATGGGGTGATGGAGAGTTGGGGGGTAGTTTGGGAGTTGTAGTTGGGAGGAGGATGGGGGTGATGGAGAGTTGGGGGGTAGTTTGGGAGTTGTAGTTGGGAGGAGGATGGGGTGATGGAGAGTTGGGGGGTAGTTTGGGAGTTGTAGTTGGGAGGAGGATGGGGGTGATGGAGAGTTGGGGGGTAGTTTGGGAGTTGTAGTTGGGAGGAGGATGGGGGTGATGGAGAGTTGGGGGGTAGTTTGGGAGTTGTTGTTGGGAGGTGGATGGGGGTGATGGTGAATTTGGGGTAGTTTGGGAGTTGTAGTTGGGAGGAGGATGGGGGTGATGGTGAATTGGGGGGTAGTCTGGGAGTTGTAGTTGGGAGGAGGATGGGGGTGATGGAGAGTTGGGGGGGTAGTTTGGGAGTTGTTGGGAGGAGGATGGGGGTGATGGTGAATTGGGGGTAGTTTGGGAGTTGTTGGGAGGAGGATGGGGTGATGGTGAATTGGGGGGTTAGTCTGGGAGTTGTAGTTGGGAGGAGGATGGGGTGATGGTGAATTGGGGGTAGTTTGGGAGTTGTTGGGAGGAGGATGGGGGTGATGGAGAGTTGGGGGGTAGTTTGGGAGTTGTAGTTGGGAGGAGGATGGGGGTGATGGAGAGTTGGGGGGTAGTTTGGGAGTTGTAGTTGGGAGGAGGATGGGGTGATGGAGAGTTGGGGGGTAGTTTGGGAGTTGTAGTTGGGAGGAGGATGGGGTGATGGAGAGTTGGGGGGTAGTTTGGGAGTTGTAGTTGGGAGGAGGATGGGGGTGATGGTGAATTATGTCCAAATTACATTGATATTTATAGAAGAACTTTATTTTCAGGAATATGACAGTCAAACAGATGTCAGTATTAGAAGTGCTCAGTAGAGAGAAGGTGTGTGATTGGTTGCTATGGGTTACAGCTCCTCTGTACTCTGCATATGGAAGGAGAAGTGTGGAATTCTGTGATTGTACTCTTATTATAATGTAACCATTACATTTGTAGTAGTAGATCGCCCTCTTCTGGACACTCTGTATACTGACCTGGGGGCTCCGAGATGATAGAAGAAGAGAAATGGGAAAAAATGAGCGAAGTGGAAATTCGGGGGGGGGGAGGGGGGGTCCATGTTTTCCCAATATCTCATTGGGTGCCTGGTTACACGGAAGGCTCTCCCCGATTGGTGGGTGATGTGGAAGGCGGAATGAGGGACACATGAGGAGGAATGAGGGACACGAGGAGGAATGAGGGACACATGAGGAGGAATGAGGGACACGAGGAGGAGTGAGGAGGAATGAGAGACACATGAGGAGGAATGAGGGATACATGAGGAGGAGTGAGGAGGAATGAGGGACACATGAGGAGGAGTGAGGAGGAATGAGGGACACATGAGGAGGAATGAGGGACACATGAGGAGGAATGAGGGACACATGAGGAGGAGTGAGGAGGAATGAGGGACACATGAGGAGGAGTGAGGGATACATGAGGAGGAGTGAGGAGGAATGAGGGACACATGAGGAGGAGTGAGGAGGAATGAGGGACACATGAGGAGGAGTGAGGGACACATGAGGGGGAATGAGGGACACATGAGGAGGAGTGAGGGATACATGAGGAGGAGTGAGGGACACATGAGGAGGAATGAGGGACACATGAGGAGGAATGAGGGACACATGAGGAGGAATGAGGGACACATGAGGAGGAATGAGGGACACGAGGAGGAATGAGGGACACATGAGGAGGAATGAGAGACACATGAGGAGGAATGAGGGATACATGAGGAGGAGTGAGGAGGAATGAGGGACACATGAGGAGGAGTGAGGAGGAATGAGGGACACATGAGGAGGAGTGAGGAGGAATGAGGGACACATGAGGAGGAGTGAGGAGGAATGAGGGACACATGAGGAGGAATGAGGGACACATGAGGAGGAATGAGGGACACATGAGGAGGAGTGAGGAGGAATGAGGGACACATGAGGAGGAATGAGGGATACATGAGGAGGAGTGAGGAGGAATGAGGTACACATGAGGAGGAGTGAGGAGGAATGAGGGACACATGAGGAGGAGTGAGGAGGAATGAGGGACACATGAGGAGGAGTGAGGGACACATGAGGGGGAATGAGGGACACATGAGGAGGAGTGAGGGATACATGAGGAGGAGTGAGGGACACATGAGGAGGAATGAGGGACACATGAGGAGGAATGAGGGACACGAGGAGGAATGAGGGACACATGAGGAGGAATGAGAGACACATGAGGAGGAATGAGGGATACATGAGGAGGAGTGAGGAGGAATGAGGGACACATGAGGAGGAGTGAGGAGGAATGAGGGACACATGAGGAGGAGTGTGGAGGAATGAGGGACACATGAGGAGGAGTGAGGAGGAATGAGGGACACATGAGGAGGAATGAGGGACACATGAGGAGGAATGAGGGACACATGAGGAGGAGTGAGGAGGAATGAGGGACACATGAGGAGGAATGAGGGATACATGAGGAGGAGTGAGGAGGAATGAGGGACACATGAGGATGAGTGAGGAGGAATGAGGGACACATGAGGAGGAGTGAGGAGGAATGAGGGACACATGAGGAGGAGTGATGGACACATGAGGGGGAATGAGGGACACATGAGGAGGAGTGAGGGATACATGAGGAGGAGTGAGGGACACATGAGGAGGAATGAGGGACACATGAGGAGGAATGAGGGACACATGAGGAGGAATGAGGGACACATGAGGAGGAATGAGGGACACGAGGAGGAATGAGGGACACATGAGGAGGAATGAGAGACACATGAGGAGGATTGAGGGATACATGAGGAGGAGTGAGGAGGAATGAGGGACACATGAGGAGGAGTGAGGAGGAATGAGGGACACATGAGGAGGAGTGAGGAGGAATGAGGGACACATGAGGAGGAGTGAGGAGGAATGAGGGACACATGAGGAGGAATGAGGGACACATGAGGAGTAGGGATGAGCTTCGTGTTCGACTCGAACATTGGCCGTTCGGCGAATTCCGAACGTTTTGGCCGTTCGCGTCAAAATTCGAGTGACGCGCGCGCGGACCACAATGCACTGCGTTGGCGCAGTGCATTGCTGCCCCATGATTGGCCAAGCATGCACTGTGACCCCGCATGCTTGGCCAATCGCAGCGCCGGCAGCGAGGAGAGCCATGATTGGCCACAGACATCCTGCCTGTGGCCAATCATATCTCAGGCTGTGTAGTGCACGCCCCACACTATATAAGGCTGCCTTTGAGGCGGCCTCGTGTAGTATGTTGGCATCTGAAGCAGTGGGTGTTCTGTGTACCTTCAACACAGTACACACCGATCGTTTTTGGCTGATTTCCTATCTTGCTGCTGTGTAGTGGTTGTTGTCTGTGCCCTGACTGCAGTATACACCACTATATTCACCTCACCTATATAGCTAGTGATCTAGCTTTAACCACTTAACAACTGCCCATTGCCGATTAACGGCTTCAGGGCGGTTGTTTAACTCAGAGAGGCCGTTAATTAACGGCCTCCCAGAATTCTGCTCTCGCGTGCCCCGAGGTGTGCGCACTCGAGAGCATCCGTGACCGCCGGGTCCATAGGACCCGGCGCATCACGGTAAACGGCCGCTCATAGCGGCCGTTTACCACGTGATTGCTCCGTCAAATGACGGAGTGATCACTTGGAAACAAACCGGCGTCATGTTATGACGCCTGTTCCTCCCTCCCCTTTCTGTACCGATCGGTACAGCGGAGGGGAAAGAGATCGGTGTCAGCAGCGATGTGGGCTGCATCTGCAGTGCCCACATCGCTGCTCACCGAATTTAACCCCTCAATTCCCTGCCAATACTCTGCAATACCAGTGCATACTCTGCAGTACCCTGCCATTACTCTGCAGTACCCCGCCATTACTCTGCAGTACCCTGCCATTACTCTGCAGTACCCCGCCATTACTCTGCAGTACCCCGCCATTACTCTGCAGTGCAGTACCCTGCCATTACTCTGCAGTACCCGCCATTACTGTGCAGTACCCCGCCATTACTCTGCAGTGCAGTACCCTGCCATTACTCTGCAGTGCAGTACCCTGCCATTACTCTGCAGTGCAGTACCCTGCCATTACTCTGCAGTGCAGTACCCTGCCATTACTCTGCAGTACCCTGCCATTACTCTGCAGTACCCCGCCATTACTCTGCAGTGCAGTACCCTGCCATTACTCTGCAGTACCCTGCCATTACTGTGCAGTACCCTGCCATTACTCTGCAGTGCAGTACCCCGCCATTACTCTGCAGTGCAGTACCCCGCCATTACTCTGCAGTGCAGTACCCCGCCATTACTCTGCAGTGCAGTACCCCGCCATTACTCTGCAGTGCAGTACCCCGCCATTACTCTGCAGTGCAGTACCCCGCCATTACTCTGCAGTGCAGTACCCTGCTATTACTCTGTAGTACCCCGCCAATACCCCGCCAATACTCTGTAATACCCTGCCATAAATTGCCATACCCAGCCATACTCGGTGATACCCTGAAATACCCAGCCATAGACGCCCCCCACCCCTCACCGCCCTCCGGTGCTTCTACCAACTCGCCAGTACGATCAAAGCCAGAATCTTTTTTTTATTTTTTATTTCAGGCTTCCCAGCCTAGAGGTGAGATGTGGGGTCATATTGACCCCCCAGATTTCACTGTAAAGAGGACCTGTCACCCCATATTCCTATTACAAGGGATGTTTACATTTCTTGTAATAGGAATAAAAGTGATCAAAAATATATTTTTGGGAAAAAAAATGTCAAACTAAAATAAATAAAGTAAAATGAACAATAAAAAAATAAAATAAAAATTAAAGCGCCCATGTCCCCATGTGCTCGCATGTGCCACACATGTGAGGTATCGCCGAGAACGTTAGAGCGAGAGCAATAATTCTAGTCCTAGACCTCCTCTGCAACTCAAAACATGTAACCAGTAAAAAAATATTTAAAGCGTCGCCTATGGGGATTTTTTAAGTAGCGACGTTTGGCGCCATTCCACGGGCATGTGCAATTTTGAAGAGTGACATGTTTGATATCTATTTACTCAGCATAACTTCATCTTTCACTTTATGCAAACATTGGGCTAACAAGTGGTTAATAATAGAGCTTGCAGTCAGTAGTGTTAGGAGATAGTGCGTGCTGTCTGCGTGCTCTGTACCCAGTACATACCGCTATAATATAGGGCAGGCCCCTACTTTCAAACATCCAACTTACAAACATCTCCTACTTGCAAACGCAAGGAGACAGCAGCAAGTGAGATGAAAAAAGATGGACGACAAAACAAATTATACAGGGGTGATAACCCTTCCCTATGTTTTCCAAAAAGCTTAAAGATAGTTTTTTTGACTGGAGCGACACTTTAGAAATGTACCGGTTCAAAATTACAAACAGATTCAACTTAACACAACAAACCTACACAGTCCCTGTCTTGTTTGCACCGCCTGTATACTGCTGTTCTGAGTATATAGGGCCTGGGGGCCACACGCATTTCCTTTTTTTAATATGGGTACGGGGTTCCCCTTAATATGCGTACAAGACCCAAAGGGGCTGGTAATGGGCAGGGAGGGCTACCCATGCCATGTTTCTCAATGATTTTCATCCATATTGCAGGAACCAGATATAACATTAAAACCGCAAGCAGTTTTAAATGGTGTTTTTTCCGTTTAATGTCATTTTGTGCAGGGACTGTTCTAAACACGGGAAACACGTGGCACTTCACAGGCATACTACAGACACCCCCCAGGCACCATATTTAAAGGAATATTTCACTTTTTTTTTTCACTTTAATCGTCATTAAAATCAGTGCTCCCGCCAAAACGGCAGTTTTTTGCATTGATTCATATCCCCTGGGGCAGGACCCGGGTCCCCAAACCCTTTCGAGGACAGTATCTTGCATATTAGCCGTTAAATTAGCACTTTCCAATTCGAACGTTCGAGTCCCATAGACTTCAATGGGGTTCTAACGTTCGTACCGAACGCGGGGGTCGTTCGCAAGTTCTGGTGCGAACCGAACCGGGGGGTGTTCGGCTCATCCCTAGTGAGGAGGAATGAGGGACACATGAGGAGGAGTGAGGAGGAATGAGGGACACATGAGGAGGAATGAGGGACACATGAGGAGGAATGAGGGACACATGAGGAGGAATGAGGGACACGAGGAGGAATGAGGGACACATGAGGAGGAATGAGGGACACGAGGAGGAATGAGGGACACGAGGAAGAATGAGGGACACGAGGAAGAATGAGGGACACATGAGGAGGAGTGAGGAGGAATGAGGGACACATGAGGAGGAGTGAGGAACAAATGAGCAGGAATGAGAGACACATGAGGAGGAGTGAGGGACAAATGAGGAGGAATGAGAGACACATGAGGAGGAATGAGAGACACATGAGGAGGAATGAGGGACAGATGAGGAGGAATGAGGGACACATGAGGAGTGAGGGACAGATGAGGAGGAATGAGGGACAGATGAGGAGGAATGGGGGACAGATGAGGAGGAGTGAGGGAACCATGAGGAGGAATGAGGGACACATGAGGAGTGAGGTACACATGAGGAGGAATGAGGGACACATGAGGAGGAATAAGGAGGAATGAGGGACACATGAGGAGGAATGAGGAGGAGTGAGGGACACATGAGGAGGAATGAGGGACATATGAGGAGGAATGAGGGACACATGAGGAGGAATGAGGGACACGAGGAGTGAGGGAACCATGAGGAGGAATGAGGGACAGATGAGGAGGAATGAGGGACACATGAGGAGGAATGAGGGACACGAGGAGTGAGGGAACCATGAGGAGGAATGAGGGACACATGAGGAGTGAGGTACACATGAGGAGGAATGAGGGACATGAGGAGGAATGAGGGACACATGAGGAGGAATGAGGGACACATGAGGAGGAATGAGGGACACATGAGGAGGAATAAGGAGGAATGAGGGACACATGAGGAGGAATGAGGGACACATGAGGAGGAATGAGGAGGAATGAGGGACAGATGAGGAGGAATGAGGGACACATGAGGAGGAATAAGGAGGAATGAGGGACACATGAGGAGGAATGAGGGACACATGAGGAGGAATGAGGAGGAATGAGGGACAGATGAGGAGGAATGAGGGACACATGAGGAGGAGTGAGGGAACCATGAGGAGGAGTGAGGGAACCATGAGGAGTGAGGTACACATGAGGAGGAATGAGGGACATGAGGAGGAATGAGGGACACATGAGGAGGAATAAGGGACACATGAGGAGGAATAAGGAGGAATGAGGGACACATGAGGAGGGACACATGAGGAGGAATGAGGGACACATGAGGAGGAGTGAGGGACACATGAGGAGGAGTGAGGGACACATGAGGAGGAATGAGGGACACATGAGGAGGAATGAGGGACACGAGGAGTGAGGGACACATGAGGAGGAATGAGGGACACATGAGGAGGAATGAGGGACACGAGGAGGAATGAGGGACACATGAGGAGGAATGAGGGACACATGAGGAGGAATGAGGGACACATGAGGAGGAATGAGAGACACATGAGGAGGAATGAGAGACACATGAGGAAGAATGAGGAGGAATGAGGGACAGATGAGGAGGAATGAGGGACACATGAGGAGTGAGGGACACATGAGGAGGAATGAGGGACAGATGAGGAGGAATGAGGGACACATGAGGAAGAATGAGGGACAGATGAGGAGGAATGAGGGACAGATGAGGAGGAATGAGGGACACATGAGGAGTGAGGGACAGATGAGGAGGAATGAGGGACAGATGAGGAGGAATGGGGGACAGATGAGGAGGAGTGAGGGAACCATGAGGAGGAATGAGGGACACATGAGGAGTGAGGTACACATGAGGAGGAATGAGGGACACATGAGGAGGAATAAGGAGGAATGAGGGACACATGAGGAGGAATGAGGAGGAGTTAGGGACACATGAGGAGGAATGAGGGACATATGAGGAGGAATGAGGGACACATGAGGAGGAATGAGGGACACATGAGGAGGAATGAGGGACACATGAGGAGGAATGAGGGACACATGAGGAGGAATGAGGGACACATGAGGAGGAATGAGGGACACGAGGAGTGAGGGACACATGAGGAGGAATGAGGGACACATGAGGAGGAATGAGGGACACATGAGGAGGAATGAGGGACACGAGGAGGAATGAGGGACACATGAGGAGGAATGAGGGACACGAGGAGGAATGAGGGACACGAGGAAGAATGAGGGACACGAGGAAGAATGAGGGACACATGAGGAGGAGTGAGGAGGAATGAGGGACACATGAGGAGGAGTGAGGAACAAATGAGCAGGAATGAGAGACACATGAGGAGGAGTGAGGAACAAATGAGCAGGAATGAGAGACACATGAGGAGGAATGAGAGACACATGAGGAGGAATGAGGGACAGATGAGGAGGAATGAGGGACACATGAGGAAGAATGAGGGACAGATGAGGAGGAATGAGGGACACATGAGGAGTGAGGGACAGATGAGGAGGAATGAGGGACAGATGAGGAGGAATGGGGGACAGATGAGGAGGAGTGAGGGAACCATGAGGAGGAATGAGGGACACATGAGGAGTGAGGTACACATGAGGAGGAATGAGGGACACATGAGGAGGAATAAGGAGGAATGAGGGACACATGAGGAGGAATGAGGAGGAGTGAGGGACACATGAGGAGGAATGAGGGACATATGAGGAGGAATGAGGGACACGAGGAGGAATGAGGGACACGAGGAGGAATGAGGGACACATGAGGAATGAGGGACACGAGGAGGAATGAGGGACACGAGGAGGAATGAGGGACACATGAGGAGGAATGAGGGACACATGAGGAGGAATGAGGGACACATGAGGAGGAATGAGGGACACATGAGGAGGAATGAGAGACACATGAGGAGGAATGAGAGACACATGAGGAAGAATGAGGAGGAATGAGGGACAGATGAGGAGGAATGAGGGACACATGAGGAGTGAGGGACACATGAGGAGGAATGAGGGACAGATGAGGAGGAATGAGGGACACATGAGGAAGAATGAGGGACAGATGAGGAGGAATGAGGGACAGATGAGGAGGAATGAGGGACACATGAGGAGTGAGGGACAGATGAGGAGGAATGAGGGACAGATGAGGAGGAATGGGGGACAGATGAGGAGGAGTGAGGGAACCATGAGGAGGAATGAGGGACACATGAGGAGTGAGGTACACATGAGGAGGAATGAGGGACACATGAGGAGGAATAAGGAGGAATGAGGGACACATGAGGAGGAATGAGGAGGAGTTAGGGACACATGAGGAGGAATGAGGGACATATGAGGAGGAATGAGGGACACATGAGGAGGAATGAGGGACACATGAGGAGGAATGAGGGACACATGAGGAGGAATGAGGGACACATGAGGAGGAATGAGGGACACATGAGGAGGAATGAGGGACACGAGGAGTGAGGGACACATGAGGAGGAATGAGGGACACATGAGGAGGAATGAGGGACACATGAGGAGGAATGAGGGACACGAGGAGGAATGAGGGACACATGAGGAGGAATGAGGGACACGAGGAGGAATGAGGGACACGAGGAAGAATGAGGGACACGAGGAAGAATGAGGGACACATGAGGAGGAGTGAGGAGGAATGAGGGACACATGAGGAGGAGTGAGGAACAAATGAGCAGGAATGAGAGACACATGAGGAGGAGTGAGGAACAAATGAGCAGGAATGAGAGACACATGAGGAGGAATGAGAGACACATGAGGAGGAATGAGGGACAGATGAGGAGGAATGAGGGACACATGAGGAAGAATGAGGGACAGATGAGGAGGAATGAGGGACACATAAGGAGTGAGGGACAGATGAGGAGGAATGAGGGACAGATGAGGAGGAATGGGGGACAGATGAGGAGGAGTGAGGGAACCATGAGGAGGAATGAGGGACACATGAGGAGTGAGGTACACATGAGGAGGAATGAGGGACACATGAGGAGGAATAAGGAGGAATGAGGGACACATGAGGAGGAATGAGGAGGAGTGAGGGACACATGAGGAGGAATGAGGGACATATGAGGAGGAATGAGGGACACATGAGGAGGAATGAGGGACACGAGGAGTGAGGGAACCATGAGGAGGAATGAGGGACAGATGAGGAGGAATGAGGGACACATGAGGAGGAATGAGGGACACGAGGAGTGAGGGAACCATGAGGAGGAATGAGGGACACATGAGGAGTGAGGTACACATGAGGAGGAATGAGGGACATGAGGAGGAATGAGGGACACATGAGGAGGAATGAGGGACACATGAGGAGGAATGAGGGACACATGAGGAGGAATAAGGAGGAATGAGGGACACATGAGGAGGAATGAGGGACACATGAGGAGGAATGAGGAGGAATGAGGGACAGATGAGGAGGAATGAGGGACACATGAGGAGGAGTGAGGGAACCATGAGGAGGAGTGAGGGAACCATGAGGAGTGAGGTACACATGAGGAGGAATGAGGGACATGAGGAGGAATGAGGGACACATGAGGAGGAATAAGGGACACATGAGGAGGAATAAGGAGGAATGAGGGACACATGAGGAGGGACACATGAGGAGGAATGAGGGACACATGAGGAGGAGTGAGGGACACATGAGGAGGAGTGAGGGACACATGAGGAGGAATGAGGGACACATGAGGAGGAATGAGGGACACGAGGAGTGAGGGACACATGAGGAGGAATGAGGGACACATGAGGAGGAATGAGGGACACGAGGAGGAATGAGGGACACGAGGAGGAATGAGGGACACATGAGGAGGAATGAGGGACACATGAGGAGGAATGAGGGACACATGAGGAGGAATGAGGGACACATGAGGAGGAATGAGAGACACATGAGGAGGAATGAGAGACACATGAGGAAGAATGAGGAGGAATGAGGGACAGATGAGGAGGAATGAGGGACACATGAGGAGTGAGGGACACATGAGGAGGAATGAGGGACAGATGAGGAGGAATGAGGGACACATGAGGAAGAATGAGGGACAGATGAGGAGGAATGAGGGACAGATGAGGAGGAATGAGGGACACATGAGGAGTGAGGGACAGATGAGGAGGAATGAGGGACAGATGAGGAGGAATGGGGGACAGATGAGGAGGAGTGAGGGAACCATGAGGAGGAATGAGGGACACATGAGGAGTGAGGTACACATGAGGAGGAATGAGGGACACATGAGGAGGAATAAGGAGGAATGAGGGACACATGAGGAGGAATGAGGAGGAGTTAGGGACACATGAGGAGGAATGAGGGACATATGAGGAGGAATGAGGGACACATGAGGAGGAATGAGGGACACATGAGGAGGAATGAGGGACACATGAGGAGGAATGAGGGACACATGAGGAGGAATGAGGGACACATGAGGAGGAATGAGGGACACGAGGAGTGAGGGACACATGAGGAGGAATGAGGGACACATGAGGAATGAGGGACACATGAGGAGTGAGGGACACATGAGGAGGAATGAGGGACACATGAGGAGGAATGAGAGACACATGAGGAAGAATGAGGGACAGATGAGGAGGAATGAGGGACACATGAGGAAGAATGAGGAGGAATGAGAGACAGATGAGGAGGAATGAGGGACACATGAGGAGGAATGAGAGACCCATGAGGAAGAATGAGGGACAGATGAGGAGGAATGAGGGACAGATGAGGAGGAATGAGGGACACATGAGGAAGAATGAGGGACACATGAGGAAGAATGAGGGACAGATGAGGAAGAATGAGGAGGAATGAGAGACACATGAGGAATGAGGGACACATGAGGAGGAATGAGGGACACATGAGGAGGAATGAGGGACACATGAGGAGGAATGAGGAGGAATGAGAGACACATGAGGAGGAATGAGGGACAGATGAGGAGGAATGAGAGACACATGAGGAGGAATGAGGGACAGATGAGGAGGAATGAGGGACATTTGGGACCTCTGCAGAATAGGTAACGGAAGTGACGTAGTGTCACGGCCATCTTGGTACACCCCACTAAGGGCAGTCAGAAGTTGCCAAGCGGACATCTTGTTACACCCACCGGAGTTTCGCATTTCATATATTTTGATGTTGAATAGTACTGAAGTATTCTCCCCCCTCCCCCCCGCAATCTCCTATACAGGAATCCAGAAATGAGAACTGTCCGCGCTCCCAGCGACAACCATTCATTCTTTTTATTTAACACCGCCAATCACTGAGCTTCTTGCCAGCCCCGCCTCCTCATACATACCGAACCAACCAGAGAGAAATAGGCGGGGCTAGGGTTGTTCATCTCCCGCCCCTCACGTCACGTGATGCGTCAGCTTGCGGTCATGTGACCGGAGAGGAAGAGGAGAGATGAGCCGAGGAGACCCCGAACCCGAGGTACCCCTCCGGGCTACAGCCCCCTCCCCCACACCCATCTCTAGGGACTACAACCCCCTCCCCCATCATCATCGGGGACTACACCCCCCTCCCCCCACCTGGACCACAACCCCCTCCCCTACACCCATCTCTGGGGACTACAACCCCCTCCCCATCATCACCGGGCACTACAACCCCCTCCCCCATCATCACCGGGGACTACACCCCCCTCCCCCCACCTGGACCACAACCCCCTCCCCTACACCCATCTCTGGGGACTACAACCCCCTCCCCATCATCACCGGGCACTACAACCCCCTCCCCCATCATCACCGGGGACTACACCCCCCTCCCCCCACCTGGACCACAACCCCCTCCCCTACACCCATCTCTGGGGACTACAACCCCCTCCGGACTACAAGCTCCTCCCCTTCGGACTACAACCCCCTCCCCCACACCCATCTCTGGGAACTACAACCCCCCTCCCCCCTCCGGACTACAACCCCCTCCCCCATCATCACCAGAGACTACAACCCCCTCCCCTACACCCATCTCTGGGAACTACAACCCCCCTCCCCCGCAACTACAACCCCCTCCCCCATCATCACCGGGGACCATAACCCCTTCCGGACTACAACCCCCTCCCCTACACCCATCTCTGGGGACCACAACCCCCTGCCCCCTCCGGACCACAACCCCCCTCCCCCACCGGGGCTACAACCCCCTCCCCTACACCCATCTCCGGGGTCTACTACACCCCTCCCCCTGGGACTACAACCCCCCCATCATCACCGGGGACTACAACCCCCTCCCCTACACCCATCTCTGGAGACCATAACCCCCTCCCCCATTATCGCCGGGGACCACAACTCCCTCCCCCACTGGGACCACAACTCCCTCCCCTACACCCATCTCCGGGGGACTACAACCCTCTCCCCCACCGGGGACTACAACCCCCTCCCCCAGGACTGCAATCCCCTCCCCCACCGGGACTACAATTCCCTCCTTCTCACGGGACTACTACCCCCCCTCCCCTACACCCATACACCATAACCCCCTCCGGAGTACAGCCACCTCCCCCATCATCACCGGGGACCACAACCCCCTCCCCCCGTGGACCACAACCCCCTCCCCATCATCAGCGGGGACTACAACCCCCTCCCCTACACCCATCTCCAGGAACTACAGCCCCCTCCCCCACGGGGGGACTACAATTCCCTCCTTCACACGGGACTACAACCCCCTCTCCTACACTCATCACCGGGGATTACAGCCCCCTCCCTCCATCACGCAGTGGGCGGGTCCCCCGGTAGCCCCTCCCTCCATCACGCAGTGGGCGGGTCCCTCTACCATGCAGTGGACGGGTCCCCGGTAGCCCCTCCCTCTATCCCATCACGCAGTGGACGGGCCCCCTGGTACTCCCCTCCCTCCCATCACGCAGTGGGTGGGTCCCCCGGTAGCCCCCTCCATCATGCAGTGGGCGGGGTCCCTCCATCACGCGGTGGGTGGGTCCCCCGGTAGGCCCCTCCCTTCATCACGCGGTGGGCGGGTCCCCTGGTAGCCCCTCCCTCCATCACGCGGTGGGCGGGTCCCTCCATCACGCGGTGGGCGGGTCCCTCCATCACGCAGTGGGCGGGTCCCTGGTGACGCGGTCCTGTGGTTTCAGGTGGAGAGTCGGGAAGACGAGGAGCAGAATGTTAAGTTGTCGGAGATTCTGGAGCTGCTGGTGGCGGCCGGATACTTCCGGGCCAGAATTAAGGGGCTCTCCCCCTTCGACAAGGTGAGCTTTTGATTGGTTGTCTGCAGGAGGTGGAGGTGTGGTCTGCTGTGACCAATCAGAGTGCTAAAGAATACAACACAAAACCTGATTGGCTGCTTTGGGCCACACCCCCTGCAGTTCTACACACTCTTTGCATCATGTGACTTTGTCTCCGCCTCCAGGTTGTGGGCGGGATGACCTGGTGTATCACCACCTGCAACTTCGACATCGATGTGGACCTTCTCTTCCAGGAGAACTCCACCATTGGCCAGAAGATGTAAGTAGGCGGGAACATGGCAGAGGGGGGGGGTCTAATATCCGCATACTTCATAGAGGTGGAGCCTCCTTCCGTGTATTGTGGGCTGGTGACCCCACAATATAACAATACCGGACTGCTGACCCCACAATATATAAATACCGGACTGGTGACCCCACAATATAACAATACCGGACTGGTGACCCCACAATATAACAATACCGGACTGGTGACCCCACAATATAACAATACCGGACTGGTGACCCCACAATATAACAATACCGGACTGGTGACCCCACAATATATAAATACAGGACTGGTGACCCCACAATATAACAATACCAGACTGGTGACCCCCCAATATATAAACACTGGACTGGTGACCCCCCAATATATAAACACCGGACTGATGACCCCCAATATATAAATACCGGACTGGTGACCCCCAATATATAAATACCGGACTGGAGACCCCACAATATATAAATACCGCACTGGTGACCCCACAATATATAAATACAGGACTGGTGACCCCCACAATATATAAATACAGGACTGGTGACCCCCACAATATATAAATACAGGACTGGTGACCCCCACAATATATAAATACCAGACTGGTGACCCCACAATATATAAATACCGCACTGGTGACCCCACAATATATAAATACCGCACTGGTGACCCCACAATATATAAACAGCGGACTGGTGACCCCACAATATATAAACAGCGGACTGGTGACCCCACAATATATAAACAGCGGACTGGTGACCCCACAATATATAAACAGCGGACTGGTGACCCCACAATATATAAATACCGGACTGGTGACCCCACAATATATAAATACCGGACTGGTGACCCCACAATATATAAACAGCGGACTGGTGACCCCACAATATATAAATACCGCACTGGTGACCCCACAATATATAAATACCGCACTGGTGACCCCACAATATATAAATACCGCACTGGTGACCCCACAATATATAAATACCGCACTGGTGACCCCACAATATATAAACAGCGGACTGGTGACCCCACAATATATAAACAGCGGACTGGTGACCCCACAATATATAAATACCGGACTGGTGACCCCACAATATATAAATACCGGACTGGTGACCCCCCAATATATAAACACCGGACTGGTGACCCCCAATATATAAATACCGGACTGGTGACCCCACAATAGGGAGAACTTTTCCGCAGAAGGGAGTTTAACAAGACTCGTGGTCACTCATAAAAATTAGAAGAAAAGAGGTATAAGCTTAAACTATGTAGAGGGTTCTTTACTGTAAGAGTGGCAAGGATGTGGAATTCCCTTCCACAGGCGGTGGTCTCAGCGGGGGGGCATTGGTAGAAACTATTAGATAATCACCTGAACGACCACAACATACATGATATACAATGTAACACTGACATATAATCACACAACATACAGGATATACAATGTAACACTGACACATAATCACACAACATACATGATATACAATGTAACACTGACATATAATCACACAACATACATGATATACAATGTAATAGTGACATATAATCACACAACATACATGATATACAATGTAACACTGACATATAATCACACAACATACATGATATACAATGTAATACTGACATATAATCACACAACATACATGATATACAATGTAATACTGACATATAATCACACAACATACATGATATACAATGTAATAATGACATATAATCACACAACATACATGATATACAATGTAATACTGACATATAATCACACAACATACATGATATACAATGTAATAGTGACATATAATCACACAACATACATGATATACAATGTAACACTGACATATAATCACACAACATACATGATATACAATGTAATACTGACATATAATCACACAACATACATGATATACAATGTAACACTGACATATTATCACACAACATACATGATATACAATGTAATAATGACATATAATCACACAACATACATGATATACAATGTAACACTGACATATAATCACACAACATACATGATATACAATGTAATAATGACATATAATCACACAACATACATGATATACAATGTAATAATGACATATAATCACACAACATACATGATATACAATGTAACACTGACATATAATCACACAACATACAGGATATACAATGTAACACTGACACATAATCACACAACATACATGATATACAATGTAATACTGACATATAATCACACAACATACATGATATACAATGTAACACTGACATATAATCACACAACATACATGATATACAATGTAATAGTGACATATAATCACACAACATACATGATATACAATGTAACACTGACATATAATCACACAACATACATGATATACAATGTAATACTGACATATAATCACACAACATACATGATATACAATGTAACACTGACATATTATCACACAACATACATGATATACAATGTAATACTGACATATAATCACACAACATACATGATATACAATGTAATACTGACATATAATCACACAACATACATGATATACAATGTAATAATGACATATAATCACACAACATACATGATATACAATGTAATACTGACATATAATCACACAACATACATGATATACAATGTAATAATGACATATAATCACACAACATACATGATATACAATGTAATACTGACATATTATCACACAACATACATGATATACAATGTAATACTGACATATAATCACACAACATACATGATATACAATGTAATAGTGACATATAATCACACAACATACATGATATACAATGTAACACTGACATATAATCACACAACATACATGATATACAATGTAATACTGACATATAATCACACAACATACATGATATACAATGTAATACTGACATATAATCACACAACATACAGGATATACAATGTAACACTGACACATAATCACACAACATACATGATATACAATGTAATACTGACATATAATCACACAACATACATGATATACAATGTAACACTGACATATTATCACACAACATACATGATATACAATGTAATACTGACATATAATCACACAACATACATGATATACAATGTAATACTGACATATAATCACACAACATACATGATATACAATGTAATAATGACATATAATCACACAACATACATGATATACAATGTAATACTGACATATAATCACACAACATACATGATATACAATGTAATAATGACATATAATCACACAACATACATGATATACAATGTAATACTGACATATTATCACACAACATACATGATATACAATGTAATACTGACATATAATCACACAACATACATGATATACAATGTAATACTGACATATAATCACACAACATACATGATATACAATGTAATAGTGACATATAATCACACAACATACATGATATACAATGTAACACTGACATATAATCACACAACATACATGATATACAATGTAACACTGACATATAATCACACAACATACATGATATACAATGTAATACTGACATATAATCACACAACATACATGATATACAATGTAACACTGACATATTATCACACAACATACATGATATACAATGTAATACTGACAAATAATCACACAACATACATGATATACAATGTAATACTGACATATAATCACACAACATACATGATATACAATGTAACACTGACATATTATCACACAACATACATGATATACAATGTAATACTGACAAATAATCACACAACATACATGATATACAATGTAATACTGACATATAATCACACAACATACATGATATACAATGTAACACTGACACATAATCACACAACATACATGATATACAATGTAATACTGACATATAATCACACAACATACATGATATACAATGTAACACTGACATATTATCACACAACATACATGATATACAATGTAATACTGACAAATAATCACACAACATACATGATATACAATGTAATAATGACATATAATCACACAACATACATGATATACAATGTAACACTGACATATAATCACACGGGTTGGACTTGATGTAACGATGGGTGACAATACTTCTCATATCACCCGCCCCCCTTGTACCCAATTCCTCACACCCCTCAATATGATAGGCAGCCTAAGTGACCAATCAAATGTAATAGCTTGGAGGGGGCGGGGCTTATTTTTCAGGGGTTGGGGAGATGAGCACAGAGGAGTAAACTGGGTTTCTCAGGATACCTGGTGATTGGACAAAATGGTAATGGGGGGGGGGGTGACTGGCTGAGTCCCGCCCATGGGTTTACCCCTCCCCCTACAGAATACACACCTACCTACCCCATACATGGAGATGCTGGGCGGTTTTGTCGGGTTGGTCAGTCTCTTTGCAGGTAGTCGGAGATCCGGGAAGGTTTGTCTGTAAATCTGTCCACATGTCGGCTCCGGAAGAATACTGAGGACCTACCCGCTATGTTTGGGGCTCCGGGGGGGGAATTCTCCACCATCAGTCTGGTTGTGGATTTGTGGAGGAGCCCCGCTGGTGTTCAGCCCCAATCTCCATGAGGATGATCCGAGTTGGGAGCAGAGTACCTCATACTTTTGCCATGGTTACCAATGACCGTTGTTCTCTCCTGGCAGAGCTCTGACTGAGAAGATCGTATCCGCCCTTCCAAAGATGAAATGTCCTCAGAGGCTGGAGCCTCACCAGATCCAAGGCCTGGACTTCATCCACATCTTCCCTGTCATCCAGGTGAGTGGAAGCCATGCGGGGGAGGTTATTGTACCACCATTGGCCGGGCTTGGTCAGCTGACAACCGTCTCATGCCTCCTTTACATTGCATCCCCCTCATCACTATGCTGCAATTTCCTGGTGGAGCCGCCATCTCTCCAGTCTTAGCTCTGCAGGGCTTCAATTAAGTGAAGGGTGAGGTGGCGGGTTGGGGGGCGAGGTGGCAGGTCAGGTTGGGAGGTGGCAGGGGGGCGAGGTGGCTTTTCCGGTTGGGAGGCGGTGGTTCAGGGGGTGAGGTGTCGGGTTGGGAGGCGGTGGTTCAGGGGGTCAGGTGGCGGGGTGGGGGGGGGGTGAGATGGAGTGTCGGGTTGGGAGGCGGTGGTTCAGGGGGTGAGGTGGCGTGTCGGGTTGGGAGGCGGTGGTTCAGGGGGTGAGGTGGCGTGTCGGGTTGGGAGGCGGTGGTTCAGGGGGTGAGGTGGCGGGGGGGGGGGTGAGATGGAGTGTCGGGTTGGGAGGCGGTGGTTCAGGGGGTGAGGTGGCGGGGGGGAGGTGGCGGGGGGGGGTCAGATGGAGTGTCGGGTTGGGAGGCGGTGGTTCAGGGGGTGAGGTGGCGGGGGGGTGAGATGGAGTGTCGGGTTGGGAGGCGGTGGTTCAGGGGGTGAGGTGGCGTGTCGGGTTGGGAGGCGGTGGTTCAGGGGGTGAGGTGGCGGGCCGAGTTGGGAGGTGGCGGGTCCAGGGGCAAGGTGGTGGGTCAGCTTGGGAGGAGGGGTGGGGTGAGGTGGCTTGTCGGGTTGGGAGGCGGTGGTTCAGGGGGTCAGGTGGCGGGGGGGGTGAGATGGAGTGTCGGGTTGGGAGGCGGTGGTTCAGGGGGTCAGGTGGCGGGGGGGGGGGGGGGTGAGATGGAGTGTCGGGTTGGGAGACGGTGGTTCAGGGGGTGAGGTGGAGTGTCGGGTTGGGAGACGGTGGTTCAGGGGGTGAGGTGGCGTGTCGGGTTGGGAGGCGGTGGTTCAGGGGGTGAGGTGGCGTGTCGGGTTGGGAGGCGGTGGTTCAGGGGGTGAGGTGGCGTGTCGGGTTGGGAGGCGGTGGTTCAGGGGGTGAGGTGGCGGGCCGAGTTGGGAGGTGGCGGGTCCAGGGGCAAGGTGGTGGGTCAGCTTGGGAGGAGGGGTGGGGTGAGGTGGCAGGCCGGGGGGAGTGAGGCGAGGTGGTGGGCCAGGGAGGGGGGGGGGGGTTAGGTGGCAGGTCGGGGGGAGTGGGGTGAGGAAGCGGGACGGGGGGGTAAGTGGGGTGGCGAATCAGGACGTGTTTCTGAGACTCACATGTTGTGTTTGTTTGGCAGTGGCTGGTGAAACGCGCCATAGAGACCAGGCAGGAGATGGGGGACTACATCCGATCCTACTCTGTATCCCAGTTCCAGAAGGATCATCGACTCCCAGAGGTGAGTATTTATCATGGTGAAGGGAGGAAGAGGAGGATGAGGATGAATGTTCATCATGGTGGAGGATGAGGATGGGTGTGTTATACGGGCCGCCAACATGGCCCCATTTCCTGGATAACACATGGGGGGGCTCCTGCTGGGTGACTTCTGAAAATACTCGTTCTCCTCATACTTATCCTTGCTATGTCACCTGGTTCCTGTGTTGTGACATCACTGGCTGCATGCTTTTTTGGGTCAGTGATCAGAAAATAGAAAATCAAGAGGATCAGCATTACAGGTAAGAAGCGTTTTCAGGGAAGGATCGGGGGGGGGGGGGGGGGGTCTAGATTTCTCATCAGATGAATGAATTCCTCCAGTTATGGGTGAAGCTGAGTGCCAGTAGTCACCCCCCCATCTCTCTATCTTGCAGGATGAAGAGTTTGCCAGCCGGCGGGAGAAGGCGGTGAGGACTCTGACCGAGACTTGTGTGAGTGAAACTCCTGAGGCTGTTGTAAGATTGATGGGACCGTGGGAACATATCGCCAACATAAGCAGTCAGACGGTGTGGGTTGGCCGCTGTATCAGCGCGGAGGGGAAGGGTGGTGTTGGGAAGCTATGGTTGGTGGAGGGGGAGGGCAGTGTTAGGTGAGTGTTGGGTCAGTGTTGGGAAGCTATGGTTGGTGGAGGGCGGTGTTGGGTGAGTGTTGGGAAGCTATGGTTGGTGGAGGGCGGTGTTGGGTCAGTGTTGGGAAGCTATGGTTGGTGGAGGGCGGTGTTGGGTCAGTGTTGGGAAGCTATGGTTGGTGGAGGGCGGTGTTGGGTCAGTGTTGGGAAGCTATGGTTGGTGGAGGGCGGTGTTGGGTCAGTGTTGGGAAGCTATGGTTGGTGGAGGGGGAGGGCGGTGTTGGGTCAGTGTTGGGAAGCTATGGTTGGTGGAGGGCGGTGTTGGGTCAGTGTTGGGAAGCTATGGTTGGTGGAGGGCGGTGTTGGGTCAGTGTTGGGAAGCTATGGTTGGTGGAGGGCGGTGTTGGGTCAGTGTTGGGAAGCTATGGTTGGTGGAGGGCGGTGTTGGGTCAGTGTTGGGAAGCTATGGTTGGTGGAGGGCGGTGTTGGGTCAGTGTTGGGAAGCTATGGTTGGTGGAGGGGGAGGGCGGTGTTGGGTCAGTGTTGGGAAGCTATGGTTGGTGGAGGGCGGTGTTGGGTCAGTGTTGGGAAGCTATGGTTGGTGGAGGGCAGTGTTGGGTGAGTGTTGGGAAGCTATGGTTGGTGGAGGGGGAGGGCGGTGTTGAGTGAGTTTTGGGGTCGCAGGTTGGGAAGCTAGGGTTGGGGGAGGGGGGTGTTGGGGTCGCAGGTTGGGAAGCTATGGTTGGTGGAGGGCGGTGTTGGGTCAGTGTTGGGAAGCTATGGTTGGTGGAGGGCGGTGTTGGGAAGCTATGGTTGGTGGAGGGCGGTGTTGGGTCAGTGTTGGGAAGCTATGGTTGGTGGAGGGCGGTGTTGGGTCAGTGTTGGGAAGCTATGGTTGGTGGAGGGCGGTGTTGGGAAGCTATGGTTGGTGGAGGGCGGTGTTGGGTCAGTGTTGGGAAGCTATGGTTGGTGGAGGGCGGTGTTGGGTCAGTGTTGGGAAGCTATGGTTGGTGGAGGGCGGTGTTGGGAAGCTATGGTTGGTGGAGGGCGGTGTTGGGTCAGTGTTGGGAAGCTATGGTTGGTGGAGGGCGGTGTTGGGTCAGTGTTGGGAAGCTATGGTTGGTGGAGGGCGGTGTTGGGTCAGTGTTTGGGAAGCTATGGTTGGTGGAGGGCGGTGTTGGGTCAGTGTTGGGAAGCTATGGTTGGTGGAGGGGGAGGGCGGTGTTGGGTGAGTGTTGGGAAGCTATGGTTGGTGGAGGGCGGTGTTGGGTCAGTGTTGGGAAGCTATGGTTGGTGGAGGGCGGTGTTGGGAAGCTATGGTTGGTGGAGGGCAGTGTTGGGTGAGTGTTGGGAAGCTATGGTTGGTGGAGGGGGGAGGGCGGTGTTGAGTGAGTTTTGGGGTCGCAGGTTGGGAAGCTAGGGTTGGGGGAGGGGGGTGTTGGGGTCGCAGGTTGGGAAGCTAGGGTTGGGGGAGGGGGGTGTTGGGTCAGTGTTGGGAAGCTATGGTTGGTGGAGGGCGGTGTTGGGTGAGTGTTGGGAAGCTATGGTTGGTGGAGGGCGGTGTTGGGTCAGTGTTGGGAAGCTATGGTTGGTGGAGGGGGAGGGCGGTGTTGGGTGAGTGTTGGGAAGCTATGGTTGGTGGAGGGCGGTGTTGGGTCAGTGTTGGGAAGCTATGGTTGGTGGAGGGGGAGGGCGGTGTTGGGTCAGTGTTGGGAAGCTATGGTTGGTGGAGGGGGAGGGCGGTGTTGGGTGAGTGTTGGTAAGCTATGGTTGGTGGAGGGGGAGGGCGGTGTTGGGTCAGTGTTGGGAAGCTATGGTTGGTGGAGGGGGAGGGCGGTGTTGGGTGAGTGTTGGGAAGCTATGGTTGGTGGAGGGGGAGGGCGGTGTTGAGTGAGTTTTGGGGTCGCAGGTTGGGAAGCTAGGGTTGGGGGAGGGGGGTGTTGGGGTCGCAGGTTGGGAAGCTATGGTTGGTGGAGGGGGGTGTTGGGGTCAGTGTTGGGACGTGAACATCAATCTAATGGAATAGTCAGCTAATCAATATAAACATATAACATCCCACGATGGTTCCGTAACGTGGACACAATATTAATCACATCTCTGAGGCCGCGTACACACGGGCGGACTGTTCGCCCAACCTTGTCCGCTGAACAGTGTTTGGGCGGACAGTCCGCTCGTGTGTGGGCTTTCAGCGGACAGTTTCAGCGGACAGTTGGACGGACAAAGTCTTTCGGAAATTCCGAAAAACTGTCCGCTGAAACTGTGTTTGAGCGAACAGTCCGCCCGTGTGTGGGCCTGTCCGCTGTACTTTCGAAATGAGCGGACTGTTCCCGCTCGGAAAGTCCGCCCATTTCGAGCGCGTGTACAGGTAGGCGGGGCCCGCGAAGGAGACGTCGCGGGCTCCGCCGCCTGGAATGGGCTTAAAGGGGAACCCCAACGCCGAAAAAAAATCGGCGTGGGGGTTCCCCCCAAGTCCACACCAGACCCTTGTCCGAGCACGCTACCCGGCCGGCCAGGAAAGGGGGGCGAGCGAGCGCGCCCCCCTCCTGAGCCGTACCAGGCCGCGTGCCCTCAACATGGGGGGTGCCTTGGGGAAGGGGGGGCCGCGCGGCCCCCCCACCCCAAAGCACCTTGTCCCCATGTTGATGAGGACAAGGGCCTCTTCCCGACAACCCTGGCCGTTGGTTGTCGGGGTCTGCGGGCGGGGGGCTTATCGGAATCCGGGAGCCCCCTTTAAGAAGGGGGCCCCCGGATACCGGCCCCCCACCCTATGTGAATGAGTATGGGGTACAATGTACCCCTACCCATTCACCTGTGAAATAAAGTACAAATAAAAACACAACACAGGGGGGAAAAAATATTTTATTGCACAGCCGGGGGTCTTCCGTCTTCGGGGGTCTTCTCGCCGGACTCCTCCGCTATGTGTGTGTAGCTCTTTTGCCAGCGGAGGAGTCCGGCTTTCTTCCTCCCCGCCGCCGGCCTCTTCTCCCGACTTCGGGGGTCTTGTCCCCCTCTTCGGTTCTTCTGCCGGGCCACCGCGCCTGGTCCGGTGGCCCGGTCTTCTGTCGCCGTCTTCCGTTCTTCTGTCGCCGCCTTCGGTTCTTCTGCCGGGCCACCGCGCCTTCTTGTAGCTCTTTTACAGGCGGTGGCCCGGTCTTCTGTCGCCGTCGCCGCCTTCCGTTCTTGTTCTTCTTCTTGTTCTTCTTGTTCTTCTCCAGGCGATGTTGACTCGACGAGCTCTCCGGCCGGAATGCCGGGGACGCGCTGTGCGGTCACTTATATAGTGACAATGGGGCGGGGTCACATGGTATATGTCACATGGGTTGGTCACATGGGTTGATGTCACATGGGGACTATGACATCGTAAGGGGGCGGGGTCACCATGTGACATCAACCCATGTGACATATACCATGTGACCCCGCCCCATTGTCACTATATAAGTCACAGCGCAGGGCGGCTCTGGCATTCCGGCCGGAGGGAGCGACGTGTCAACATCGCCTGGAGAAGAACAAGAAGAACAAGAAGAAGAACAAGAACGGAAGGCGGCGACGGCGACAGAAGACCGGGCCACCGCCTGTAAAAGAGCTACAAGAAGGCGCGGTGGCCCGGCAGAAGAACCGAAGGCGGCGACAGAAGAACGGAAGACGGCGACAGAAGACCGGGCCACCGGACCAGGCGCGGTGGCCCGGCAGAAGAACCGAAGAGGGGGACAAGACCCCCGAAGTCGGGAGAAGAGGCCGGCGGCGGGGAGGAAGAAAGCCGGACTCCTCCGCTGGCAAAAGAGCTACACACACATAGCGGAGGAGTCCGGCGAGAAGACCCCCGAAGACGGAAGACCCCCGGCTGTGCAATAAAATATTTTTTCCCCCTGTGTTGTGTTTTTATTTGTACTTTATTTCACAGGTGAATGGGTAGGGGTACATTGTACCCCATACTCATTCACATAGGGTGGGGGGCCGGTATCCGGGGGCCCCCTTCTTAAAGGGGGCTCCCGGATTCCGATAAGCCCCCCGCCCGCAGACCCCGACAACCACGGCCAGGGTTGTCGGGAAGAGGCCCTTGTCCTCATCAACATGGGGACAAGGTGCTTTGGGGTGGGGGGGCCGCGCGGCCCCCCCCTTCCCCAAGGCACCCCCCCATGTTGAGGGCACGCGGCCTGGTACGGCTCAGGAGGGGGGGCGCGCTCGCTCGCCCCCCTTTCCTGGCCGGCCGGGTAGCGTGCTCGGACAAGGGTCTGGTGTGGACTTGGGGGGGAACCCCCACGCCGATTTTTTTCGGCGTTGGGGTTCCCCTTTAAGCCCATTCCAGGCGGCGGAGCCCGCGACGTCTCCTTCGCGGGCCCCGCCTACCTGTACACGCGCTCGAAATGGGCGGATTTGCCTCCTCCTTACGTGGGCGAGTCCGTTCATTTCAAAAGTTGAGCGAACTGTTTGCCCAACCTTGTTCGTCAAACAGTCCGCTCGTGTGTGGGCAAGTCCGCTCATGCAAATTTTGAGCGGACTGTTTGACAAACTGTTTGCCGAACAAGGTTGGGGCGAACAGTCCGCGCGTGTGTACGCGGCCTAAGAGATGACCCGACAGACATAAACAATAGGCGACTTGGTTAACAATGGGAATGCAGCCGTAGGACGCACATGCAGTGGGAGAGACACACATAATAAACAGATGAGATCAGGAGACGCCGGTATCAGGTTGCTTTCAGCTGATTATATTACCTTTTACTATAGAGGTGTGGAGGATTGGGGAGGAGGAGGGGCTGTGGAGGTGAGGAGGATTGGGGAGGAGGAGGGGCTGTTGAGGTGGGGAGGAGGGGCTGTGGAGGTGAGGAGGAGGGGCTGTGGAGGTGGGGAGGATTGGGGAGGAGGGGCTGTGGTGATGTCCTGATTGGTGATTGAGGCGAAGGGTCGGGGGGTAAGACTAGCAGTTTATTAGACATGTTCTGGTTGTCGCCCCCTGCAGGATATCTACAAACCGCGCAGGAAATACAAGAGACAAGAGGGCGCCGCTGAGCTGACAGAGGAGGAGTCCCGCGTACACTCCACCCTTCTGGAATACGGAAGGTACGGAGCTCCGCCCAGTGCACAGAATTATCCTCATTCGTTATTTTATTCTCTTCCTTCCTGCTCGGCATATTTCAGTTCATTCTCCACTCTCTTCCCAGCACTCTGCTCTCTCCTCCTATGTGAGTATGCACGGTGTGATTGTGAGTGACCCCGCTATCACACCCCCAGATTCCTGCCTGTGTGTGACCCTCCCGGGATTATAGATCCCTTCATTCTGTGTTGCCCCTATGGAGGCGGGGCTTGTCGTGTGTCTTACCCAGAAGTAACACCAGAGATGAATGGTGCCAGCAGGCCAAGCAGCACGTAGTCCTGTAAGGCCATCCACAGGCTCA
>NW_027507689.1:91411-141411 GCF_037356315.1 Lithobates pipiens
CCGCACACACAGCGCCCTCCCCCGCACACACACAAAGCCCCTCCCCCCACACACACAGCGCCCCTCCTCCGCACACACACACACAGCGCCCCTCCCCCGCACACACGCACACACACAAAGTGCCCCTCTCCCCCCGCACACAACGCCCCTCCCCGCGCACACACAACACCCCTCCCCCGTGCACACACACACACACACACACACAGCGCCCCTCCCCCGCACACACAGCACCACTCCCCCCCCCCCCACACACACACAGCGCCCCTCCTCCGCACACACAGCGCCCCTCCCCCGCACACACGCACACACACAAAGTGCCCCTCTCTCCCCACACACACACACAGCGCCCCTCCCCCGCACAGACAGCGACCCTTCTTCGCACACACACAAAGTGCCCCTCTCCCCCCGCACACACAGCGCCCCTCCTCCGCACACACAGCGCCCCTCCTCCACACACACAGCGCCCCTCCCCCGCACAGACAGCGACCCTTCTTCGCACACACACAAAGTGCCCCTCTCCCCCCGCACACACAGCGCCCCTCCTCCGCACACACAGCGCCCCTCCTCCACACACACAGCGCCCCTCCTCCGCACACACAGCGCCCCTCCTCCACACACACAGCGCCCCTCCTCCGCACACACAGCGCCCCTCCTCCGCACACACAGCGCCCCTCCTCCGCACACACAGCGCCCCCCCACACACACACACACACACAGCACCCCTCCCCCGCACACACACACAGTGCCCCTCCCCCGCACACGCGCAGACAGCACCCCTCCTCCGCACACACAGCGCCCCTCCCCCGCACACACGCACACACACAAAGTGCCCCTCTCCCCCCACACACACAGCGCCCCTCCCCCACACACACAGCGCCCCTCCTCTGCACACACAGCGCCCCTCCTCTGCACACACACAGAGCCCCTCCCCCGCACACACACACACACAGCGCCCCTCCCCTCCCACACACACACACAGCGCCCCTCCCCCGCACACACAAAGTGCCCCTCTCCCCCCGCACACAACGCCCCTCCCCGCGCAACACAACGCCCCTCCCCCGCGCACACACAACGCCCCTCCCCCGTGCACACACACACACACACACACACAGCGCCCTTTCCCCGCACACACACACACGGCGCCCCTCCTCCGCGCACACAGCGCCCCTCCCCCGCACACACACAAAGTGCCCCTCTCCCCCCACACACACACACACACACACAGCGCCCTTCCCCCGCAAACACACACACACAGCGCCCCTCCCCCGCACACACAGCGCCCCTCCTCCGCACACACACAGCGCCCTTCCCCCGCACACACACAACGCCCCTCCCCCGCGCACACACACAAAGCCCCTCCCCCGTGCACACACACAGCGCCCTTCCCCATGCACACACACACACACACAGCGCCCCTCCTCCGCACACGCACAGACAGCGCCCCTCCCCCGCACACACACACAGAGCCCCTCCCCCGCACAGACAGCGACCCTTCTTCGCACACACACAAAGTGCCCCTCTCCCCCCACACACACAGCGCCCCTCCTCCGCACACACAGCGCCCCTCCTCCACACACACAGCGCCCCTTCCCCGCACACACAGCGCCCCTCCTCCGCACACACAGCGCCCCTCCTCCACACACACAGCGCCCCTCCTCCGCACACACAGCGCCCCTTCCCCGCACACACAGCGCCCCTCCTCCGCACACACAGTGCCCCTCCTCTGCACACACAGCGCCCCTCCTCCGCACACACAGCGCCCCTTCCCCGCACACACAGCGCCCCTCCTCCGCACACACAGCGCCCCTCCTCCACACACACAGTGCCCCTCCTCTGCACACACAGCGCCCCTCCTCCGCACACACAGCGCCCCTCCTCTGCACACACACAGAGCCCCTCCCCCGCACACACACACAGCGCCCCTCCCCCCCACACACACACACAGCGCCCCTCCCCCGCACACACAAAGTGCCCCTCTCCCCCCGCACACAACACCCCTCCCCGCGCAACACAACGCCCCTCCCCCGCGCGCACACAACGCCCCTCCCCCGCGCACACACAACGCCCCTCCCCCGTGCACACACACACACACACACAGCGCCCCTCCCCCATGCACACACACACACACACACACAGAGCGCCCTTTCCCCGCACACACACACACAGCGCCCCTCCTCCGCGCACACACAGCGCCCCTCCCCCGCACACACAGCACCACTCCCCCGCACACACACACACAGCGCCCCTCCCCCGCACACACACAAAGTGCCCCTCTCCCCCCACACACACACACACACACACAGCGCCCTTCCCCCGCACACACACAACGCCCCTCCCCCGCGCACACACACAAAGCCCCTCCCCCGTGCACACACACAGCGCCCTTCCCCATGCACACACACACACACAGCGCCCCTCCTCCGCACACGCACAGACAGCGCCCCTCCCCCGCACACACACACACAGAGCCCCTCCCCCCCACACACACACACACACACACACACACACACACAGCGCCCCTCCCCCCCACACACACAGCGCCCCTCCCCCGCACACACACACAGCGCCCTTCCCCCGCGCACACACAACGCCCCTCCCCCGCGCACACACAACGCCCCTCTCCCGCGCACACACAATGCCCCTCCCCGTGCACACACACACACACACACAGCGCCCTTCCCCCGCACACACACACACACACACAGCGCCCTTCCCCCGCACACACACACACACACACAGCGCCCCTCCCCCGCACACAGCGCCCCTCCCCCCCCACACACACACAGAGCCCCTCCCCCCCACACACACACACAGTGCCCCTCCTCCGCACACACACAGCGCCCTTCCCCCGCACACACACAACGCCCCTCCCCCGCGCACACACAACGCCCCTCCCCCGCGCACACACAACGCCCCTCCCCCGCGCACACACACACACACAGCGCCCTTCCCCATGCACACACACACACACAGCGCCCTTCCCCCGCACACACACACACACAGCGCCCCTCCTCCGCACACGTACAGACAGCGCCCCTCCCCCGCACACACACACAGCGCCCCTCCCCCCCACACACACAGAGCCCCTCCCCCCCCCCCACACACACACACACACACAGCGCCCCTCCCCCCCACACACACAGCGCCCCTCCCCCGCACACACACACAGCGCCCTTCCCCGCACACACACAACGCCCCTCCCCCGCGCACACACAACGCCCCTCCCCCGCGCACACACAATGCCCCTCCCGTGCACACACACACACACACACAGCGCCCTTCCCCCGCACACACACACACACACACACACACAGCGCCCCTCCCCCGCACACACACAAAGTGCCCCTCTCCCCCCACACACACACACACAGCGCCCTTCCCCCGCAAACACACACACACACAGCGCCCCTCCCCCGCACACACAGCGCCCCTCCTCCGCACACACACAGCGCCCTTCCCCCGCACACACACAACGCCCCTCCCCCGCGCACACACACAAAGCCCCTCCCCCGTGCACACACACAGCGCCCCTCCTCCGCACACGCACAGACAGCGCCCCTCCCCCGCACACACACACAGAGCCCCTCCCCCGCACAGACAGCGACCCTTCTTCGCACACACAGTGCCCCTCCTCTGCACACACAGTGCCCCTCCTCCGCACACACAGCGCCCCTTCCCCGCACACACAGCGCCCCTCCTCCACACACACAGTGCCCCTCCTCTGCACACACAGCGCCCCTCCTCTGCACACACACAGAGCCCCTCCCCCCACACACACACACAGCGCCCCTCCCCCCCACACACACACACAGCGCCCCTCCCCCGCACACACAAAGTGCCCCTCTCCCCCCGCACACAACACCCCTCCCCGCGCAACACAACGCCCCTCCCCGCGCGCACACAACGCCCCTCCCCCGCGCACACACAACGCCCCTCCCCCGTGCACACACACACACACACACAGCGCCCCTCCCCCATGCACACACACACACACACAGAGCGCCCTTTCCCCGCACACACACACACAGCGCCCCTCCTCCGCGCACACACAGCGCCCCTCCCCCGCACACACAGCACCACTCCCCCGCACACACACACACAGCGCCCCTCCCCCGCACACACACAAAGTGCCCCTCTCCCCCCACACACACACACACACACACAGCGCCCTTCCCCCGCACACACACAACGCCCCTCCCCCGCGCACACACACAAAGCCCCTCCCCCGTGCACACACACAGCGCCCTTCCCCATGCACACACACACACACAGCGCCCCTCCTCCGCACACGCACAGACAGCGCCCCTCCCCCGCACACACACACACACACACACAGCGCCCCTCCCCCCCACACACACAGCGCCCCTCCCCCGCACACACACACAGCGCCCCTCCTCCGCACACGTACAGACAGCGCCCCTCCCCCGCACACACACACAGCGCCCCTCCCCCCCACACACACAGAGCCCCTCCCCCCCCCCCCCACACACACACACACAGCGCCCCTCCCCCCCACACACACAGCGCCCCTCCCCCGCACACACACACAGCGCCCCTCCCCCCACACACACAGCGCCCCTCCCCCGCACACACACACAGCGCCCTTCCCCCACGCACACACAACGCCCCTCCCCCGCGCACACACAACGCCCCTCCCCCGCGCACACACAATGCCCCTCCCCGTGCACACACACACACACACACACACAGCGCCCTTCCCCCGCACACACACACACACACACAGCGCCCTTCCCCCGCACACACACACACACAGCGCCCCTCCCCCGCACACAGCGCCCCTCCCCCCCACACACACACAGAGCCCCTCCCCCCCACACACACACACAGTGCCCCTCCTCCGCACACACACAGCGCCCTTCCCCCGCACACACACAGTGCCCCTCCCCCACGCACACACAACGCCCCTCCCCCGCGCACACACAACGCCCCTCCCCCGCGCACACACAACGCCCCTCCCCCGCGCACACACACACACACAGCGCCCTTCCCCATGCACACACACACACACAGCGCCCTTCCCCCGCACACACACACACACACACACAGCGCCCCTCCTCCGCACACGCACAGACAGCGCCCCTCCCCCGCACACACACACAGCGCCCCTCCCCCCCACACACACAGAGCCCCTCCCCCCCCCCCACACACACACACACACACACAGCGCCCCTCCCCCCCACACACACAGCGCCCCTCCCCCGCACACACACACAGCGCCCTTCCCCCGCGCACACACAACGCCCCTCCCCCGCGCACACACAACGCCCCTCCCCCGCGCACACACAACGCCCCTCCCCCGCGCACACACAATGCCCCTCCCCGTGCACACACACACACACACACACACACAGCGCCCTTCCCCGCACACACACACACACACACACACAGCGCCCCTCCCCCGCACACAGCGCCCCTCCCCCCCCCACACACACAGAGCCCCTCCCCCCCCACACACACACAGCGCCCCTCCTCCGCACACACACAGCGCCCACACACAGCGCCCTTCCCCCGCACACACACAGTGCCCCTCCCCCGCGCATCACACAACGCCCCTCCCCCGCGCACACACAACGCCCCTCCCCCGCGCACACACACACACAGCGCCCTTCCCCATGCACACACACACACACACACTCACACAGCGCCCTTTCCCCCCGCACACACACACACACACAGCGCCCCTCCCCCCCACACACACAGCGCCCCCCCCCGCACACACACACAGCGCCCCTCCCCGTGCACACACACACACACACACAGCGCCCTTCCCCCGCACACACACACACACACACACACACACACACACAGCGCCCCTCCCCCGCACACAGCGCCCCCCCCCCACACACACACAGAGCCCCTCCCCCCCACACACACACACAGCACCCCCTCCTCCTCCGCACACACACAGTGCCCCTCCCCCGCGCACACACACGCCCCTCCCCCACGCACACACACACACACACAGCACCCTTCCCCATGCACACACACACACAGCGCCCTTCCCCGCGCACACACACACACACACACACACACAGCGCCACTCCCCCGCACACACACACACACACAGCGCCCCTCCTCCGCACACACAGCGCCCCTCCCCCGCACACACGCACACACACAATGTGCCCCTCTCCCCCCACACATACACACACAGCGCCCCTCACACACACACACACACAGTGCCCCTCCCCCGCACACACAGCGCCCCTCCTCCGCACACACACAGCGCCCTTCCCCCGCGCACACACACACAAAGCCCCTCCCCCGTGCACACACACAGCGCCCTTCCCCATGCACACACACACACACAGCGCCCCTCCTCCGCACACGCACAGACAGCGCCCCTCCCCCGCACACACACACAGCGCCCCTCTCCCCCCACACACACAGCGCCCCTCCCCCGCACACACACACACAGCGCCCTTCCCCGCGCACACACAACGCCCCTCCCCCGCGCACACACAACGCCCCTCCCCCGCGCACACACAAGCCCTCCCCCGCGCACACACAATGCCCCTCCCCGTGCACACACACACACACACACACACAGCGCCTTCCCCCGCACACACACACACACACAGCGCCCCTCCCCCGCACACAGCGCCCCTCCCCCCCCCACACACACAGAGCCCCTCCCCCCACACACACACAGCGCCCCTCCTCCGCACACACACAGCGCCCTCCCCCACGCACACACAACGCCCCTCCCCCGCGCACACACACACACACAGCGCCCCTCCCCCGCACACACACAAAGTGCCCCTCTCCCCCCCCACACACACACACACACACAGCGCCCTTCCCCCGCAAACACACACACAGCGCCCCTCCTCCGCACACACAGCGCCCCTCCCCCGCACACACAGCGCCCCTCCTCCGCACACACACAGCGCCCTTCCCCCGCACACACACAAAGCCCCTCCCCCGTGCACACACACAGCGCCCTTCCCCGCACACACACAAAGCCCCTCCCCCGTGCACACACACAGCGCCCTTCCCCATGCACACACACACACACACAGCGCCCCTCCTCCGCACAAGCACAGACAGCGCCCCTCCCCCGCACACACACACACAGAGCCCCTCCCCCCCCCACACACACACACACACACACACACACAGCGCCCCTCCCCCCCACACACAGCGCCCCTCCCCGCACACACACACAGCGCCCTTCCCCGCACACACACAACGCCCCTCCCCGCACACACACAACGCCCCTCCCCCGCGCACACACAATGCCCCTCCCCGTGCACACACACACACACACACAGCGCCCTTCCCCCGCACACACACACACACACAGCGCCCCTCCCCACACACAGCGCCCCTCCCCCCCACACACACACAGAGCCCCTCCCCCCCCCACACACACACAGCGCCCCTCCTCCACACACACACAGCGCCCTTCCCCCGCACACACACACAGTGCCCCTCCCCCACGCACACACAACGCCCTCCTCCGCCGCACACACACACACACACAGCGCCCTTCCCCATGCACACACACACACACAGCGCCCTTCCCCGCACACACACAGTGCCCCTCCCCCACGCACACACAACGCCCCTCCTCCGCGCACACACACTCACACAGCGCCCTTCCCCCGCACACACACACACACACACACAGCGCCCCTCCTCCGCACACGCACAGACAGCGCCCTCCCCCCCACACACACAGAAACCCTCCCCCCCCCCCCCCCACACACACACACACACACAGCGCCCCTCCCCCCCACACACACAGCGCCCTTCCCCCACACACACACAGCGCCCCTCCCCCCCACACACACAGCGCCCCTCCCCGCGCCACACACACACACACACAGCGCCCTTCCCCCGCACACACACACACACACACACACACAGCGCCCCTCCCCCGCACACAGCGCCCCTCCCCCCCCCCCCACACACACACAGAGCCCCTCCCCCCCCACACACACACAGCGCCCCTCCTCCGCACACACACAGCGCCCTTCCCCCGCACACACACAGTGCCCCTCCCCGCCGCACACACAACGCCCCTCCCCCGCACACACACACACACAGCGCCCTTCCCCATGCACACACTCACACAGCGCCCTTTCCCCCGCACACACACACACACAGCGCCCCTCCCCCCCACACACACAACGCCCCTCCCCCGCACACACAGCGCCCCTCCCTCCGCACACACACAGCGCCCTTCCCCCGCACACACACAACGCCCCTCCCCCGCGCACACACACAAAGCCCCTCCCCCGTGCACACACACAGCGCCCCTCCTCCGCACACGCACAGACAGCGCCCCTCCCCCGCACACACACACACAGAGCCCCTCCCCCCCCCCCACACACACACACACACACACACACACACACAGCGCCCCTCCCCCCCCACACACAGCGCCCCTCCCCGCACACACACACCAGCGCCCTTCCCCCGCACACACACAACGCCCCTCCCCCGCACACACACAACGCCCCTCCCCGCGCACACACAATGCCCCTCCCCGTGCACACACACACACAGCGCCCTTCCCCGCACACACACACACACACACAGCGCCCCTCCCCCGCACACAGCGCCCCTCCCCCCCACACACACACAGAGCCCCTCCCCCCCACACACACACACAGCGCCCCTCCTCCACACACACACAGCGCCCTTCCCCGCACCACACACGTGCCCTCCCCCACGCACACACAACGCCCCTCCTCCGCGCACACACACAGCGCCCTTCCCCCGCACACACACACACACACTCACACAGCGCCCTTCCCCCGCACACACACACACACACACACAGCGCCCCTCCTCCGCACACGCACAGACAGCGCCCCTCCCCCCACACACACAGAGCCCCTCCCCCCCCCCCCCACACACACACACACACACACACAGCGCCCTCCCCCCCACACACACAGCGCCCCTCCCCCGCACACACACACAGCGCCCTTCCCCCGCACACACACAGAGCCCCTCCCCCCCCCCACACACACACACACACACACACAGCGCCCCTCCCCCCCACAACACAGCGCCCCTCCCCCGCACACACACACAGGGCCCTTCCCCCGCCACACACAACGCCCTCCCCCGCGCACACACAACGCCCCTCCCCGTGCACACACACACACATCGCCCTTCCCCCGCACACACACACACACACACACACAGCGCCCCTCCCCCGCACACAGCGCCCCTCCCCCCCCCACACACACACAGAGCCCCTCCCCCCCCACACACACACAGCGCCCTCCTCCGCACACACACAGCGCCCTTCCCCCCGCACACACACAGTGCCCCTCCCCCGCGCACACACAACGCCCCTCCCGCGCACACACACACACACAGCGCCCTTCCCCATGCACACACTCACACAGCGCCCTTCCCCCGCACACACACACACACACAGCGCCCCTCCCCCCACACACACAACGCCCCTCCCCGCGCACACACACACAGCGCCCTTCCCCCGCGCACACACAACGCCCCTCCCCCGCGCACACACAACGCCCCTCCCCCCGCGCACACACAATGCCCCTCCCCCGTGCACACACACACACACACAGCGCCCCTTCCCCCGCACACACACACACACACACACACACACACACACAGCGCCCCTCCCCCGCACACAGCGCCCCCCCCACACACACACAGAGCCCCTCCCCCCCACACACACACACAGCACCCCTCCTCCGCACACACACAGTGCCCCTCCCCCGCGCACACACAACGCCCCTCCCCCACGCACACACACACACACACACAGCGCCCTTCCCCATGCACACACACACACAGCGCCCTTCCCCCGCGCACACACAACGCCCCTCCCCCGCGCACACACAACGCCCCTCCCCCGCGCACACACAATGCCCCTCCCCGTGCACACACACACACACACAGCGCCCTTCCCCCGCACACACACACACACACACACACACACACACACACAGCGCCCCTCCCCCGCACACAGCGCGCCCCCCACACACACACAGAGCCCCTCCCCCCCACACACACACACAGCACCCCTCCTCCGCACACACACAGTGCCCCTCCCCCGCGCACACACAACGCCCCTCCCCCACGCACACACACACACACACAGCGCCCTTCCCCATGCACACACACACACAGCGCCCTTCCCCGCACACACACACACACACACACACACACAGCGCCCCTCCTCCGCACACACAGCGCCCCTCCCCCGCACACACGCACACACACAATGTGCCCCTCTCCCCCCACACATACACACACAGCGCCCCTCACACACACACACACACAGTGCCCCTCCCCCGCACAGACAGCGCCCCTCCTCCGCACACACAGCGCCCCTCCCCCGCACACAGCGCCCCTCCCCCCCACACACACACAGAGCCTCCCCCCCACACACACACACACAGCGCCCTCCTCCGCACACACACAGCGCCCCTCCCCCCACACACGCACACACACAATGTGCCCCTCTCCCCCCACACATACACACACAGCGCCCCTCACACACACACACACACAGTGCCCCTCCCCCGCACACACAGCGCCCCTCCCCCGCACACAGCGCCCCTCCCCCCCACACACACACAGAGCCCCCCCCCACACACACACACAGCGCCCCTCCTCCGCACACACACAACACCCCTCCCCCACGCACACACAACGCCCCTCTCCTTCCCCCTCCTCCGCACACACACATTCATTGGTATAGGGACTGACGTACAGTCTGCTAATCACTAACACACAACCTGCTTGGTCCACAAAAGTTCTTATAAGGACTGGTAACTTGGTATAGGGTGCTACGGTACATAGGCCTGAGTGCGTTACAGTCTGCTGTTCTGTAAGGACCGCTATCGGTCCACAATACATAGGGTTGCCGTGCACTACTGCTGACCGCTGCCCTATACTGCAGCAGTCCTTCATTGGTATAGGGACTGACGTACAGTCTGCTAAACACTAATACACAACCTGCTTGGTCCACAAAAGTTCTTATAAGGACTGGTAACTTGGTATAGGGTGCTACGGTACATAGGCTTGAGTGCGGTACAGTCTGCTGTTCTGTAAGGGACCCGCTATCGGTCCACAATAGATAGGGTTGACGTGCACCACTGCTGACCGTCACCCTATACTGCAGCAGTCCTTCAGTTGGTATAGGGACTGACGTACAGTCACAACCTGCTTGTCACAAAAGTTAAGGACTGGTAACTTGTATAGGGTGCTACGGTACATACTTGTAAGGACCGCTATCGGTCCACAATAGATAGGGGTTGACGTGCACCACTGCTGACCGCTCACCTATACTGCAGCAGTCCTTCAGCGGTATAGGGACTGACGTACAGTCTGCTAATCACTAACACACAACCTGCTTGTTCCACAAAAGTTCTTATAAGGACTGGTAACTTGGTATAGGGTGCTACGGTACATAGGCTTGAGTGCGGTACAGTCTGCTGTTCTGTAAGGACCGCTATCGGTCCACAATAGATAGGGTTGACGTGCACCACTGCTGACCGCTGCCCTATACTGCAGCAGTCCTTCAGCGGTATAGGGACTGACGTACAGTCTGCTAAACACTAATACACAACCTGCTTGGTCCACAAAAGTTCTTATAAGGACTGGTAACTTGGTATAGGGTGCTACGGTACATAGGCTTGAGTGCGGTACAGTCTGCTGTTCTGTAAGGACCGCTATCGGTCCACAATAGATAGGGTTGACGTGCACCACTGCTGACCGCTGCCCTATACTGCAGCAGTCCTTCAGCGGTATAGGGACTGACGTACAGTCTGCTAAACACTAATACACAACCTGCTTGGTCCACAAAAGTTCTTATAAGGACTGGTAACTTGGTATAGGGTGCTACGGTACATAGGCTTGAGTGCGGTACAGTCTGCTGTTCTGTAAGGACCGCTATCGGTCCACAATAGATAGGGTTGACGTGCACCACTGCTGACCGCTCACCTATACTGCAGCAGTCCTTCAGCGGTATAGGGACTGACGTACAGTCTGCTAATCACTAACACACAACCTGCTTGTTCCACAAAAGTTCTTATAAGGACTGGTAACTTGGTATAGGGTGCTACGGTACATAGGCTTGAGTGCGGTACAGTCTGCTGTTCTGTAAGGACCGCTATCGGTCCACAATAGATAGGGTTGACGTGCACCACTGCTGACCGCTGCCCTATACTGCAGCAGTCCTTCAGCGGTATAGGGACTGACGTACAGTCTGCTAATCACTAACACACAACCTGCTTGTTCCACAAAAGTTCTTATAAGGACTGGTAACTTGGTATAGGGTGCTACGGTACATAGGCTTGAGTGCGGTACAGTCTGCTGTTCTGTAAGGACCGCTATCGGTCCACAATAGATAGGGTTGACGTGCACCACTGCTGACCGCTGCCCTATACTGCAGCAGTCCTTCAGCGGTATAGGGACTGACGTACAGTCTGCTAAACACTAATACACAACCTGCTTGGTCCACAAAAGTTCTTATAAGGACTGGTAACTTGGTATAGGGTGCTACGGTACATAGGCTTGAGTGCGGTACAGTCTGCTGTTCTGTAAGGACCGCTATCGGTCCACAATAGATAGGGTTGACGTGCACCACTGCTGACCGCTGCCCTATACTGCAGCAGTCCTTCAGCGGTATAGGGACTGACGTACAGTCTGCTAAACACTAATACACAACCTGCTTGGTCCACAAAAGTTCTTATAAGGACTGGTAACTTGGTATAGGGTGCTACGGTACATAGGCTTGAGTGCGGTACAGTCTGCTGTTCTGTAAGGACCGCTATCGGTCCACAATAGATAGGGTTGACGTGCACCACTGCTGACCGCTGCCCTATACTGCAGCAGTCCTTCAGCGGTATAGGGACTGACGTACAGTCTGCTAAACACTAATACACAACCTGCTTGGTCCACAAAAGTTCTTATAAGGACTGGTAACTTGATATAGGGTGCTACGGTACATAGGCTTGAGTGCGGTACAGTCTGCTGTTCTGTAAGGACCGCTATAGGTCCACAATAGATAGGGTTGACGTGCACCACTGCTGACCGCTCACCTATACTGCAGCAGTCCTTCAGCGGTATAGGGACTAAGAGTTTTGTCACAGGGTCATTTAAAAAATGACATGCAGAGGAAGAGGCAGGCCCTTCCGCAGGGGTGGTAGGGGTAGGGCAGGAGCAACAGGCTTGAGCCAAAGTGGGAAGTTGCAGAAGGTGCGTTCAATTACTTTAAAGGATGCACCAGACTTGGTTGAGTGGCTCGCTCAGCCTTACTCTTCTGCACCCTCCTCATCCTCTCGATCTGCACCCTCTTCTTCACTCTCTGCTATGTGCACCCCCAAAGACACTACCACCAACAACACGACCACCACCACCACCACCACATACCTTCCGCTTGAGTCACTGGAATTATTTTCCGATCCATATCAAGAGGACATTTCTGATGCGCAGCCACTCTTGGTATTGGATCAGGAAGAGGAGGTAGCAACAAGCGCTACTCAGCAGTCTGACGCCAGTACCCAGATCAGCCCAAGGAGGAGGTTGGTCCCCGGTGTTGCTGCCTACTCTACTTATAGCGGTGGGGAAGGTGACGTTGATGATGACGTGTCTAGTGATGTCACGTGGGTGCCCACAAGAGAGGAAGAGGAGGGGAGTTCAGAGGGAGATATGGACCAGCAGATAGGGAGGAGAAGCAGCAATGACTTACATTGCACAGCAGGGACAAAGCAGACTGCAAATGTATCAGGAGCGAGTCATCGACCATGTACGGTCACATCTGGCGCTCCCAGGACACCGGCACATGGCTCCGCAGTGTGGGCTTTTTTTAACGTGTCCGCTGCTGACAATAGCGTTGCCATCTGCAATCTTTGCAGTCAACGCGTTAGTCGCGGTAAGCCCAATACTCACCTAGGGACGACCGCCTTAAGAAGGCACATGAGCAGCCATCACCGAGCCCAGTGGGAGCAACGGAACACACAAAGCCACACTGCAGGCTCTCACCGTCCAGCCTCGTCTTCTACTTCTCCTTCTCCTCTCTCCTCACAATTGTCCTCCACTCCACCTTCCATCACGCCAAGCTCACATTTTTCTGCAAAAAGGCAGGCTTCCGTGGGCCTAATGTTTGAGCGTAAAAAAATGATGACGCCGGATAACCCTCTTGCCCAACGGTTGGCGGCTGGCTTGTCAGAACTCATAGCCCGCCAACTACTGCCATATAAACTGGTGGACTCGGAGGCCTTTCGCAAATTTGTGGCCATTGGAACACCACAATGGAAGGTCCCAGGAAGGAAGTATTTCTCAGAGAAGGGCATCCCAGAGCTATATGGCCATGTTCAGCGGCAAGTGAATGTATCTCTGGCACACAGTGTCGGTGCCAAGATACATCTGACCACAGACACGTGGTCTAGCAAACACGGGCAGGGAAGGTATATCAGTTTTACTGCCCACTGGGTGAACCTTCTGACGGCCGTCAAGCATGTAACCCGTGGCACCCGTGTAGATTTGGTTTTACCGCCACGGATTGCATGCAGGCCTGACTCTTCTTCTCCTCCTCCTACTCCATCCTCCTCCCTCTCCTCCTCAGCTGCCTCCTCCTTTTCCGCTGCTAGCGTCTCTTCCACTGCACCGCCCAAGCTCCCCAGAACCTATTCCACATGCCAGGTGAGACGTTGCCATGCCGTGCTGCGTCTGTTGTGCCTGGAAGCAAAGAGCCACACTGGCCCGGCACTCCTTTCAGCTTTGCGTTCACAGGCAGATGAGTGGCTAACACCGCTCAATTTGACAGTTGGTAAAGTGGTGTGTGACAACGGTGCCAATCTGCTTAGCGCATTGAAACAGGGCAAAATCACGCACGTGCCGTGCATGGCACACGTCTTAAACTTGGTCGTGCAGCGATTCCTTGTCAAATACCCTGGGGTCCAGGACATCTTGCGGCAGGCAAGGAAAATCTCGGCCCATTTCAGAAGATCTTACACGGCCATGGCTCGCCTTGCTGACATTCAGCGGCGACACCATCTGCCGGTCAGACGTCTTATTTGCGATTGCCCGACGCGATGGAACTCAACCTTCTATATGCTTGATAGGCTGCTCCAGCAGAAACGTGCAGTTAACGTCTACCTGTATGAACTCTGCGAAAGAAACGGTTCTGGGGAGCTGGGTTTTTTTTCACCGCGCCAGTGGCTGCTCATGCGCGACACATGCAGACTTCTGCGGCCATTTGAGGAGATCACCAAACTGGTCAGTCGCAGCCATGGCGCCATCAGTGACATGGTACCTTATGCCTTCTTTCTGGAGCGTGCATTGCGTCGTGTCATTGATCAGGCTGTGGAGGAGCAGGAGCGGGAAGATGAGGAAGTCGCAATGCTGGATGAATTCCCAGGGGGGGCTACTCTATCTGAGACAAGTCAACAACAGGAGTCTGATGAGGAGTCAGAGGAGGATGGTGCCGGGGCGGATGAGCAGGAGCAAGAAGAGCATGCTTTAAACCTTTCTGGGATCCCTGTTGTGCGAGGATGGGGAGAGGAGAATGAAGAGGACGACATTATCCTGGATGATGAGCAGGAGCCAGGCCACCACACCGCTTCCACTTTAGTGCAAATGGGGGCCTTCATGCTCCAGTGTTTTAATAGGGACCCCCGTATAAAAAGCATGAGGGTCAAGGACCAGTACTGGGTGGCAACGTACTTAGACCCCCGGTACAAACACAAAATGGCGGAAATGTTACCGCCGTCGCAGAGGGCTGTCAGAATGCAGCACTTCCAGGCCTTGCTTCGAGAAATGCTGCATTCTGCTTTTGCGTGCGCTGGCAGAGGAGCAATTCCCACTCCCAGAGAAGGATTTGCGGGTACCAATCCAACAGCGCCTGCAAGAAGAGGCCGGTTTGAAGATGTGTTGGTGACTTCGGATATGAGGTCATTCTTTCAGCCGACCCATCGACAGGTGTCATCCGGATCCAGCATCAGGGAACGCCTAGACCGTCAGGTGTCCGACTACATTGGGTTAACGGCCGATGTGGACGCTCTGAGGAGTGATGAACCCCTAGACTACTGGGTGGGCAGGCTTGACCTCTGGCCAGAGCTTGCCCAATTTGCAATCGAACTGTTGGCTTGCCCCTCATCCAGTGTCCTGTCCGAAAGGACGTTCAGCGCAGCAGGGGGGATTGTGACCGATAAGCGTACTCGCCTAGCTCACCACAGTGTTAACTACCTCACATTTCTAAAAATGAATGAGGCATGGATCTCGGAGGAATTCAACACATGTGATCAGTAGACCATGTATATGTCTATAAACAATTTTTGGAATCAAGCACACAGACCTTCTTAATTCATTTGGCTCACTTCCCTGACCCAAAAAAGCACACCGTACTATATGCCCCTACCCTCCTCTTTGAAGAGGTTGAGCGGTGTCATATTTCTACTGGGGCTGCTTATTATGAGGGGTTCCCACCATCCCTGTGCTGTGCTGACTTCCTCCTGGGTGTTCTTATTATGAGGGGCTCCCACCATCCCTGTGCTGTGCTGACTTCCTCCTGGGGGTTCTTATTATGAGGGGATCACACCATCCCTGTGCTGTGCTGACTTCCTCCTGGGGCTGCTTACGGTGCTGCTGTCAGCGCTGTATGTCACGGAGCTGCTGTCAGCGCTGTATGTCACGGAGCTGCTGTCAGCGCTGTATGTCACGGAGCTGCTGTCAGCGCTGTATGTCACGGAGCTGCTGTCAGCGCTGTATGTCACGGAGCTGCTGTCAGCGCTGTATGTCACGGAGCTGCTGTCAGCGCTGTATGTCACGGAGCTGCTGTCAGCGCTGTATGTCACGGAGCTGCTGTCAGCGCTGTATGTCACGGTGCTGCTGTCAGCGCTGTATGTCACGGAGCTGCTGTCAGCGCTGTATGTCACGGAGCTGCTGTCAGCGCTGTATGTCACGGAGCTGCTGTCAGCGCTGTATGTCACGGAGCTGCTGTCAGCGCTGTATGTCACGGAGCTGCTGTCAGCGCTGTATGTCACGGTGCTGCTGTCAGCGCTGTATGTCACGGAGCTGCTGTCAGCGCTGTATGTCACGGAGCTGCTGTCAGCGCTGTATGTCACGGAGCTGCTGTCAGCGCTGTATGTCACGGAGCTGCTGTCAGCGCTGTATGTCACGGAGCTGCTGTCAGCGCTGTATGTCACGGTGCTGATGTCAGTGCTCTGTATTACGGTGCTGCTGTCAGTGCTCTGTATCTCCTGCACCCTCTTGTTTGCCTACCCTGGTCCCTGACCTTCCCTCTCCTCCATTGCCTTCATTAGCTCCATAGTCCTGAATTGTCAGAACAATTTCCCAAATAAAAAAAAAATGCTTGTAGTTATCGATCCCAAATTCACCTCATACATGTATTATGCTATTGTCCAGGTGGTGGGACTACGTGCTACCCCCTAATAATTACCCCGTGGCCGCAAATTCGACCTAAAGGTTTGCGAAATTCGCCTCCCATTGAAGTCAATGGAGCCCGCGGCGAACGGTCGTTTTCGCGAACGTTTGTGTCCGTTCGCGTTTCGCGTTCGCGAAACGTCCCGTCGGAAGTTCGTCCATCACTATATGAGATATACATTGAGATATATGAGATATACATTGAGATATATGAGATATACACTGAGATATATGAGATATACATTCGGATATATGAGATATACATTCGGATATATGAGATATACATTCGGATATATGAGATATACATTCGGATATATGAGATATACATTCGGATATATGAGATATACATTCAGATATATGAGATATACATTGAGATATATGAGATATACATTGAGATATGAGATATACATTGAGATAGATGAGATATACATTGAGATATATGAGATATACATTGAGATATATGAGATATACATTGAGATATATGAGATATACATTGAGATAGATGAGATATACATTGAGATAGATGAGATATACATTGAGATAGATGAGACATACATTGAGATATATGAGATATACACTGAGATATATGAGATATACATTGAGATATATGAGATATACACTGAGATATATGAGATATACATTGAGATAGATGTAGGAATATCTATCGGTGTATGAGAAGGAGAGTTGCACATCTTATACTCCTCTCCCACCATCTCTGAGGACGGGAATGTACACCTCACATTGCTGTGTCTGCTCCGCTCTCCTCAGTCTCCACATTCTCTCATCACAACTCCGGGTGGGAAAAGTCCGTTCATTTCATAAAGTACGGCGGACTGGCGCACACACGGCCGGATTGTGCACCGAAATGCGAGTCCGGCGGGAAGATTGGAGTGTAAAACTACTTTCTAAGTCCGCCGTACTTTCGGGTCAAAAAAGTCCGCCGGAGGCTACACACGGGGGGATTGTCCGGCGGACTTGAGTTTGCCGGACTTTTCCAGCCGCTTGTTTGATGGTGTGTACGCGGCATTACTCTCTATCAAAGCTGTCGGAAGCATTTTCTGTAGGATATGAGCTTTGATGATACTTTGTGTTGGCTATTCAGGTTGATCTGGCTGGGAAAGCCTGCTAGATTTAGCAAAGACCACTGCAGTACAGTGAGGTGTAAATACATATGGTTTTTGTCCCCGCCATCCCCCTGTATTTCATGACACAAGTCACATGACAGACAGTCCAAAATCCCTGGCATTATACAGGGAAGAGGTGTAGAGCTGCTGGGAGTTTGCATTTGACATGCAATGAACTGCACAGAATTGTGGACTGAACTGCATTGGGAAAGCATTATTGCTACAGTTGTCCTTGAGTGTTTCCGTTCTGAAGGATGTTTCCTGGACATATAGGACTGAGAACATAGTCAGGAACAGGGGCGGACTGACCAGTCGGTCACTCGGGCGCCGCCCGAGGGCCCGCGGACGTTAGGGGCCCGGACTCGGCCATATGAGAGGCCACTTGCAGCGGCTGAATTACATGCCGCGCCTGCGATGCAAATAATAACACTGCTAACTGTGCGCTGCTCCCCACCGGCCCCTCCTTCCCCTGTCCATCCCAGGCCAGGTGCTTGTACTGTATGCATCGTGACATCACCTGACTTGGGACCGACGAGAAGAGTGGAGGGGCCGGCGGGGAGCAGCGCGCTGTTAGTGTCTCAGGCTCAGCATCCAGTGACTCGGTGAGTGAAGCCGAGACACCAGGGCCGCCACACGCGAGGGGGGGGGTGGGGCGGCGCGGTACAGACAGATGCATGGGCCCCGGGTCCCTCCATCCCACAGTGTCCTCCTGTGCTGTGTGTATGTCCTGTGTGCATGTCCCCCTGTGTGCTGTGTGTATGTCCTGTGTGCATGTCCCCCTGTGTGCTGTGTGCATGTCCCCCTGTGTGCTGTGTGCATGTCCCCCTATGTGCATGTCCCCCTGTGTAAGTGTCCCCCTGTGTGCTGTGTAAGTGTCCTGTGTGCATGTCCTGTGCTGTGTAAGTATGTCCCCCTGTGTGCATGTTCTCCCGTGTGCATGTCCTCGTGTGCTGTGTGCGTGTCCCCCTGTGTGCTGTGTAAGTGTCCTGTGTGCATGTCCTGTGCTGTGTAAGTGTGTGTCCTGTGTGCATGTCCCCCTGTGCTGTGTGCATGTCCTCCTGTGTGCATGTCCCCCTGTACTGTGTGCATGTCCTGTGTGCATGTCCTGTGCTGTGTAAGTATGTGTCCTGTGTGCCTGTCCCCCTGTGTGCATGTCCTCCCGTGTGCATGTCCCCCTGTGTGCTGTGTAAGTGTCCTGTGCTGTGTAAGTATGTGTCCTGTGTGCGTGTCCTCCCGTGTGCGTGTCCCCCTGTGTGCTGTGTAAGTGTCCTGTGTGCATGTCCTGTGCTGTGTAAGTGTGTGTCCTGTGTGCATGTCCCCCTGTGCTGTGTGCATGTCCTCCTGTGTGCGTGTCCCCCTGTGTGCATGTCCTAGTGTGCTGTGTGCATGTCCTGTGTGCATGTCCTAGTGTGCTGTGTGCATGTCCTGTGTGCATGTCCCCCTGTGTGCTGTGTACATGTCCCCCGGTGTGCATGTCCTGTGCTATGTAAGTATGTGTCCTGTGTGCATGTCCTCCCATGTGCGTGTCCTCCCGTGCTGTGTGCGTGTCGTCCTGTGTGCATGTCCTGTGCTGTGTAAGTGTGTGTCCTGTGTGCATGTCCCCCTGTGTTGGTGACCTCCTGTGTGAATGTCCTCCTGTGTGCGCATTCTCCCTCCAGTGTCCCCCTGTGTGTGTGCCTTCTCCCTCCAGTGTCCCCCTGTGTGTGTGCCTTCTCCCTCCAGTGTCCCCCTGTGTGTGTGCCTTCTCCCTCCAGTGTCCCCCTGTGTGTGTGCCTTCTCCCTCCAGTGTCCCCCTGTGTGTGCGCCTTCTCCCTCCAGTGTCCCCCTGTGTGTGTGCCTTCTCCCTCCAGTGTCCTCGTGTGTGTGTGTGTGTGTGTGTGTGTGTGTGTGTGTGTTCTCCCTCCAGTGTCCCCCCCTGTGTGTGTGCTTTCTCCCTCCAGTGTCCCCCCCGTGTGTGTGCGCGTTCACCCTCCAGTGTCCCCCCCCTGTGTGTGCGCGTTCACCCTCCAGTGTCCCCCCTGTGTGTGTGTGTGCGCGTTCTCCCTCCAGTGTCCCCCCTGTGTGTGTGTGTTCTCCCTCTGGTGTCCCTGTGTGTGTGTGTGCGCGTTCACCCTCCAGTGTCCCCCCCTGTGTGTGTGTGTGCGCGTTCACCCTCCAGTGTCCCCCCTGTGTGTGTGTGTGCACGTTCTCCCTCCAGTGTCCCCCCTGTGTGTGTGTGTGCGCGTTCTCCCTCCAGTGTCCCCCCTGTGTGTGTGTGTGTGTGTGTGCGCGTTCTCCCTCCAGTGTCCCCCCCTGTGTGTGTGTGTGCGCGTTCACCCTCCAGTGTCCCCCCCCTGTGTGTGTGTGTGCGCGTTCTCCCTCCAGTGTCCCCCCTGTGTGTGTGTGTGTGTTCTCCCTCTGGTGTCCCTGTGTGTGTGTGTGTGTGTGCGCGTTCACCCTCCAGTGTCCCCCCCTGTGTGTGTGTGTGCGCGTTCACCCTCCAGTGTCCCCCCTGTGTGTGTGTGTGCACGTTCTCCCTCCAGTGTCCCCCCTGTGTGTGTGTGTGTGTGCGCGTTCTCCCTCCAGTGTCCCCCCTGTGTGTGTGTGTTCTCCCTCTGGTGTCCCTGTGTGTGTGTGTGTGCGCGTTCACCCTCCAGTGTCCCCCCCTGTGTGTGTGTGTGCGCGTTCACCCTCCAGTGTCCCCCCTGTGTGTGTGTGTGTGCGCGTTCTCCCTCCAGTGTCCCCCCTGTGTGTGTGTGTGTGTTCTCCCTCTGGTGTCCCTGTGTGTGTGTGTGTGCGCGTTCACCCTCCAGTGTCCCCCCTGTGTGTGTGTGTGCGCATTCTCCCTCCAGTGTCCCCCCTGTGTGTGTGTTCTCCCTCTGGTGTCCCTGTGTGTGTGTGTGTGTGTGTGTGCGCGTTCACCCTCCAGTGTCCCCCCTGTGTGTGTGTGTGCGCGTTCACCCTCCAGTGTCCCCCCTGTGTGTGTGTGTGCGCGTTCACCCTCCAGTGTCCCCCCTGTGTGTGTGTGTGCGCGTTCTCCCTCCAGTGTCCCCCCTGTGTGTGTGTGTTCTCCCTCTGGTGTCCCTGTGTGTGTGTGCACGTTCTCCCTCCAGTGTCCCCCCTGTGTGTGTGTGTGCACGTTCTCCCTCCAGTGTCCCCCCTGTGTGTGTGTGTGCGCGTTCTCCCTCCAGTGTCCCCCCTGTGTGTGTGTGTTCTCCCTCTGGTGTCCCTGTGTGTGTGTGCACGTTCTCCCTCCAGTGTCCCCCCTGTGTGTGTGTGTGCGCGTTCTCCCTCCAGTGTCCCCCCTGTGTGTGTGTGTGTTCTCCCTCTGGTGTCCCTGTGTGTGTGTGTGTGCACGTTCTCCCTCCAGTGTCCCCCCTGTGTGTGTGTGTGTTCTCCCTCTGGTGTCCCTGTGTGTGTGTGTGTGCACGTTCTCCCTCCAGTGTCCCCCCTGTGTGTGTTCTCCCTCCAGTGTCCCCCCCGTGTGTGTGTGTGTGCGTTCTCCCTCTGGTGTCCCTGTGTGTGTGTGTGTGTGTGTGTGTGCGTTCTCCCACTAGTGTCCCCCTGTGTGTATGTTCTCTCTCTCCAGTGTCTCCCTGTGCAGGTTTGGCTTGAGTGTGGAGACCAAGGGGGCCCCATGATCTTCTATTGCCCGGGGGCCTCATGAGTTGTCAGTCCGCCCCTGGTCAGGAATGAGAGATTTTTGAAGTAGTCTTCTGCTACAGCAATGCAGAGCAACCAGTACGTCTTCAGCTGGAGTAGAACTACAGATCTCAGCATACCCTGGCAACCAAACAGTGCATAATGTGTGCCAGCAGGGCATGGAGGGGACTGGAAGCTCTGCTGCAGCTGGAGAGTTGCTGGTTGCAGGTCACCCCTGTCACAGGATTTCTTTATCATCCGGCCGCTGCTTCTACTCAACAACTAGTCATTTAAAGTGCACCTGTCATGCAACTTGACTGTATTGAATATTAATATATAGTTAGTAGAATAGTGATCCTGGAATGTGATTGCACAATGCTAGCACAACTTCCAAAAAATTGAACTTTTCTCAAAATGTGTTCTAGTTTTAGATCTTCTTGTACAAAACACGATGACTACATAGTGAATGCACAACGGTTTCTGACGTGTCCCATGTTCACCCCCCGACATCACAGCACACGCTCATCAACTTCTCTATATGTTGGCACTTTGAAATGAAGACGTTGGTTTTGTGGTGCAGTTTGGGCACTCGGCCTCAAAAAGGTTCCCATCACTGTCTTAGGCCATTCCCATTTCCCAATAGAGCTGATTCAGCAATTTCACCTCTTCACAATTCTTTCCTTTTTCTGTGTCATGTGACCGGCTCTCCTTTATCACAATCATATTATAAATCTGTCTGTAAAAGATGTTGATGGTGCCGGATGTGCAGCTACATAGGGAGTGGATCAGGAGGTAGACGGGCGCACTGCTCTTTATCTCCATCCTGCTCTTTGCATTTATTACACAAGTCCCGCCTTTTATAATAATAAGAAATAAAAATGAATAGTTGACATTCATATGTTGTCTAGTGCGAAGGAGTTTATTTCCCCCCAGCTCTCTTGCAGGGTAAGTGGGGTATATATTTGGAGTAGTTGGCTGATCATATTCCCTATATAAGGGTGACCTGTGTTGGATATCCTCGTTGTTCTCCTGGAAGAGAACGATTTAAGTGGATGTAAAATATTAGACCCTCTAAATAAAATGGGGACTGTTCTGTCTACAAATAAATGGTTTTCTAGGCCGGGGCGTCACTTCATGGTACAGTCACCATAAAAATGTAAAGATTGATCTGCTGATTTCCTGTATACTATTATCAGTGACTTCATTTTTCCATATTGTGATGTGGAGGGTCACATGGGAGGTCTGGCGGTGTTTGGCATAGCGCCCAACTCTCCCTCCTTTGGGACCAAATCCCTCTGTCCCTCATGCAGCTTCAGTTGTCCCTCTTTTTAGTCTATGTAGATCTTGTGAGGGAACGTCCCCCACACTGGGCTTGAGTGCTTCCGTCAGAATACCGACACCTCTCTATACAAAATCTACCATTTTACTGCCCAAAGTCTTCTGCCGCACTACACTTCCTATCCGCCCTCCATATTACTGCACTTGTTCTTCTGAAAAATCATTATAAAGTAAAAGTAGAGGTGAGATAAAAGCACATGTGGGGATCGGCCGATCATTTCCGCACATTCCATCCCTGAGGTCCCTGTAACCAGGGACATGTTCTGTGCTACTTCCTGTGTAGAAGGGAGTCCCTCTTTATCATGTCACATATGAGAGGTGTGTTTTTGCTCCATTTTCTCAGTCATTGGTAAGGAGGACATATCCAATGCTGGATTGTAAAGAGCGATTGTTTAGGCGGCGGTGGTGGGGGTGGGGCCGGGTTGGTATCCTGGCTTTTGGGTGATGTCGCCCACTTTGTGGGTGGACGGGGGTTGGTAAACTGTTATTTGGTGGATATAAGATATTGCTGCTCGAGTCTTAGTGACGGAGCATATCGGTCTGTTAATGGTGAACAGGTCAAAGGTCATTTCATCATTAAAATTGTTTTATACCCAATAAAGGGGCCGCGGCCGAAACTTTCCACAATCCTTGTTGTGTGTTTGTTTATTTTATATTTTAGGTGTGTTCTTATGGTATGATGGGTGTTATTGGGGTGTACAATCCCATGTCATTCATATGTGGTGAGGTGACCCCCCTATAGATGGAGCTCTTTATTATTCTACATTTTATGGCACTTTTGTCATTGTGTGAGTTTTGTATTGTGTGTGATATTTGTGTGTTTTGTATTGTGTGTGATATTTGTGTGTTTTGTATGGTGTGTGATATTTGTGTGTTTTGTATGGTGTGTGATATCTGATGACTTGTATAGAGCTGGAAATGTGAAGTGAATCTCCTCCAGGCACTTGATCATCCCGTGTTGTTCTTCTTCTTAGAAGAGTCGGGTGTTGAGTTTTTCCTGAAGGCCGATGGTTTTCCTCCATGTGGATGTTGGTGTGTAGAGCGTTCCATAGCCGTGGTCCTTGGACTGCGAATCTTCCTTCTCCCTCTGATTGGTAACGGGACTTGGGGATGAGGAGGAGGTTTTGGTTAGTTGATCGGAGGTTGTGATTGGGCGTGTAGTGTCTATTATCGCCACGTACATGTGTGTATACATCCGTGTGTGTGTCTATTATCGCTGTGTACATATGTGTATACATCCGTGTGTGTGTGTCTATTATCGCCATGTACATGTGTGTATACATCCGTGTGCGTGTCTATTATCACCATGTACATGTGTGTATACATCCATGTGCGTGTCTATTATCACCATGTACATGTGTGTATACATCCGTGTGCGTGTCTATTATCACCATGTACATGTGTGTATACATCCGTGTGCGTGTCTATTATCACCATGTACATGTGTGTATACATCCGTGTGCGTGTCTATTATCGCCATGTACATGTGTGTATACATCCGTGTGCGTGTCTATTATCGCCATGTACATGTGTGTATACATTCGTGTGCGTGTCCATTATCACCTGATTTCATGGGTGAAGCGTCTCGCTTTGTTCTGCTTTCATCTTGAACATCACATATGGATATCCAGACACATACACGGAACGACATGTATGCGCACATTTCTAGAATCTTCTAACACATTTTATATGACATGTTTTGTTTTGCACATGTATTGATGTTTATACCTCACTTATGGGTTTTATTGGGTATTTGTCAGACACATGAATATGGTATGTTATGTATGTGATATAGAAATATATTATATGTACGGAGTGCCAAGGAGACGACCTGCTGCAGCCCATTAATCTAACCCGGAATTTATAAAGTCATCCAATATATCTTTATTATTTATCTCCTTTATCTTTTATGGGATGAAATGATCTAATATATCGGTTGATCGCCTCCTTGATCGCTCCTCCCCCACGTGTGTAAAAGGTTTCTGCAGGACCACAGCTGATCTCTATCTGGATTGGATATAATCGGTCAGGTGACCACCATATATTATTCTGTGTATAAAAGACAGATTGTGATTGGTAGTCCTACAGCTGTGATTAAGTGTCTTTAATGGTGTGAAACGCGTCAGTTATCATCTGGACCCGTGTCTCTTATTGATGTATGGATTAAGCTTTATCCAATAAAGACATTATTTTGGAGTGCCGCCGTCCTTTTCCATTTTCTGCCATGCTGCTCTCCATGCTGGACTCCATACTGACACTTTTTACCAAACATGACTTGTCAGTAAGTTTTTTATTCTTACAGGTCCAGGTGCAGAGTCCTCACCGTCATCCTCATCCGCTGAGAACTGAAAGGTTCTTCCACTCAAGGGAGACTCCATTTCATGAATAATGTTCAGCAGACTTCTGCCATCTTGATGTGCCTCCTGTGTTGTTCCTCCAGCTTGCTGGGGAGGGGGGGAGGGGGAGGCCGCCATTTCCTCCGGTGAGACAGATCCTGAGGGGGATGGGATAACAGGGGCATCATCCAGGACCCCCTCCTCGCTCCTCACCCCCGTACTGCCCCCACCGATGCCTTTCCACACTGGTGTCATCCCTCATTCTCCGGAACCTTTCCTCATTCTGGAACTTCTCCCGGAAAGCTCCACTTTTCTCCTTCAATGCTTTCACCGGATTCTGCCGGCACTTCATGGCGTCCTCCAAAACTTGTCCCTCTGGTGTAAGGCTCTGTCTCTTCTTGCTCCATGCTTTATCATGTACGGCTCTCTTCTCCCTGTACTCTGATTTCAGGCTCACCAGCTTCTCCTCTCCTTCTTAATCCTCTATAAATAATCAGCGACCCGCTGTCTGAAAGCTGGGGAGACGCCACTTTTCTGGGGCCAGAGCCGAGGTCTTCAGGTGAAGATGTGGTTCGGGATTGGAAGTTGTATCCCCCAGGGGGACCATCGCCCGGGTCATCCCCAGAATCTCCCATCCTCACTGGGGCCAGGGAACTCACCTGCCCCCTGGTGTCTGGAGAGTAAGGATGAGCTGAACACCCCCAATGTTCGGTTCGCACCAGAACCTGCGAACAGAGATAAACTTCGTGTGAACTTTAGAACCCTATTAAAGTCTATGGGACTCGAACGTTCAAAATCTAAAGCGCTAATTGAGACAGAGGATGGATGCGATGCGCTGGAGGGAGAGATCACCCGTCACTGTATCAGATCAGCCATCGCTGGACCCCAGAGAGAGGATCATCCTTCGCTGGATAGCAAGAGTGGATTACCACTGCTGGAATCCCTTTTTTTATAAAGGACTTTTTCAGCAGTGTATGTGTCTTTTTTAACATTCTTTTACACTTTCTTTGTGAAATGGTAAGGGTACTTTTGTACCCCCTTACCATTTCAAAAAGGGTGGAGGCCGGGATCTGGGGGTCCCCTTGTTAAAGGGGGCTTCCAGATTCTGATAAGCCACCCGCCCACAGACCCCCACAACCACCGGCCAGGGCTGTGGGGATGAGGTCCTTCTCCACATCAACATGGGGACATGGTGCTTTGAGGGGTCACAGACCCACAAAGCATCCTCCCAATGTTGAGGGCATGTTGCCTGGTATGGTTCAGGAGGGGGGCGCTCTCTCGTCCCCCCCCCTCTTTTCCTGTGGCCTGCCAGGTTGCGTGCTTGGGTAAAGGGTCTGGTATGGATATTTAGGGGGAACCCCACATCATTTTTTTTTAATTTGACGTGGGAGATGGGGAACCCCACGCTTTTTTTTTTTTTTTTTTAATCAATGACTGTTCTCTGTATTACTGGGAGCTGAAAATTCATTATAGCCGTGAGTTATTTTAAATTACTTTTTTTCCTTCAGAAATTATACTTTGTGCAGGAACAGTTCTAAGCACGGGAAACATGCGCCCCTTCACAGGCATACTATAGACACCCCCCAGGTCTGAAATTTAAAGGAATATTACACTTTTATTGTTTCACTTTAATCATTATTAAAATCACTGCTCCCGAAAAAACGGCCGTTTTTAAAACTTTTTTTTTTTACATTGACCCATGTCCCCTGGGGCAGGAGCCGAGTCCCCAAACACTTTTTGGGACAGTAACTTGCATATTAGCCTTTAAAATTAGCACTTTGGATTTGGGGGAAGGGAAATTAGAGTGTAAGCTCCTCTATACAGAGACTGATGTGACTGTGGGGGGAGGGGGCATCAGAGTGTAAGCTCCTCTGGTACAGACACTGATGTGGCTGTGGGGGAGGGTACATTAGAGTGTAAGCTCCACTGGTACAGAGACTGAAGTGACTGGCTCAGTGACCTCTGTACAGCACTGTGGTATATGTCAGAGCTATATAAATGTGTAATAATAATAGTGTGTGACTGTGGGGGAGGGGACATTAGAGTGTAAGCTCCTCTGGTACAGAGACTGATGTGACTGGATCTGTGTTCTCTGTAACAGCACAGAGCCTTTTATTTTATATGACCAGCCCCTCCCCCTCCCCAGTATGTGTGAGCATTTCCCCACCTTCATGGGACTACAAACTCCAGCATAATAGACTGTGCTCTTATTTCTCTGCGGCTCCCTAGCGCCCCCCACACAGTGTGACTGAGAAGGATGACTGCAGACAGGGGGCGGCTGTTAGATATCATGGGGCCCCCTACAGCCTACCTGATGGGGCCTGTGACCCCATCCCGAGCCCATCCCTGACCCGGCTCCAACCTCATAAAAGAGTTCAGCTGTCTTCCAGTGATATTTATCATCCGTGTGATACCTTGGGCAGTGACATATCCTATGGAGAAAGCTGGGAGCAGCCAGGGAAATGCAGAACTGATAGTGGAAGTGATGAGATCTTCATGGCCTCAGTTGTCACAGAGGAGAGGGAGAAACTGACGTTCCTCCTTCTCTGTGTGCTGCCAATCCGACCTGATGGAATGGGAGAGACTGGGAGAGCGGGGGATGGGAGAACGGGGGAGGGGAGCTGAACGCAGCAGGGATCATTTTTGCTGTGCAAAACGCTTCATGGCCACAGCATATAGTATCCACCTTCGGCTGATTTACAAAATAAGGGGAAGTGGTTGGGGATGGTAAAAAGACATGTGTGACATTTTTACCACCCTCCCAAACACAAGTGTGAGGGCACATTCACACAGGGCACCGGCACCCATGTCTCATGTAGAGACTTTTACCGGCACAGTGCTGTGTACATCCTCATGCCGATCTTCCATTTCTATCATGACATGCACCCTCAAGACATATTGGGGTGCAGTCTCTGTGTCCATGCAGCCATGTGTCCCAAAATAAATGAAGGGGACACTGACATGGGGACGCACACAACACTGCGCTGGTAAAAGTCTGTGCATGGCAGATGGATGTCTGTGCCCTGTGTGAATGAGCCCTAAATGAGTGCCAAGGATGCATTTCACCGCCCATCATCATCACCATGAGAATTACACACACAGTACAGGTCATGTGACTTAAAGTGAGACCTGTAGGAAAGGATGGACGGAGGGGCTGCATGACTAGGGGGAGGACCAAGGGGTCAGCTATCGGTCAGCTAGGTCAGTGTTGGGACAAGGAAGGGAGCTCTTACCTGATTGGTGGTCAAAGGAAGAGGGGGCTGGGTCCAGTGGAGGGAGTCAGGTGGACGGGGAGTTTGACGCAGCATTCCAGGGATTAGGAGGACAAGACAGCTTCAAGACAGCCAGCTTCCATCTGCAGGTAGAAAAGAAAGGGGGATGAGTGATCTAGAGGCCTTGTTAGATCAGGGTAGGGCCAAACGGGGCCCTCAGTGGCTGCAGCAGAAGCTGTCTGGAGTTCTTGGGGGGTCGGGGGCTTCCACTGCATCTCCCCAGGCCAAAAATGGGCTAGGAAGAGGAGCCCCCGGATTGTTGGAGCCCATCCCCAGTTAGGAGCCCTCCAGGGCTTACTGCCGGGCGCCTGCTCTCTGCCTTGGCGGGGTCTCTGGGAGGAATCCGAGCCCCCAGAGCCCTTCCTATCCCCCTCATGCTAGCCGGAGCTTGCAGCCACCTCCCCCTTCCTCCCCCGCTGAGGAAACGCAGCGGGGGCACCACTGCCCCTTGGCTGCTTCGGAGGGTCATGCTGTGCATGAGGGGAGAAGACACACTGGGGGGTGCCCCAATCCTCCCCCGCCAGTCATCACCTCAGATCTGCATCTGTATCTCTCCCTCTGGTGGAGACAGCGTGGCAAGCATCGGCGTATATGATGCCGATATTTTTTTTTTTTTTGGGGGGCTGATATGTTAGGCCGATTTTTATTTTTTTATTTTTTTTTTCTCTATCCCCCCTCCATCTCATAAAATCTAACACACCTTTCCCACTGGGACGTTTTTCAGGCGCTTTTGGGCTAAAAATAGCACCTGTAAAGTGCCTGCAAAACGGCTCCCCTGCAATGTGATTTGGCAGCGGTGCTTCTCGGGCCCATTTAACCTCTTCCTCGGCCTCTAGCTGGGTTAAATGTGCCCCACTAGTAGCCAAATAGCACCACTAAAATGATGGTAAAGAGCCGCTAAAACTAGCAGCGTTGTACCATCAACGCCTGCCCGCTCCAGTGTGAAAGCAGTCTTCATAAGTGATACAGAAAATTTCTTACATTTAAACATTTATTAAACAAAACAAACCTCCAATCAGTTTACTTTGTATGTATGATTAAGATAAAAACAAAAACAATAAAAACACTATATATTAAATAAAAACAGGTAGCTAACTTTACTGTTTTATTTTATTTTTTTTAAATCATTAGTGTATTTTTTTTCCCCCAAAAAATTGCATTTGAAAGACCTCTGCGCAAATGCCGTGTGACATAAAATATTGCAACAACCGCTATTTTATTCCCTAGGATCTCTGCTAAAAAATATATAATTTTTGGGGGGTGTAAGTGATTTTCTGGCAGAAAATACAGGATTTTTACTTGTAGGCAACAAATGTCAGAAAAGATTTAGGCCTCATGCACACGAGATGCAGGTGAAAACTCTGCTCAAAAGAAGCTGAAACGCGCGTTTAGAAACACGCATTTTGCCGTGTTTGCATGCTGCGTTTAGCCGCGTTTGCGTTTATAAGCGTTTATAAAGATAACATCATGTAGACCCTCCCCAAGCTCTCAAAGCATGTTTTTTTTAACTATTTCTGCTATTTTGATCAGAGTGAGCAGCAGCAGCATAGAGAGCAGTTGTACACTTGCATTTGCCTCTCTTTCTGTGGTATATATTTTGAAATGGATCCCATATTGAATATATGTCAGGAAATGCTCCTGATGTTTCTCTTAATGAGACAACAACGTCGTCACAAATTTCGTGAGAGGTCCAGAGTCAGAGCTCATCGATATGAGACCCATTCGTTGATGGGACAGCGAATGTCCGTTGGATATTTCACAAACATGTATGTGCAGCTGCGTACCGACCCCGACAAGTTTTTTAATTTTAGCCGGATGTCCATTGTCACATTTGATCTGCTCTTGGAAAAAGTACAACCTGGTCTGACATTCGTGGACATCAATATGAGAAACAGTGTGTCACCAGAGGAACGTCTGTTGGTAACGATCAGGTATGTGTATATATTTATAAAATATATTTATCTATAGATGTACAGATGAATTTTTTTCCGGCTAAAATTAAAAAACTTGTCGGAGTAGGTACGCAGCTGCACATACATATTTTATATTTTTATCGTGAAATATGTATTGATTAATATATTTTAATTCTTTGCTGCTGTATATGGTAGTATAATATTTTTTAATGCCTTATTAAAATATCCAGAATCCTAACCCTAACCATGCATCCTAACACTAACCACTAACCCTAACCCCTAACACTAACCCTACCCCTAACAGCTAACCCTATCCCTTACACAAACCCTAAACAACCCTAACCCTAATCCAACCCTTAATCCTAAACAATAACCCTAATGGATAACCACTTACCATAACACCCAACCCTAATGACCAAATTACATTGCCGCAGATGGTCACAGTTGACTTTGAGGCCATGTATCTCTGATGAAGAAAAGTGCATGACATGACATTGGGGTTCCTGGCAATAATTGGCACCAAGATATGGGCCCCCAAAGTTGGGTCGCAACATGTCATTCTCTGATGCAGAAAAAGTGCATGACATTTTGCGACCCGACTTTGGGGCCATCTATCTCGGGGTCACTTGGTGATAGGAACCCCAAATGTGGATATGTTGTAGTGCTAGATCCACAGTGTCTGCATACCAAATTTGGGGTTCCTGGCAATAAGTGGCCCCAAGATATGGGCCCCCAAAGTCGGGTTACAAAATGTCATTCTCAGATCATATTTCTGAGTTTTCAGGTCCAAAAAATTGGGTTCCTTTAAAAACGCATATAAACGCAAACGCAGCTAAATGCGGGTGCCACGTTTAACCGCGCTTTGCCGCGTTTTGCGTCTGAAACGTGGAAATTTTTGCGTCTGAACCCATTTTTTTGCTTCTGGAAAAACGAGGTTAAACGGAAAAAAACGAGACTGTGTGCATGGACACATAGGATAACATTGAATGAGTTCAGGGGCAGTTGAAAAAAGTGTCCAACTGCATCTGAACACGCGTTTAACTGCGTCTCGTGTGCATGAGGCCTTAGTCTTTAAATGGTTAAACTGAGAACTCTACACACTGAGATGAGTTCATTCATTCAAGTGTAAACATTGTATCTCTTTGCTCTTTTCTTGGCAGACTGCCCAGAGAGGAGGAAAGTCTCTTCTATGAAGACAGAAGTGGTTTGTAAGTCCTGCTGTAGTTCTAAATCGGCCTTTTTATCAGCAAAATCGGCCAATGCCAATTAATTAAAAAAACGTCAAATATTGGCCGATATATCGGTCAACCTCTAATCTGGATGCCATCGGTGAAGCGTACAGGGTTTATGGTGGGATTGCTTGGCTGCGCTATGACAAGCAGTTCCATCAATGCAAGGCCTTGTGGGCCTGGCTTGCGCTGGGATCATAAAGACATTGGGTTTAGGATGAAGCTCATGGTGCAGGCGAGGGTTCCGGGTCAGCCCTTTTTCAGAGGGGCCGGCGGTTCAGGTAACACTGGACAGTCAGCCTTTTCTAAGAGAGGCATTTGTTGGCAGTTTAATGAGAGGTCATGCCATTTTGGCACGGTCTGTCGTTTCCGTCACGAGTGCTCTGGTTGCGGGGGCTCACACAGCTATGCCAAATGTTTCAAAAAGGAAAAAAACAGCCAGGCGAGTCCGCTCCGAAAAGGGAGGGCACCATTAAGCCTTCCCATGATGGTGCCATATCTAGATAGGTATCAGCGGAGGGGGCGGCAAGTTTTTTAGTGGAGGGTTTTGCACATGGTTTTCGGATTCCAAGTTCGGGGCCAGTTGCCATGCCCCCTCGGCTAAAAAAATCTAAAATCAACTAGGCAATTTCCCCAGGTTGTCTTTGATAAGTTGGCGAAAGAGGTGGAGCTTGGGAGGATGGCTGGACCATTTGATCACCCTCCCGTTCCGTCTTTACATGTGTCCCCATTAGGGGTGGTGCCCAAAAGAGAACCCAACAAAATTTGGTTGATACATCATTTGTCGTATCGAAAGGGGGCTTCGTTGAATGATGCTATTGATCCGGAGTTGTCTTCGGTGTTTTACACCTCATTTGATGCCGCAGTCGGTTGGGTGCAGCGTTATGGACAGGGTTCGCTGTTGGCAAAGATGGATATTGAATCCACCTTATGCTTGCTGCCGGTACACCCAGAGAGCCAGCACTTGCTGGGTTGTTATTGAGAAGGGCAGTTTTTTCTTGACCGTTGTCTCCCGATGGGCTGCTGTATTTTGAGGTATTTAGCACCTTTGTGGAATGGGTGGTCCGGGAGGAGACGCGGCTGATGATTTCCTTTGCATTGGCCCTCCCGATTCCTTGGTCTGTTCAGTATTGTTACACACACTGGAAGCTATTGGACGTGGTTCGGGATTCCGTTGGCGCCTGGGAAAACAGAGGGTCCAGCTACGGCCATACAGTTTTTGGGCATTGTCATTGATACACGGCGCATGGAATGTCGCTTACCAATGGACAAGCTGGATGATCTGTGGGAGAGGGTGGTCGAAGAAAGTCAGGCTTAGGCAATTGCAGTCCTTGTTGGGGAAACTCAATTTTGCCTGCCACATCATGCATATGGGTCACATTTTCAGCCGTCGCCTTAGTGGTGCCACTTCGGGAACTCTCTTGCCTCACCACATAATCAGGCTTTCGCATGAGTTGAAGAATGATTTGAGGGTGCGAGGTGTGTTTTTGGCCTCTTATAATGGTAGGTCTTTATGGATGGCCCCAGTGGTGGTGACTTCTGACATAGACCTTTACACTGACGCGGCGGGCAGTTCAGGGTTCGGGCATTTTGTCAGGGGGCGTGGTGTGCGGCGGCATGGCCTGAGGCTTGGCGTGAAGCAGGGTTCTTGTGTAATTTGGTTTTACTGGAACTCTTCTCAATTCTAGTGGCTGTGGAAATTTGGGGCCCCAAAATTTCAGAATCGGCGCGTTTGTTTTCATTGTGATAACAGGGGGGTGGTAGAGGTGGTGTCTAGTTTGTCCGCTTCTTCGTGGCCAGTGGTGCGCTTTGCTGCGTCATCTGGTCTTGCATTGTTTAAGCGTGAATTTCTTTGTACAAACTGTTCATGTTCTGGGTGTTCTGAATTCCATTGCTGATTCCTTGTCTCGTTTCCAGTGGGAGAGGTTCCGGAAGTTGGCCCCGGAGGCGGAGCAACAGGGGGTTCCTTGTCCTGAGCGGCTGTGGAGTCTGGCATTGGAGTAGCGGAAGGGTTGTTGCGTCGAACGGTGAGCGAGAACACCTGGGCTGCATACTCATCTGTTTGGGGGGAGTGGTCCAATTTGGTAAGGTCAGTTGGGGGTGTTACTACACTGGACCAACTGTCTTTGCTGTTGTATTTCATTGGGACAGGATTCACCCAGGGAATGTCAGTTTCAAAAAGTGTACAGGAATTTTGGCGTTTTTTTTCGGATGCACGGCCTTGTCGACATGACAAAGGACTTTAGGGTGAGGCAGGCTATGAAGGCTTTCAGGCATGGGCGGGTGCTGCTGGATACTAGATGCCCGGTCTCATTTGAGTTACTGCAGGATTTGGTGGAGAGGTTGCCCGAGGTTTGTACCTCTGCTTATGAGGTGAGTTTGTTCATGGTGGCTTTCGCTTTGGCTTTTTTTGGAGCATTGCGCATTGGGGAGCTGGTGAGCAAAAACAAGCAGGGTGTGGGGGATCTCCAACTATCAGATGTTACTGTGTCTGGTGATTGCATCTGGATTCATATTGGGAGGTCTAAAACGGATCAGTTGGGTAAAGGGGTTTCAGTGTCTTTGTTTCGGGTGCTGCCGGAAGCGGTTTGCCCGGTTTCTGCAGTCCTACAGTACCTTAGGGTGAGGGGTTCGGGGGTGGGTTCCTTTTTGCTGCACAAGGACGGTTTGTCCTTGCCGCATTTTCAGTTTTTGATGGTTTTCCGCTGTTGTCTGGCTACGACGGGTAGAGACGTTTCCCAGTTTAATACTCATTCTTTCTGGGTGGGGCGGCTACCAAGGCGGCCAGACAGGGTTTGGAGGCACGGGTGGTGAGATGCATAGGAGTGGGAGTTGGATCGTTTTAAGATTTATGTTCGCCCTCATCTACTGTGATATGTTTTATTGGGTGTTGTCGGTTCCATGTTCTTTTATCATCATCTTTTTCAGATTTTGGGGATTCATATTTTTTTCTGGGGGTAGAAGCTGTGCTCAAATGGTTGGGAGTGCGGGGCATGATGTGGGGCCAGGTCCTTCCAGAATTTCATTATTATTCCCGAGTTGACAAGCCCCGGGATGTTTTGGTACTGCAGGCAGGAGGTAATGATCTGGGTGTCCGGGCCGCTAGGGACCTGGCGAGGGCAAATTTGACATTTTGCACTTACTGCGTGAGTTCCCCGTCTGCATCATTGTGTGGTCGGACATTGTGGCTAGAAAGGTGTGGCGTTTTGCTCCCTCAGTTGGCTGCTTGAACAAAACGAGGATTAAATTGAATAGAGAAGTTGGGAGGTTTGTGGCTCGTCTCGGGGGCATAGTGGTTCGGCACCGAGAGTTGGAGGATCAGTCTGTTCGCTATTGGCGAGATGATGGTGTTAACTTGAATGCAGTGGGCATTGACTTCTGGTCCCTGGGCCTTCAGAAAGGGGTGGTGAGGGCCTTGCGGGTGTGGAGGGATTCGCATGAATGAGAGTTCAATCAAGCTCATGTGGCGGTTCAAGGGGTCTTTGGGGGGTCAGTGAGGAATTACGTGGTTACAGGATTAGTGGGGCCCATCTAAGGTGTATGGCGCTTACACTTGGTTAGCGGTGGTTCTCCCAGGAGCTGGGTCCCCTGGGGGAAGGTAATATGGAAGTATGGGTGACATCGGAGAGTCCTTGAGCCGATCGGGGCATAGACATAGACCATTACAGTTAAAATTGTGCCTTAAAGACACCCAAAGACCTCTTGTTGTTATGGGTATTGTTTTACATGTTTTAAGTGATGTTATTTTATTCTTTGGTTAATAAAATTTGGCTGCTGTGTCCATTTAAAATCCATGTTACGCAGTTTGTGTCTTTAATTTAATGGTAAGTCCCAAGGTTGACGAATCCTATAGTCAAGCCCCTGTACTGTGTGACTATCATGATAATCATTGAAATATATAGCAGCCAATTGTGATTAACGTGATCAATGAAGATGATCAGATTTAGCTGTGTATAATTCAGTCATAGGCAACAAGCCATGGCATGGGGGGAGGGGGTGGAGTCTTAACTGTACCTTTGGAGAGAAAAAGAATCCTCTGAAGTCTTGATGGCTCCCAATTCAGTTCCCTCGCTCAGTGGAAACAGTGCGCTGTGCTCTTACTTTCTGTGTTCGATTCTGTGATACAATTTAATTATAATTCTTTTAATTATTGATGATGATTAAGAATTAAAAATCAGTGAAATGTACTGTTATTTTGATCCTTCTCTCCAGGCACGGGAGACGGGGCAGGTTCTACGCAGGGAAGTGGATTCCATTGTTGAGCGGATGAAGATGATAACTCCTTCCCTGAACGACGCTCGGAGGTTGGACTTGTGATGGATGTAAGTGAAAATGGGGGGTGTTAGGAAATGGGTGATGCTATACCCCACAGCAGGGGGGAGAAATGTGGTCACCTGACTTACAGACTAAATAGAAGGGGTACCGATTGGAAAAAAAAAGGATGGACACCAAAATAAAAATAAGAAGTTTCACATTGGTGGGGAAATGTGTGATCGAGGGAGACAATCTATCACTGGAAGCTCCAACAAAGCCGCCATAACCGTGTCATTGCTTGGCAATGATCGACCAACATAGCTGTGAGGAAGGTGATAGGGAGAAAGGTAAAGAAGGGGCGGGGCTTTCTTACACATGGCGATAGGGAGGTGGGTAAAAGAGGGGTTGAGCTATCTTACACATGGGCAAAATGAGACGGCTAAAGGAGGGGCAGGGATAGGGAAATGGCTAAAAGAGGTGTGGGGACATCTTGCACATGGGAATAAGGAAATGGATAGAGAAGAGGTGGGGATATCTTGCACATGGGGATAATATATGTTATACTGTCTGGCCGGATGCCTTCACAGCTCTTCATTGGATGGAATCCTCCAAGGTATAGGATCTCCAGGCATAGAGCAGACTTCAGTCCTGGGAGATCTCCTGCCACCAATCAGATTCAAATGCTCCTTTTCCCCCTCCACCAGGCTGCAGAGAGAGTCCTGAGTCTGCTGGAGAGGAATGGCCAGCGTCCCATCATCGTGGACTGTGTGGAGGAGTCTCTTCCAATGAGAGATCACCATTTCCTCTCCTGATATAGAGAATATTGTCCTTCCTCCCTGGAACACCTCCTCCCTCCACCTCCCTGGAATTCCTCCTCCCTGGAACTCCGCTTTCCTCTCTGGAACTCCCCCTCCCTCTGCCTCCCTGGAACTCCCCCTCCCTCTGCCTCCCTGAAACTCCCCCTCCCTCTGCCTTCCTGGGACTCCCCCTCCCTCTGCCTTCCTGGGACTCCCCCTCCCTCTGCCTTCCTGGGACTCCCCCTCCCTCTGCCTTCCTGGAACTCCCTCTCCCTCTGCCTTCCTGGAACTCCCTCTCCCTCTGCCTTCCTGGAACTCCCTCTCCCTCTGCCTTCCTGGAACTCCCTCTCCCTCTGCCTCCCTGGAACTCCCCCTCCCTCCCTGGAACTCCCCCTCCCTCTGCCTCCCTGGAACTCCCCCTCCCCCCCGCCTCCCAGGAACTCCCCCTCCTTCTACCTCCCTGGAACGCCTTCTCTGTGCTCCTCAGGCATGCTCCCTATCAGCAGGCTGATTGTTGCTTCCATCCGGTCTCAGGAGAGCCACCTGATGATAGACAGTGGGGTGGAAGAGCATGGAAGGACAATAGAGTGTCAGGGAATGGTGTGGGAGTGAAGTCATCAGAGGTTGGAGAACCTCCCGTATTGTCATCTCCCATTAGTTCTGGAGGTGGCACTGAAATTTGCACAGACAAAACTCAGCGACGCCGGACATGATACATGGCGGGCGGGAGAGAACTGACTTCCCCGGTGCCCAAATGGTGCAACTACATGAAATCTGAGAGTTTGGTGGTGGACATAGAGGTCATGTGACAGCTGTGGACATCACGCAGGAGATCATACGTGTATATTGGGATGCTGCAGATGGGGTTATAGGGAGGAGTCATGTCCCTGAACACGTCAGCTGGGTGTGGTACTGCCATATTGGGGGCCCAATTTATATCTAGCCAATCAGTACACAAGGAGCCTCACCCAGTGTCATCACATCTCACAGTGATTTGTGGATGGACAAAGACGGAGGCTGGCCTTTCACCCTGGGCCCTCCAATGAAATCAGAGTTCAGATTTACATTACTGCTAATGGGTTTGATTTTCACATTATTAATGTGCTTTGCTGTCCCATATTTCCATGGCTAAATTTCCTATGCAGATGCATATTTTATTTATGTATAACAAGGACAGGCAGTGGCATTGCTGAGGAATAGTGAAGATAAGAGGACCTGTCCATGGATGAATTGCATGAAGATGGCCCAGATCTGCACTGGGGTCCCCTCTCCTGTCCACCAATGACTAGATCCCAGTGATCTGATAGGAACCCATCTGGGTAATATTGATCCAGCTGACACCATAGATACCCCTTTGTGACATGTCCTCTTTCAGTGTCTCATTAGCAGCAGGTGGAATCATTGGCCCTAGGTGGGCCCCTGGCTGGTGTGCTGTATCTCTCCGGGTGCCTCAGCTGTTCTGATGACCCTTCCATTACCATTGGATTCTCTCTGTCAAGGAAAACAAAATCTGTATTTATTTCTTCTTCTTTGAGGGGGCCCAATAATTTATAGACTGTTGGGTTATACTGCCGCCCCAATAGGACACTGGCAAACAAACTGTGGCCCAGTATAGCCCCTCCTACTCCCACTCCCACTCCCAGTGTGCCTTAGTTTTGTGGGAGTATAGAGGAGAAGGGTTGCTATCCTCCCTGCACAAGGAGACCCCGCCTCACCTGTTACCATCCTCGCCTGAGAAAACCTTGCTGGATACCATCCTCCCCGCCCAAGAACACACCTCACCTGTTACCGTCCTCCTTGCCTGAGACCACACCTCACCCAATACCGTCCCCCCACCCAAGAAGACCCCCACCTCACCTAATACCATCCCCTTCACCTGAGGAGACCCCATCTCACCCAATACTAACCCTTCCACCTGAGGCGACCCCAACTCACCCGATACTGTCCTCCATGCATGAGGAGACCCCACCTCACCCGTTACCATCCTCCTACCCCGGGGAGACCTCGTCTGATACCCTCCCCTCCACCCAAGAAGACCCCACTTCACCCAATACTATCCCCTGCACCTGAGGAGACTCCACCTCACCTAATACCATCTCCTTCACCTTGTGTATGATATCTTGCAATCTCTTATTCCAACTGTCCACAGCACAGACATCTCTTCCCTATTCCTACCTATAGCATTGGCTGAAGCTCTGACAGACTCATATTTCCATAGAAGGGGAAGGTGCTGCACCAGAGACCTCAGGAGATTCCTGCTTCTCCTGCCTGTACCTATCTTCTTACTACCCATAGCAAGGTGTGATTGGACTGGGCTGTAATTTCTTCACCTACCAGTAGGTGTCCTCAATGCTCCACCTGCATTCTGTACATCCAACTTGGGACTTAAATATAGGAAACATGCATACATTTTATGGTACAAATGTTATGTCATATATACAGTATATGGTAGGAACATATTATGTGGTAAATATAGAGAGGCAGGGAGAAGAGAGTGCAAGGAAAGGACAGAATGCAGAGAGGGGGAAAGGGGGTGAGAGAGAGGGGGAAGGGAGAGGAGAGAGAGGTGAAGGGAAAGTAGAGAGGGGGGATGGGAAATGGGGAAGACAGATGAAAAGAGAAGTGAGAGGGGGAAGGGGAGGAGAGAGAGGGAAGGGAGATGTAAGAGGAGGAAGGTAGAGATGAGATAGGGGGAAGAGGTAAGAGGGTGAAGGCAGAGGAGAGAGGGGGAGGGAGAGGTGAGAGGAACATATTATGTGGTAAATATAGAGAGGCAGGGAGAAGAGAGTGCAAAGAAAGGACAGAATGCAGAGAGGGCAAAGAGGGGTGAGAGAGAGAGGGGGGAAGGTAGAGGAGAGAGGGGGGAAGGTAGAGGAGAGAGGGGGGAAGGTAGAGGAGAGAGGGGGAAAGGTAGAGGAGAGAGGGGGAAAGGTAGAGGAGAGAGGGGGAAAGGTAGAGGAGAGAGGGGGAAAGGTAGAGGAGAGAGGGGGAAAGGTAGAGGAGAGAGGGGGAAAGGTAGAGGAGAGAGGGGGGAAGGTAGAGGAGAGAGGGGGGAAGGGAGAGGAGAGAGGGGGAAGGGAAAGGAGAGAGAGGGGAAGGGAAATGGGGAAGACAGATGAAACGAGAAGTGAGAGGGGAAAGGGGAGGAGAGAGAGGGAAGGGAAAGGAGAGAGAGGGGAAGGGAAATGGGGAAGACAGATGAAACAAGAAGTGAGAGGGAAGGGAGATGTAAGAGGAGGAAGGTAGAGGTGAGAGAGGGGGAAGAGGTAAGAGGGTGAAGGCAGAGTAGAGAGGGGGAGGGAGAGGTGAGAGGGGGAAGGGAGAGGTGAGAGGGGGAAGGGAGAGGTGAAAGGGGGAAGGGGGAGAGGAGAGGTGAGAGGGGGAAGGGAGAGGTGGAAGGGGGAGAGGAGAGGTGAGAGGAGGAAGGGAGAGGGGAGAGGAGAGAGGTGAGAAGGCAGAGGGGGAAGGGAGTGGTGAGTGGGGGAAGGGAGTGGTGAGTGGGGGAAGGGAGTGGTGAGTGGGGGAAGGGAGAGGTGAGAGGGTATCAGTTATGGAGAACAAGCTGAGAAGTTGGTAATAATCACAGAATCGCAGAATAATGTTAATAAAATATACAAAACTTTATTGATGAGTAAAAACCCTCAATGGGGTAAATCTATAGAGAATAACACCTTCCAATAACCAGGTAATAATATTGGTGGCCCAATAATCAATCGGGATAATCACGTCCCTTTGGGTAATGATCCATGTCATGAAATCCTCCGGGAATAATACATGATCCTCATATACAATATATCAGACATGAAATGTAATCAGAACAATCGGTGGATAAATCCATTTAGATGATATAATAAAAATTGCAGCAAGTTGTCAGTGAAAGGCGAAGCGGCTGAACGGACTCGGCACAATGAAATCTTAGGAGCCGTGTTGGCAGAGAGTCATGTAGAGCAGAGATGGGGGAGTTGGCAGAAGTAAAGATGAACTTCTAGAAATGGGATGACTTGGCTAAGCTTGTCATTCAGGGGGATAAAGTTCTGGTTGTGGAAGAAAAACTCTGATATAAGGCAGCAGAGAGCCGGCTATGAGATCTCCGTCTCTCCTTGGGATTGCTGATGGATCGGGTTCTGTTCTTATACAAGATAATGTCAGCAACATGGAGAAAGACATTGCAGAGAGAGACACTGGGAGCCGGGAATGCCGTATATGTTAGATAGAGCCGCATCACTTTATTACATCCAAGGAGAGGAGAGAGAGAGAGTGTGCAGGGAGAGGAGAGGAGAGTAGTATGGAGGATGGAGAGGAGGATGGAGAGGTGTATGGAGGATGGAGAGGTGTATGGAGGATGGAGAGGTGTATGGAGGATGGAGAGGTGTATGGAGGATGGAGAGGTGTATGGAGGACGGAGAGGTGTATGGAGGACGGAGAGGTGTATGGAGGACGGAGAGGTGTATGGAGGACGGAGAGGTGTATGGAGGACGGAGAGGTGTATGGAGGACGGAGAGGTGTATGGAGGATGGAGAGGTGTATGGAGGATGGAGAGGTGTATGGAGGATGGAGAGGTGTATGGAGGATGGAGAGGTGTATGGAGGACGGAGAGGTGTATGGAGGACGGAGAGGTGTATGGAGGACGGAGAGGTGTATGGAGGACGGAGAGGTGTATGGAGGACGGAGAGGTGTATGGAGGACGGAGAGTAGTATGGGGGACGGAGAGTAGTATGGGGGACGGAGAGTAGTATGGGGGACGGAGAGGTGTATGGGGGACGGAGAGGTGTATGGGGGACGGAGAGGTGTATGGGGGACGGAGAGGTGTATGGGGGACGGAGAGTAGTATGGGGGACGGAGAGTAGTATGGGGGACGGAGAGTAGTATGGGGGACGGAGAGTAGTATGGGGGACGGAGAGTAGTATGGGGGACGGAGAGTAGTATGGGGGACGGAGAGTAGTATGGGGGACGGAGAGTAGTATGGGGGACGGAGAGTAGTATGGGGGACGGAGAGTAGTATGGGGGACGGAGAGTAGTATGGGGGACGGAGAGTAGTATGGGGGACGGAGAGTAGTATGGGGGACGGAGAGTAGTATGGGGGACGGAGAGTAGTATGGAGGACGGAGAGTAGTATGGAGGACGGAGAGTAGTATGGAGGACGGAGAGTAGTATGGAGGACGGAGAGTAGTATGGAGGACGGAGAGTAGTATGGAGGACGGAGAGTAGTATGGAGGACGGAGAGTAGTATGGAGGATGTGAAAGGTGAAAAAAAACAGCGCTGTCTATAAATAAATAAATATCAGTGAACAGAAAAAAATAATAAATAGAAAAGAAAAGATTTCTGCTGCAACTTAATGTGAGATACACACAATAGAATACTAATCAAAAAAGAAGCTACAATGAAAAACCATAAAGATACGTGATATACATTCATATGACAAATAATATTATAAATTATACTGAATTCATTCACTACTAACGTGCCAAAAATACATAAATTTTTCACATGTAGTAAGCTATATAGAAAATCATAAATTTAAGTAAAGTGAAATGACAATAGTGAAAACCAAGTGCACATAGTCCACAAATGTATGGAAAATCCACAATTAAATTGTAGAAGCAGGAGGATACGGAGATAAAACTTCAGTCCTGTTAGGTGACACTGCACACAACACCCTCAAGCCGTGAGAAAGGTGCATCAAAGAGAAAATCCTCCACCAATAGATCCACTGAGGCTTACCAGCTGACCAGATCTCTTTTTAAGGAGAACAAATCATGCCTGAAACTCATCCCCCAGCCTGGATCTTTATGCAATCACTGGTAGCTCAAATTTGTGTGCCTCCTCCTTTATACGTCTCTCATCCCAGCCACATTGATGGATGTTATTAGGACAGAACAAACAGAAAAGGTCCCATAGGCTGATGAATTTCAGGCACAATTTGATCTCCTTAAAGCGGGGTTCCACCGACGTTTTTTTTTCCCGCAATAATGTTTGAAATTAAGTATTCTAAATATTTTACTTACTTCTAAGTGCTGTCCGAGTCTCTTCCAAGTGTTTTCTTTGTTCAAAACTGCTTAGGAAAATGTTTCCAGGCGTTTTCCATTTTGCCTGTGGGCATGTGAAGCCCACAGGCATTGTCTTCCGGGGCACAGTCCTCCTAAACTCCCATCATGCACCGCCCCTATGAGCTGCGATCTTGTGCATGCGCAGATCAATCCGCTCGAGCACTGACAACCACTCAGGTCGCGCGAGATTTCGAGCCTGGGCGCCGTACAGACTCCTGGGAAATAAAAACAACGATCCCAGGAGCCCCTGCGGCCAACAGGAAGAAGTGACCTGCCGCTGAAGCCCCGCCCATTTCCACCGCGGCTCCGCCCCTTTCCGGAATCTTCAGAGGCAGAAAATTTGAAATAAGAAGAAAACAGAAGAAGACAGCAGAAAGGTAAGGGGATTACCTAGCGATTAGGGAAGGGGGAATCACATAGACCTAGGACTGTTAATTAGGGTGGACCTCCGCTTTAAAAAGAGATCTGGTCAGCTGGTAAGCCTCAGTGGATCTATTGGTGGAGGATTTTCTCTTTGATGCACCTTTCTCACAGTTTGAGGGTGTTGTGTGCAGTGTCACCTAACAGGACTGAAGTTTTATCTCTGTATCCTCCTGCTTCCACAATTTAATTGTGGATTTCCCATATATTTGTGGACTATGTGCACTTGGTTTTCACTATTGTCATTTCACTTTACTTAAATTTATGATTTTCTATATAGCTTACTACATGTGGAAAATGTATGTATTTTTGGCACGTTAGTAGTGAATTAATTCAGTATAATTTATAATATTATTTGTCATATGAATGTATATCGTGTATCTTTATGGTTTTTCATTGCAGCTTCTTTTTTGATTAGTATGGAGGGGGGAGAGGAGTATGGAGAGGAGTATGGAGAGGAGTATGGAGAGGAGTATGGAGAGGAGTATGGAGAGGAGTATGGAGAGGAGTATGGAGAGGAGTATGGAGAGGAGTATGGAGAGGAGTATGGAGAGGAGTATGGAGAGGAGTATGGAGAGGACAGAAGGTGGAGAGTAGTATGGGGGATGGAGAGTAGTATGGAGGGTGGAGAGGAGTGGGGAGGGTGGAGAGGAGTATGGAGGGTGGAGAGGAGTATGGAGGGTGGAGAGGAGTGGGGAGGGTGGAGAGGAGTATGGAGGGTGGAGAGGAGTGGGGAGGGTGGAGAGGAGTGGGGAGGGTGGAGAGGAGTGGGGAGGGTGGAGAAGAGGATGGAGAGGAGTAGGACGGCAGTAAGAGGAAGATACGGTCTCTTTCTCTATATTAGTAATTGCTCCAGTCAGCTTTTATTAATGAGAAACTTTAGCAAATGTATTTTTCCCGCCATGAATGAGTCCTAATAATGAGTCGGATCCTCATCACCATCATAGTAAGTATTGATAATATTGGAAAGTGTGGAATCCCACAGAGGGGAGAAGAGGGAATTCACAATGGGAGGCGACCATTATATCCATGAAGAGTAGAAGACTTTCCTTTAGAGGGTTGCAGAGAAGTCCGAGGTGTCGGTGAGGAGATCCTCTATACATAGAAGAGGTCCAGCAGGCCCAACACCGGGACACAATCACCAGACAAATCTCCGGCCGTCTACAAGAGATAATTGTACAATTACACAGAGATATTACATTGTATACATTCCATGAAATGTGTCATCAATACATATATACAGTGGTGTGAAAAAGTGTTTGCCCCCTTCCTCATTTCCTGTTCCTTTGCATGTTTGTCACACTTAAGTGTTTCGGAACATCAAACCAATTTAAACAATAGTCAAGGACAACACAAGTAAACACAAAATGCAATTTGTAAATGAAGGTGTTTATTATTAAAGGTGAAAAAAAATCCAAACCATCATGGCCCTGTGTGAAAAAGTGATTGCCCCCTAAACCTAATAACTGGTTGGGCCACCCTTAGCAGCAACAACTGCAACCAAGCGTTTGCGATAACGTGCAATGAGGCTTTTACAGCGTCCTGGAGGAATTTTGGCCCACTCATCTTTGCAGAATTGTCCTAATTCAGTTACATTAGAGGGTTTTCCAGCATGAACGGCCTTTTTAAGGTCATACCACAACATCTCAATAGGATTCAGGTCAGGACTTTGGTGTGTTTAGGATCATTGTCCTGCTGCAGAACCCAAGTTCGTTTCAGCTTGAGTACACAAACAGATGGTCGGACAGATGTGTTTACTTGTGTTGTCCTTGACTATTGTTTAAATTGGTTTGATGTTCCGAAACACTTAAGTGTGACAAACATGCAAAGGAACAGGAAATGAGGAAGGGGCAAACACTTTTTCACACCACTGTATATGTGAATGTGATGTGAATATCATTCCATGTTACACAGGGACTCGTCATATCAGTAATTTGGCTACTTTCCATCCACAGAAGAATTGGGATCATGTGACCTGAGGAAGATCTGCAGATCCCAATATCAGCAGCAGAGCCGACTGAGGAGACGATTGTATTCAGAATATTGAAGGTCGGCCCCATTCCCATCCCTGGAACAGCCAGGACGGGTTTTATTATTTTCTGTTAGGAAGTGATGCAGATTTATAGAGAGGAGAAGCCGGAATCCAGGAACTGGACTTATCAGCACTAGAGATGGGCCAACAGTTCTATCCGAGCAAAAGTTCCCCCCGAACATCACCTGCTCACCCGTTCGCCAAACTAGCTTGGCGGGATGTTCACCTGCTGAGCGCCCCACAATGCACTATGCCCTTCGCACTGCATTCTAGAGGACCTAATTGGATGAAGCCAGCGGTCAGGTGCAAGGCTTTGCCAATCAGCACTGTCAGGGCCCTGATTGGACAAAGTGATGATGACTTTCTCCAATCAGGGCTCAGTGCTCATAGTCCCACCCCCACTATAAATGATTCCTTCTCATAGGAAGCCTTTGCAGTGGTGATAGATAGAGCCAGGCTCAGTTTACTGCTAGTGAGTTAGTGTGTTAATTTATTGTGAGTGTAGAGTGTGAGTACAGTGTAGTGTGTGTGTATACTGTTAGTATAGTGTGTGAGTATAGTATAGTGTCAGTGTAGAGTGTGAGTGGATTATTAGTATAGTGTAGTGTCAGTGTAGAGTGTGAGTATAGTGTAGTGTGTTGTGTAGTGAAGTGTTTAACACCACATAACATTTAGTGCTGTATATCCTTCTTCTTGGTTGCTGCATGTTTTTTTTTCCTGTCCCCCTTTTTTGTCAGCTGTAGTTTTTCTGACTGTGACGTTGATGTTCCCTTTTTTATTTTATTTTTTATAGTTTTTACATTTCTGTCAGCGAAGTCCTCAATTTAAAGTGCACCAAACGCCACTTTTCATTGAATAAAGTGCATCCAATCACACATTTTCCCAGTTTATAATAAGTTTGGGTAATAATTCCCCATCATGTCTGGGAGGACAACAAGGAGAGGCAGACGTTCCCCATGGCACTGTGAGGGGTCCAGCAGCGTATGTGACCACAGGCAAAGGTGGACATGGTCAGTCCTCAGGCAGGACATCATTTCCTATATTTAGTGATGGTGCCCGTGCTATCCAGCCACAGTATGCAGAGGAGGTGGTGAAATGGCTTACTAAACCCTCCTCATCTTTGGTCATCCTCCTCATTATCATCATCCTCCATCACCCTAGCAGAGACTAGTGCACAGTCCCCTGCAGCTGCCAGAGCAGCTTATTCTGCCTCCTTGTCCACATCTATTCCTGCCCTAGCCCCAGCATCAGGCATGGAGAAGTCAGCGGAGTTATTTGAACACAGCGTCAGCCACTTGCTCCTTGATGATGCACAGCCATTACTGGATTCAGATGTTGGTTCTGAGGTTGAGGAAGGCAGGAACATGAGCCTACAGAGAGGGGAGAACACTGGTACACAAATTGGCAGTCACGTTCCCCCAGCTGCAGCGTATTGCCAAGTTGTCTCCGGTGGTAATGAGGATGGAGGAGATGATGATGATGATGATGATGAGGTCACTGATGTGACTTGGGTGCCGGATAGAGCAAAGGAGGAAAGTGAGGGTGAGGCACAACCCTAACAAGGCAGCCATCATGGAAGAGTAGAGAGCAGCCGCCCTATTCCATCACATTGTGGAGCTGTTATCTCCTGGCCCACTTCCCACAGCTCAGATGTCTGGACGTTTTTTAGCAGCCGATCGCACTGTTCCAATTTGCAAACTTTGCCTCAAAGCACATTGAGCGTGGCAAAAACTCCCAACCATTTGGGTACCACATGCTTGACAAGGAATTTACCCTCCCACCTAAAATCCACACAAAAGGGGCACAAATCTGCCCCTTCCTCCTCACCTCAGTCTGTCCGCACATCTGCCAGCAGCACACCACCAGATGCAGAGTAGTAAGGCTTGCTCAAAGTGGTGAAACAAATTTGTTATTTCCATCCAAAGTCTGGCCAAAGAGGCACCAGAATGTATCCAACAATCCTCTAATCTTGTTCCCAGTGTACTGCATTGTGACCTCATCATACAGACTGGCCCCCAAGCCGTTATTTATAAAAGAAAGCTTGCAGGAAAAAAATATTTAAATTACATTTTCTTTATTTATAATGTAGTACAGTTTTGCTGCAGCAGGTTCTATACATGGTACAGATGTGCCACTTTACAGGCAGAGTAAAGACAACCCCGGCACTATATTTAAAGGAATTTTTCATTTTTATTGTTTCACTTTAAGCATCATTAAAATCATTGCTCCTTTAAAAAGATTGTTTTTTTTAAAAAAATGTTCATTGATCTCCCCCAGGGGAGTACCCGGGCCCCATACCCTCTTTATGGCCAATTACTTGCATATAAGCCTTCAAAATTGGGACAATGGGGTTTGCCATTTAGGCCGAATTTTTTGTGTTGTTCAAAGTTCTGATATTGAATGAGCAAAGGGGTGTTCAGCCCATCACTACACATAATGCTCTGCAGTGGGATGGGTGACACGTAATGCTCTGCAGTGGGATGGGTGACATGTAATGCTCTGCAGTGGGATGGGTGACATGTAATACTCTTCAGTGGGATGGGTGACATGTAATGCTGCTAGAATAGATGGGTGACACACAATGCCCTGGGGGGTGGCACGGAATCTTCCCGGGGGGGTGAAACTGAATTTTCCTGGGGGGTGACACAGAATCTTCCTGGGCGGTGACAGATAATCTTCCTGGGGGGGTGACGCAATCTTCCTGGGGGGGCAAAGAATCTTCCTAGGGGTGACACAGAATCTTCCTGGGGTGACACAGAATCTTCCTGGGGGTGACACAGAATCTTCCTGGGGGGTGACAGATAATCTTCCTGGGGGGGTGACACAATCTTCCTGGGGGTGACACAGAATGATTGGAGGTGATGGTTAAAATAAAACTTTTTTTCCAATAAAAATTGAGTCAGTAAAATTTATTGTCAGTAAATTTGACACAACAGGACAGTGTCTTGTATGAATAAAGTTTGTTGTTTGTTCCTTGTGCCATTGTCACAGAACATCATCCAGGAGCCAATCCACCTGCAGCTCTGAAAGTGCGGGGGGCCGCTGTCACTCATAGAGAGGAGGCGGGGCAGAGGTGGGGCTCCAATCAGATGACAATGGAGGCGGAGCTGTAGCAGTGATGTCATGGGCGGTGCAGCCAGTGTGTCACCGCAGGCTTGTAGTACAATAGATGGGAGCGCGCATGCGCGGGTGCCCCTATCAGATCAGTGCTGTGAAGGGGGCACCGGTCACACAACAACACAGGAAGTGGGCAAGACTGAGCAGAAATGACGCCATTTAGAAGAGGAAAAGAAGAGAAAGATTACTGTAACGGCACCCCTAATATAAAGGGGGTTAACGCCGTTTACGATGTTCCCTCTCCTAGACACACATCCACTCGCGACCAATATCCACAGCTAAACGACCCTTTCCTATAGGAGCCGACCCCTCTGACAAAAAGACGAGACGCACTCTGTCTCTTCTGTAGTAGGAATGACTTTATTTTTGAGAAACATTGTAACTTTATACACAATTCAAGGCACATGCTTTAACATGAACAAGAGCCCAGCTCCACCCACACATCCCAAGAATCAACACCTCATCCTGACGTCTGCTAGGCTTCAAACGATCCCACCCAATACACATCTTTTCACAAAGGGTTGGCAGCCAGTCTGTCTGGCACTTTACAATACACACAAGGACAGACTTAAAGCGGAGGTCCACCCTAAGACCCCTTTCACACTGGGGCGTTTTTCAGGCGTTTTTCAAGCGCTTTAGCGTTAAAAAAAGCACATGTAAAGCGCTTGAAAGAAGCCTCATCTGCAGTCCCAATGTGAAATGTCAGCGCCCGAAAAACGCTCGTAAAGCGCCGCTTAAACTAGCAGCGCTTTACCAGCGTTTTTTGAGCGTTAATGAGGCGCTTTTAACCCCTGCTAGTGGCCAAATAAAGGGTTAAAAGCGCCCAAAAAACGCTGCTGCCAATAGCGTTTTTCAGGTGTTTTTCGGGCGTTTTACAAGCTCTTCCATTGATTTCAATGGGAAGGGGCGTTTTAGGAGCGTTATATTCACCGCTCCAAAAGCGCTGCAAAGAAGCTGCTTGCAGGACTTTTTTTGACGCTCTGCCAGGGCAGCGCCTTGGTGTGAAAGCACTCGGGCTTTTACATTGGGATTGCAGTTGCAGCTTCTTTCAGGCGCTTTTTTTAACGCTAAAGCGCCTGAAAAACGCCCC